>NW_028186590.1:833032-1040312 GCF_003343005.1 Rhea americana | reverse complement strand
AGTTGAAATGTCTATAAAGAATAAAATTGGTATTTATTCTATCTGCACTGAGATTATGTCAGCAGTATGTCTCACTCTTTACTCAGATGACAATTTGCAATGTTTCCTAAATAGTTACTTTAGAAAGAGTTCTACTTTATATATATGTTAAGCCTCAGATCATGTCCTTTTTCTCCTGGAAGACACTTCTTTTTACAACCAGTCCTCTTCAGTAAGTCTGAACTGTTCTAATTTGTTTTTCCTAATATGAAATGATTTCCTTCTCATGCAGGAAGTATTCTGGACATCCCTCTTAATTAAAATAAGTACTTTTTTCTTCCTTAGAGATGTCCCTCTGTTAGATCAGATGTTATCTTATATTTCTGACTGGCCAGTTAACAGCTCCTGTTTCAATCAGAGTAATACTCATCTCCTTATTCTCTCYTTGGTGAGTCAATGTATACACTGAATGAACTTTCACCAAACCTTTTATTGTCTTTCAGTCCTAAAAATACATTTGATACAAATATCTTAATAGGAGAAATGTATGTAGTTTGCTATTGGCTCTTGACTGAGATGAACCATATAGTAATTAGTCAATCTGACGTGACAAAAGGTTCATAGTGATTGACTCTTAACATCTTCTATTCGATGTTTTTTCTTCAGTGGAAACCTTAACTGTATTCTGTATTTCTCCTTTTTAACCAATCAGTTACAACACCAATTTTTAACCAATTTTGTTACAATAAGAAAAGGACCAAYGACAAAAGAAGAAATAAGAGAAAATTCCTCATTCCAAAACACCTTGAAGTTTGGAAATCAGGCCATCCTCCCAAAAGGCTCCAAATTTTGCAGAGATGAGACCTGACCTCAAATAGGTTTCTCCTATCCTGTATGAATTCTCTAACTATTAAACTATTGGACAAAAGAACTACAGGTCCTCTTGCATTTGGTGTCCGTATTTTATGTGGACTACTAAGTCAAGATTGACAGAAAGGTRGCTTATTTATGCGTCTTTATAAGAGTTAATACTGAGGTTCTTCTGAGCATGTTAGAATGAAGACTTATAAACAAGCAGTTTAACATTAAACTTATAAGAACCTCTGGGTTTAGGATTCTGCAAAGTCATGTGGTGACTTGAAAGGAAGTATGATAAAGTCCATTAAGGCCTGAGGTACCTATAGTGACAAATAACTACTTCTGTSATATAATGGCTGAGACTTTATTAAAATGAGGCAACGCAACAGACAAGTGCATGGCAGTTGAGATGCAGTGACATTATATATGCTCCACCTTTACCAAATGTAATTTAATATAGCTAAACATAAAGTTTCTTTTAATGTTAATTATAATCTGATTAAAAAACAGAACAAAACAACCCAGATGTTGCTAAAGCTAATAGATGTAAGCTGCACATAGACCTCTCCATAATTCACAAGGTTAACTTCTATGACATTATAAAGTGATCTTTTTTTTTTCATTTTTTTTAAGATATGAGAAAAATCACTGTGATTACAAAGTCAAGTAAGTTCAAGTGTAGATTTAGGAAATGAAGGCTTTTTTGCTAAAATAAAGAAGAAAAGATTTAACAGGTACCTACTTAAGGTATCCTGACTCAGAATTCTGAGTCAGTTTTAGCCCTGATGTTCTTGCCTTTTGGTAATGCTTATTACCTCAGGATGTATTAATGTGGCTACTTGGCTTCCAGATTCAAATTGCTTTCAGTTTAGTCACTCTGGAGTGCAGTTATGTGAGCTACTGCTCATCTGAATCTTCCTGAGTGGATAGATCTGCTGATCAACTGCCAAGTAGTGGTAAATTACACCAGGACTAAATATATACAGTGCATTAGCAGAAGACAGACAAAGTAGATTGCAGCAAGAATTTCCTATGCTATTTTATGTCTTTTATAGACTAAGAAAATGAAATATGTTTAGAACAGATAACATGTGCTAATGCATGTACTTTTCAAGACCACTTAACACCTATGTGCTAGTAATATTGTTTAAAATGCAGTCAGCTGAAAATGATAATCTCTGAAGGCAACACCTAAACTGATCCAGCGTGTTATTTCATAGAAGTGACCATAGCACTGAGGCTTAAAGAAGGAGATATGCATTCACATTGTACCACAACACATGAAAATACATGCTTAGAGCTCCCGTCTTTCATCTAGGAAACCCTGGGAAGAGAAYGAGGGTCTGCACTGAGCCATATATGAACAGTGAACTTTATGTACCAGGGACTATGCTGACCCAACAGCATGGAGGGCATCTCTTGTAGAGGAGGCCTGCACTGAGGTGCACAAAGTCCAGTGGATTCTGTGGACATAGTTYCAGTCAAATTTACAGCACTGAATAGTGGCAGTACAGGATTTAAGTCCTCTTACTGCTGTGGTAAATTCATATCAGGTAGTCACACATCAGCTAGAACCTACATTCAGACAGAAGTGACTCACAGCATTAAAAGCTATACTAATTGGCTAAGAGGTTGGGTAAGTGACCTTTATTGCCTGGTCCAGAAAAAAGGATAGGGAAAGTGTTGGGGAGTATATGCCTGTAACTGGATGACAAAAAAGACTATCTGAACAAATRAGAGAAGTCAGTAGCCTATTTAACTTTCTTCCCTCTCCTGAGGATAATTTTTGTTGTTTATTGGTTCTTTGTGGGAACAGCACACAAATTCCTATGTTCTGGAGATGAAAGGGATATAACAATGTACTTATCTTCTGTGGACTGAAAAAGTAGGTAGTGTATTCTCTTTAGCCTTCAAGYATGGTAGAAAAGGCTTGGAAAAAGTGTCCCAAGATAAATCAGTGCTAATATACTAACAGTCTACCCATATTATATAGCARCTCTGAGGTTACACCTCTCAGCTGAAAGCTTTAAAACATGGGGATGGACTGTGTCATCCCAAATCTAAACATAAAGCACAGGAAAATTAAGAGACTTCCCTAGGAGTCAGGGTCAAAATAAAAATCTAAAAGCTAGAAGCTAAAATCTAGAAGCTACACTGCATCTAGGCACAAAAGAAAGTACAATCAAATGCAGCACTATCTTTATTTCCTTATATCTCTACGTGAAGGTCTTACATTCTATTTTTGATTTTTACAATATTGTGTTATTTAGAGCTTTGAAAGCATATGTATCTAAATAACATCTACAGTAACATTATTCAGTTAACTTTGCAGTTTTTGTAGGAAAGAATCAGCTCTCATTGACATGAAAGGCCTATCGCTGTCTGTCTGTCTGTCTGTCTGTGCCATATAGATGTGACATGCTTCAGTTGAAAACTACAAATCTGACATGCCTTGCCCTTCAGTCATACACTGTTTTTGTTGCAAGAAGAAATTGCTATACCTTCTTATGTTTCTCATGCTATACCTTCTTATGTTTCTCAGTAACTAATCTGCATTCTCTTATGTTCTCACGATGTTTTAAAAGTGCAATAAATAAAGAATACAATTAATTCAGATTACATTACTTGAACTGAAGTACAAACTACTTAGTACATGAAACTTACTAGCTAGAATATATCTCCTAGAAATTACATAATGATGAGTGCAATGCAATCATTGTCTGTGTATATAGAGTATTCCAGGGAATGTCATGGATCCGCTTCATGTCATTGCACGCTATAAATACACTGAGTGGGCCCGTCAGCTTCAATGGAATCTTGTCAGTGTAACTCACATCAGAATCTGGAACTGTATTTTGATCTCTCAGACAGCTAAATGATATCTGAAATTACATATAAACAAACATCTCTCTATTGCTTATGCATCAGAGAAAACTTATGTGTATATTTTAATTCAAAGATGCTAGAGGATGACAAGCTCATGTTGTATTCTTCAGTTATATTAGTTTTCAGCAGGAGTTTGGAAAGAGTAGAATAGAAAATATGATTATGCCACTCTAAAAAAAAATATTGATGGTATGTCCACATCTTGAACTCAGTACACAATTTTAATCCATCTCTAACTCAGAATAGATCTGACAGAACTAGAAGAGCTATAGGGAAAGGAGACAAGGTGACAGAAGGTTTGGAACAGTTTCCATAAGGTAAGTCTCTTCAAACTGGATATGACATGGTAAAAGGGAGGTTTGATAAAAGTCTGTAAGAGTATCATGGTGGACGTGAATCAGAAATGATTGTTTGCACTTCCTTATAACATAAGATCTAAAGGCAGGAAATGAAATTATTAGGCTGTATATGCAAAACAATCAGTAAGATGCATTTGCTTATACAGAGTGAAGTTAAGCTATGGAAATTATTTCCACAGGATGCTCTAAATGACAGAAGATTATGTGAACTGAAAAAACAATTGGACAAATTAATGTACTAAAAATCTTTTAAGGCCACCATGCACAAAGATGAAAATTCTCACTGTACATCAGAAAATTGTTGAAATTGGAAGGTATACCTGGGGAATTACCACTGAATAAATAGCTTATTCTTAAAAACTTTTCTAGGCATCTGTTAACAGCCATTGTGGCAGACGGAATACTGAAGCCTGATTAATCTTTTACCTGCTTAGCCCAACTTGTATTTTAACTATTACTCCTGGTTTAAAGGTTTTGTTTTTGATTTAATCATATCAGTTTGGCTGTTGTACACTGCACATGCATATTAAACCAGTAACATGCTGCTGAGACAGCAGTATGCTTGCAGAGCCTCAATATAATGTTGAGGTACTATGACATCCTATACAAACAAATTCTTAGATTTCTTGGCATCATATATGCAGAGACTGAAAAATAGAATTAAATCCTTACTGCTTTTCATTAATGGTTAACTGCTATGAGAAAGAATTTCTTACTTCTTTAATTTTATAATCTGAAATTGGAATTGTATAAGTGCACTCGTGCTAAAATATTTCATAGTTTTCTATCTAGATAGAATACATATGCATGCATGTAGGTATGTGTGTACCTAGCACAGACACAGATAATAGATGTTGCCATGAGATACAGGTTACTGCATCTCATCTGATTTTGACACATGTTGTAAAATCCACTTTTAGATTTATCCTAATGACTGCTTCACGCTTGTGTTTTTCTTCTTGGACAATGTAAACTGTTARCATTTACAGAAATATTTGCTTCCTTTTCTGAAAATGTTGCCTTTCTCTATATAAAATCACATCTCCTGAGCCCTAGAATGGGCAGGGTTTAATCCCAGACCCATAATATGTATTTTGTATTTAAAAATGTCACTGCTTTTAAGTCCAACACCTAGTAGTCCTGTAGGGCTAGAGGCAATAACTTGTCAAGGGAAAAAGTCTCAACTTTCCAATTGGACACACAGACCTTGCTTCTAACCCTGCAGGGCTGTCAGCTATCAAACTTTGAAGTCATGACATTTTAAAGAAAATGTATGGAGAAGTTATTTTACAGTAACACAAAACCATTTTAGGTTACTTCAGAAGTTTTTATTGCTCTTTTTGCCCTATGCTTTTAATAACTAAGATATCTAGTTTTACAGGTGAATGAGTACTAGTAAAATGCTTTAAAGAGTCTAACTTATTAGATGTTATATGATATAAATTCATGCAAAGATGTTAGCACTTGTAGAAAAATGGAGGAATCAAACACTCAAGGTCAGAAAAGACAGAAGTAAGAGCCTCGTCTACAAGTCTTTTCTTATGGTTGCATTTTAATGTCTAATATCTTTTTATCTTTCAAGCCATCTCTCATTAAAATCAATTAAATCGCAGCAGTTGAATTAAGCCATCCTTCTTTATATATGCTATGTTAATTAATACAAGAATGTAGTACAATGCAAATTGGAATTTTTTACAGAATCCTATAAAAGAATTATCCACAATATTCACACTAGTACTTTTAACTCTTGATGAGATTCTAAAGAAATGAACACTTCAGTAAAAAAAAAAAAACATTAGTTTCCTGTCTTTAAAATGATATATGTTACGTTGTGCCACAAATAAGAGCTTCACAAATTTCCAAATTTGAACTCACATAAACATTGAAATTACATAGAATTTAAAATGCTCCCAGGGTAGATGTATATAGATTTTTTTCAAAGTAGAGTTTGTCTTTAACTCTGACATTTTGAAGTCTGTAACACTTTTCTCTGTGTGATAGCATTACTTTAAAATTAAAATTCTTAACYCCCAAAATGGAATTCAGAAATGTAATCATAATATATTTCTAAGTCCACAACTTGGTATACCATTTAAATATGCTTATAACTTCACATGCTAGCAATTTCAGTGGATTTACTCATATAGTCTAATGTAGGCCTATGCTCAAGTATCTTGTGGAATCACAAGCATTTCCATCTTAGTATCTCAAAATATCAGTGAGTTAAGCATCAAAATAGAATCACAGAATCATAGAATCAGTAAGGTTGGAAGGGACCTCTGGAGATCTCTAGTCCAACCCCCCCTGCTCAGCAGGGTCACCTAGAGCATGTCAGGCAGGGTTGCATCCAGGTGGGCCTTGAATATCTCCAGAGAAGGAGACTCCCCAACCTCTCTGGGCAACCTGTTCTACCTTTAAAGTAAGTAAGGACAATTGGTCACATATTTCAGAGAGTGAAATTCCATACTGATGCTCCTAGATAATCAGAGCGAATTTTTCTTGCTTTTCACTCACAGTAATATTAAAAAAATGTAAAGRCCATGCATAATAGATTCTAACTTAAGCTACAGAAGAACTTTTTTCTTGAATTCATTAATCATTCAAAAAATTGATGATTTTAGCATCAATATAACTTTGTATTAATAATGTGAATTACTAATCATGAATAAAGTCATATTACATCAGATGAAAAATAGCAGATTTATGTTAAATGAGTATTTTTTGCAACATCTAGCAAAATGAGGCAATCTATTMCAACTATAATGTAAATAATAATCACAGTCACAGAAGCATACTTYTCTATCTAAACACATTTTAAACTCATTTTGTACATAGAATGTATTTTTTTCAGTTCTCTCCTCTCCAATTTGCAGAAGAAAAATGACTGATAACACATCTTGTCATTTTCATGAAGTAGAACTATTTGGCTTGATGTTTTTTAAATATTACAATTCCTAAGGGAAGCTTTTTGAAGTCCAGAAAATTTATACAAGGTCTTCAGTACACCTTGTTCATATGTGCTGAATATCCAGGCAGATTTCCCCTTTATGTATTTGTTCATAGCATCAATAAGCTATTAAACATTTGCTGGTAGCTGCAAAAGATCTTTCTTTGTTTTAGAGTTCATGCTAATACTGTCCCACTTAATTGTCACTCATTACTGTTCAATGTCATCGAGCTAGTTAAATTTATTACGAGAAATCCCAGTGCAAGTCCTGGCAGAAGCCAGCAGATTGCAAAACATCACTTCGTAGTACATTCTACCTGAATTGTGTAGTTCCTTCATGTGTTCTGCCCGTGTGACGCTATTCTTCTGGAGACAGTTCCATGGAAATAACTAATAGAAAAAAAATCACATTTACACGTAGGAGAAGACAGCGCTGATGCAGCTGCCCTTGCGCTGCCAACAGTGCGGAAGTGTCAGAAGAGGAGGACTTGCTGCCAGGAGGGCACTGCTGAGAGTAGAGAGGGGATGCCACTCGAGAGGGAGCAGGGCAGGATGCTAGAGCAGCCAGGAGGGAAAGAAACATAGTAGGACCTGAGCTGCACATCAGGAAAGAGAGAAGCACATTGGGTAATGCCTTTTTGTATATTCTCTCTAATAGATTCTCTCAGTCTCTACAGGACAGGTGACACTTCAATGAAGGGCTCTGTAAAATTTCCCAAAGCATCTTCGTGATTTATGTTTGTGTTACACTGATGCACCYTCTTTTGCAAATTAACAGGTTTTCAAACATTTTACTTTTGTTTAACGAGGATGCATAGTGCTTTTTTCTTCATGCATGAAGGGCTAATCCAGTCCTACCTGCATGATGCTGATATGTATTTTGGCCAAGTTTGTAGTGACTGAGTATATACAAAGTGGGATGACAAAAACTAATGGGATAAGAAAATGAGGGGAAATTGTCTTGGATATGAAACATGAATATTTTTATTTTTATGATTCTATAAAGGGTGTTAATACCAATTTTTGCTCACAATTGCATCGTAAGCTTATGTTGCAGCAAGATATACTGAATTATCTGCTATATTATGAAATATTTTTAAATAATTGCCATTGATCCTAATTTTAATATTTTCAATAGTGAAAGCAACATCTCAGTGTAGTTGAATTTTCTCCTTAAAATGATAAAAAAGCACTCAGGTCCACTGAAAAAGTATATGTCCACATACAGAGAAAAAAGTCCAGCAAACAGTTCCTTCTCCATGAGACAACATTATATTTACAGTGAATTATGGAGATATACGTTTTTGCTTTGTAAAATCAATATATTTTGGTAGATTTCTTCCAGAAAGAAAACTAGTATTAAGAAAGATTGCTTTTAAGTTAATAAGAAAAACAGAATTGTGTGAATAAGTATTTACTCCAAACTASAGAAAACAGGTACGTTTGTAAGGGCATCACCATTTTTCTCCCCAAAAAACTAATTTCTGATTTAAAAATAAATTCGTTTAGCTTTTTAGTCAACAATGTAAAAATGACTTTAGTGATAAATGTAAAGACTCAAAAAGCAGCTGCAAGATTAGACTTCATTGGTGCTTTGAAAACAGCATGTCTTTAAATCTTGTATGTTTTCCTTTTGAAATTAAATTATTTATGTAACAGTTTTGTTCCTTAAATGATAAAGGAAACAGAAAAGCTTGATATAGGAGAGGTATCAATGTTAACAAAATTGAGTTTGTGAGCTCACAACTGAGCTATTGTGAACAAATACACAACTGAATTTGTGTATGCGATTTTATACAGGTAGAAAGTCCTATCTTTACACCTGTAAGTCATTGAAGGAGCAGGTTCTAATACTACTGAGTATATAAAACTGTTGTTTTGTCAGCTGAAATGCAAGTGACAATAAGAACCTGACTGTAGATTGCTACTCCTATGCATACTGCCATATTATTTATATAAAAATTTATCTGTGTATTTGCTAACATAGAGAGCACCTGTTTTCCTCATCTGTACTCTTACTCACATATTTCCTCTGAAATCAATGACAGAAACTATAAAGGTCCCATTAAATTCTTGTGAAAGTGCTTCTGAATGAAGTTCACTGTGTCCAACATATCAAACATTGCTTTAAATACATGTACTGTGAATACGGCTTTCCATGACAAGTAAGTAAACATATTAATGAAAGGAAAAGACCTCCAGCTATGTTGTGACTCCTACATATTTCCTTTTACCAGTTTTGTGTCCCTTCATGAATGCACAACATGCTGGACGACTCGAGTAATTGTTTTAACCGATGCTTTTTTCTTTTGAGTAAGTGAAAGGAGATGACTGCATAAAAGAATAGACAGTATATAAAATTACGAAAGCTTTCTGTTGGAAATGCAAATTCCTCAATATCTCCCAAGGGAATTATATGAAAAACTCATGCAATCAGAACATGTATATTTTTATGATTCAAGCTATGAAGTTGCAGCCACATACAGTATTTCATTCCATACTCATTATCAACTACAATTGCTCCTTTTTGCAGCTAATCTTTCATCTCTGTAGCTTTTCTTCAGAATCTCATTAGATTAATGGGTCACTAAAACATTGTTTGAGCGCATTTCTCGACCACCTTTGTCAACTTATGAGTCAACCCTGCAACATATGAAAGTTAGATCGTTTTTGCACTCACCTCCTTTAACATATTTTAAATATTTAATGCTGATAAAAAATTCTTGAAGGATAACCAGGGGTAAATGCCTACCTGGCATTTGGTTATATAATGTTGACAGACTCTGTGATCTGATGCTTAGGTTCTTCTTACTATCTTTGATTCCCTTTGGTGTCTTATGAAATATATTTAATGTTTCCCTTCCTCTGCAAACGGAAATGAAAAAGAAATATACTTGTGTCTATAAAATATCTTGATAGTCTAATACTCCCACTCTATCAAAACCAGGTGAGGCATCAGGGCCATATCCAGTTTTATGGACAGTGTTTGACAAAAAAAGCTAAGCAATTGGATAGAATCTGGAACAGAGTAACAAAGATGATCAGAGATCCAGAAAATAGAATCTACAAGAAAGACTGTAGGAACAGGCATATTYAATTGAGGGGAAAGAAAAACCAAAGAGAAACATGAAAACAGTTTCATCATATGTAAGAGGCTGCCAGGAAGAGAAAAGTGGCAGTATCCTGTTCTCCTTTTCTACTAGAGATAGGGAATAAAGTGATGGACTTAGACTGAAGCAAGGTCTGTCKACTAGGAAAAAAATTTCAGCTGAAGAGGAAGCACAGCCTGGATCATCAGGGGAGCCCTGGAATCTCTATCATTTGAAGTTTTTAAGGACAGGTTAGAGGGCTGTTGAGAGTTGGTAAGAGGCCAGAATAAATGATCTCTTCTGCGACCTCCTTCACTATGATCTCTTCTGCGACTTCCTTCACTTCTGAAAATGCTAACGTGACTATAATAGGACTGTGCTGGATCTTGTATATTGAGTATAAAATTGGGAACGAGACAAGGTAAACGTGTGGTAGTTTATCAACGTGGCTTAGAGCTCTACGCTTTTCTTCTCTCTCACTCTCTCTCTTTTTTTTTTTTTTAATATGGTATGTTTATGTTTTGAATTCCTACAGATGTGACCTATTAGATTTCAAAACTGAGCAGAATTCTCATGCAAATGCAAATGTAAGATCCAAAGCCAGCTGAAGTCAGCAGAAGGATTTCAGCTGGCTTTGATGGTTTTGGAACAAGTGTGCAGTGTCTGTGTGCAAGAGTATGTGTGCAGTGAGGAGAAGGAAGAAGATATTTGTATAGTCACTTATCCAGACTTTTAAACATTGCCTTTGTGTAATTTATTCAAGGCTGTATTCAAAATGCATAATTTAGGAGTTGAAATTACTATGCCATTTAAGTTCAAAACAGAAGAAGTGAGACTCCTTACTCTCTGGGGAGGCCAGGCTCCCCATATGCCAGTGAAGAGAAGGAATCTCTATGCTTATATGAAACACTTACTATAATCTGAATATACTCTTTATGATCAAATTGAACATGTTTTTCGGCATTTGGCTTATCTTAAGCGTCTGAGTAGTGCTACAATGGGAACATAATATAGAACATAAACAAGAGTATCATGACTCACAAAAAGGGAAGTAGTGTTAAAACATTTAAAAGGTCATAATTCATTTTTAGATGATGCAGAAACTATATTATATGTTCATAATAGTCAATTGGAAGCAGTGGAATTTCTTTTAGCAATTTGTGAAGCTAATTAGTTGACAAACTGAGAAATTCAAACTATAAAGCATACCATAGTCAAATCGATGATAATAAGAAATAGTTTTGATGATTTTTTTAGTGTTTTATTGTTCCACATAGGGACACAGTAATATTGCAGAAAATTGATTTTTCTGCAGAAAAACTTCCCCTGTTAAACATTGTATTCATCATACTGCAAACGAATGAGATTTTTGAAAAGAACTAATAAATAATTTAAGCAATATTAGCAAGTTCTTCCCCTACAGAGTTAAACTCAGGCTGCTCAACTGAATGAAGTGGGTCAGCAATCCAACCCCTGAGTTTCTTACACAATGGCCTCCTATGAGGCACAATGTTCTCTACAAAGTTATTTAGAGTTGACAGGCCAAATCACCTCCCAGGAGGTGAATAAGGCACTATATTGTACATGTTACAATTCTTCAAAAAACATTATGGGATTTTTGTTATTCTTGATCTTTGCACATAGCTCCTGTAGAGCTAAAAAGAACCTTTGTTTGTGGACCACAGAAAGTATGGACTAATATTGTAATATGTATAAACAACTAAAACAACAAAGCCAAAGTGACTGGCCATTAGAAAAGACATCTTTTATAAAAGTTGTATTTTCTTTTCAATTGTCATGTTGCTCTGAGTTCACCATCAGGCTCTAATTATCCTGACGAGCCTGTAATCATCTTTCTCTGTATTCCTCTTATGCAACCTCTTTTTCCTCCYCACCCTGGAGTCCAGGATTCCTATGTTCAGGGTCACTTCTGATCTCAACAACTGTGTAACCTTGGATTGGCCTACTGTGAAAACACCTAAGTCATGAGAATGAGGTGTGACAGGGCTCACAGGGGCCTCCACCTCCTTCTCTTCTCCTCCTCTCCTCCCCTCGCCCCTACCCCTTGAATTGGGAGCTGCATTTAAAAGCTCAGGTCTTTGCCTTTGGTCCTCGCTGGAGCTACGCCATAGGTGTGCTGTGCCTGGYTTGCTCCATGCCGATCTCAGCGTTGCCTTGCTGACTTGACTTCTGGCTTGATCTCAGACGTGCCTTGTCACCATAGACTGGAGATCACTGGGCTGCTGCTGGCCCTGGTTGCCATCACTGGACCTTCTCTGTTCTTTGTATCTGGAAACTATGGGACTGTGCCCTTCATCTAAGGTCTTACTTTCATCTTCAGCTCTGAGATCACTTTTCCTTGTGGAGCAGCCCAATCCTGCTGCTCCTTGATGTCAAGGGGCCATATCGTATTCCAGTATATATTGATAGGGCAAAAGTCTAATGATACAGGCCCCAAATGAAAGCCCATACTTACATTTTATATTAATGCACTGAGGGCAATCAAGATTTTCAGCATCTTTCTAAAGAGGCTGTGAACCTTATTTATCAGCTTTGGGAAGAACTGTGCTAGCTAGTAAAATGAGTGAATGTACTGTAAATTAGTGCAATATATTGAACAGGGAAGGACCTTGAGATGTCTTTTGCTATGGTATTGCAAGAATGGCTTAAAAATGTCTGTTAATTGATTACTTTAATTAAAACACTGCTCCTATCTCACAAAAAAAAAAAAAAAAAAAAAATCAGGTTCTATTTTATCCTTTCGTACTTCCTTTGAAATCTTGGCCAGGCAGCAGGACAAGGTGTCGAGACCCTAAACTGATGGAACAGATTTAGAGATTTGCATATTATTAGCATACTGATCATATCCCAAATCATCTTACTCTGTCAGTTTCCTAAATTGTGCAGGTTTTTACAATGATTTGGCAGTTCTGCATACTACCCTAAAATAGTATGAAACACAACACAGATTTTTTTTCAACTAATTACTTAAATATAGGATTTAAATGTATCTATCTCATATGATCTTTCTTTAGATCAAACGATCTTGTTATTAGCACTTCAGCAATCTATCATTGTATATATCAGTTCTCCAGATTTCAACTAATCAACAAGGTTCTAGGTGCTATCATTATGTTCCTAATATACAACTCCACATTTTTCTTTGACAACTGTGCTTTTTAATGCTATTTAATGGCAGCAAACTTGAAATCATCCACTTGTTATCTGGCAGTTTTCTCTAACATTTTTTTTGTCACTTTAGTGGATGCTGAATGATTTCAGTGGTGATGAATAGTTTTTGGGTGATTATTGTTTCACACAGAGTCCAGCAGAAATCTTTGCTTGACTCCAGGGTCACTGAAAAATTTTTATTTGTATTGTTAAGTTTTCTATTTCTCCATCTAAAAGAAACYTTAATGAAAAGCTCATGCTTTTCACTGCTCTCCAGAAGGCTGATTTAAAGTAGATTCATAAATACTGGGCTTCATCATGATCCTGAATCCTGGCAATCCCATGGTAGCTTTAGCATTAGTAGAAGCAGAATACAAGAATTATGGAACCAGTAAGTAAAGCAGATGGTGACTCTCTGTAGGAATACAAGTAGGCCACATTCTAACATTTTGCAGTCTTTGACTGTGGTCCGCTTTCAGGGCTATTTCCAAGTCTCTGTTGCAAAAGATATCAGTGCCCAAAATCCAAGATGTTACCTTCCCTCTGTTCTCTTGGAAATCAATTAGGCTACAGAAACAGGCTCTCTTTAGTTTGATCCCTTTAGCTCCAAAAAATTTCATTTCTTTCTTCAGAATGACTCAACTTCATCAACAGTGAATAGAGTTGTCGTTAGAATTTTCTTCTGTGAAATAGAAGAGCTGGTCTGAAGCTCCACGGGCTCAAGAAGAACCTTAAGGCAGGCTACATCCAGACCAAATGGTCTAACCACTAGGCCAGCATATAAAGATAGGTGCCTTGCTGATCCTCCTCAGTGAATTCAGTACGACAATTGTCCATAGACATGTAGTTATCATACAACCGAGAAGTCTTCAAATTACAGCTTCACAGSTGTTCTAATTCTCCATGTATAATTCTAAGTAGGTAACCAGTACCAAAGAAAGGAAATATTTTGTTATCCTTCTTTAGTATTTCCTATTGTACAATATAGTTTTCTCTCTGTCCATTGCACTGCCCTTAGTGGACCACATTCTGAGGCATCTAGTCCTCTTGATTTTCTATAGATCAGTGACACATTGAAAGGGACTGATCATGCCCTGATAAAGGAAATCCTTTATTCACCTGGGATAAAACATAGGGCAGGAGTTTCCCTATCATCTGCTCTATATTATCACGACTGCTATGTTAACTRTAAGATCAAAATTCACCACAGGCAYAGTGTAAAGCATATGTGATGCAGTAGAAGTCACTGGCCCAGTATTTTGTTTAGTTTTCTATGTACAAATACTTTAAATTGAAAAATAAGAAAACCCAAAGGAAAATATGCCTTTGAAAACAYTTTCCTCAGAACAAACAAAGCAAGGGGTACTTGTTAGGACCAATCACTTGAAAGAGTCGACTAGAACTGAATTTTGTTTTTTTTCACAAGCTTAATATCTGTTAAATAATAGATACATATTCTCCTGTCACTATCACAGATGCTGCAGTKGAAAATGTATTTTAACATCGCAGCAATTAGCTGTGTTTTGACAAGAAAAAAACCCAACTCCTTCTTTAACCCATAGAGTTAGGAAATAGATATTTTGGTAATACAAATCAATTTACAATTCTCTATTTTTCATTAAAGTTCTCAYGCATGAGGTTACTACTTGGGTTTTGCTCAACTGGAACAAAGCCAACGAGKAACATTTCAAGTTAGCTTTCAAGTCCCTCCTAACAGCTAGAGAATGAAAAATCATTTGCTGCCAGACTGTGGCAAGGATTTTCCTTTCCTTTTCATTCTCTTGAGAGTTTACTGCAACATTCGGTATTAAAAGCCACGAAATCTTGCTTTCTACTACTGGAATGTGGCCAGGAATTACTTTTATTACACTTGAATGTTTCTACTAGATTTAACATCCTGCAGACAACTTTTAATCCTTGATGTGAAATAATACTTCCACCATCCTCAGGGCTCAGTAATCAGTCTTTTACTACCTGTGAYCAATGTATTACCACTGGATATTTATTGGTCATTATACTAATTTCAGCACAGCAAAATGCTTTCACTTTTGGGCATACACTTGTATTAACTAATTGATTACYCTGTCAATGCTGTAAAACTTAAAGTAATTTAGGAGCCCTTTCTGACACCTTTGGCAARTATCTTGGATTGCAGTAACAACTAAATAATATGTTCATTGCTGTTCCTTTTCCTGGATGGGATTTGGTCTTTTTTTCTGTTTAAAATACAAGGTGATCATGTCCTCATTACTCTTCTTGTTCCCTTTTTTCCTATCGCTAGTACTCAGCCTTAAACAGATTGTCAAGCTGATAGTCAAATCTCTCCAGTAACAAGGAAAYAGCAACTATATCAGGCCTCTTTTTACACCTACTTATCGTTGTAATATGATTTAGATCAATTCTTCAAGTGCTCTATTTATATCCTTTGCTTCACCAAAACTGATTATCTCTCATGATGATACTTGCAAAAAGGTTCCTTGATATAGGAACCTGAAATTCATTTTAACTTTCACTTCTCTTTTAGTTGGATTTACTTATTTATTTATTTGGTTGTTTCTTTGATAATGCTCTTGGATTGATAGTTACACTGTTACACTGGGTACTTGCTTTTCTAACAATAATTTCTTTACAGACTAGAGTACAATACCAGCCCTTGTAATCCTATCAAGCAGAATTTTCTGTAGTTAGCCTCCTACCTATGATAGTAGTCTTTGATATAAGGACACACTTAATTCTCCTCAAATGTTGTTTTGAAATCATGTATTATTTCTTGGTTCTGCTTCATTCCATTCAAATGAGACTGGCCTGCCTCCTGTGGCTTGATATGCTCCATGAAATCTTTTCTGCAGGTGTCAAAAAGGTTTCTCTTCTCAAGGCCCTAATTTTAATCTGTACATGCTTCTCTTCAATAAGCTGATCTGTCAATGTGGACTTAAATTTCATTTATATGCTGATGACAAACAGATTGATGTTGTAAAATTAGCTCTTAATATTCTTTCTGCCACATCTGTGCTGCCTGCTTGCCAAGTTGATGACAAGGTTTGGATGTTCAGAAATTTCATACAATTTAATGCTTCCAAACTATATATTGCTTGAGGAGGAACAGACACCACTTTAAATCATCGTTCTTTTGTAAATCTGCCATTGTAGGCTCACTATAAAGCATTCTGCAATGGCTAGAACTGAGTTACCACATCTTCTAGCATTAAAATCATATGCATACATTTTTTTAATGAATTGACATCAAAAACAGGAATGTGTTTGGAATTCTAGTGCCTCGTTCTTGTCACTGGTATGATGTGCACCCAGTACCAATGGTCAGCATAGCTGGCAATTTTGAACGGGACAAATTTAATTTAAAGTTAGCAGCTGCTTTGTAACACTTTCAAGAGTATCTCTTAATTTTACATAAGTAGGGATGGAAACATTTGGATGGATGTATAAAAAAATATTACTTAGAGACTTTCAGGGTTCTTAGAATGACTGTTATCTACTGGTTAAACTAGACGTAGCTGATAGTATCATGACCTAATTCCGACACAAATCCCAGTGGATATACAATGAAGATTGTCTCTCAAATAGATATGTTTCTGGTAGAGCTCTTTGAAATAGCTGTAGTGAAGCTAGGTTAATCTTTTCTGTTTTCATGTTTCATTTGAATCTGAAATTTAAGACAAGCTCTCCTATTAGCATGTCTACAGCGACTGTCTTCTTGAACAGTCACTCAGTTTTGGCTAAAAGTAGGGCTTGTTTTTTCAAAATAAAGTGAAWCTTACAATTCATATTAAAAAAAGGAAATCAGCTAGAAACTCAGGAATTTTAGTCTGATTTCCATTTGAGAATCACTGTTTCTGTCAACAGGATTTGGAACTCCAGGTAGACTGAAAATTTAGAGAAAATATGGACAGCTTTAATTTCCAGCCTTGTGTTTCTTAACACTTGAAATCCTTCATAATAACCTCTGAGAATTCATAAAACTTGTCTCTTAGTTCTCAGTGAAAGGAGGTCAACTGATTATAGGCTCCCATCTCACGTGACAGGATAGGAACAGCATGTTTGGACGGTTTGCTATGAACAAGTACAACACATATTTTTCATGTAGCAGGCTTCTAGCATTCTCACATAAGGTTTACTGATTACATAAGAAGATTTTACTAATTCTACCAATAAGTATATTAGGTGAATTTCCCCTTATTATTCTCTTCTTTGAATCACAGTTATTTTAGGAAAAAAACCCACTGTTCTTCTATCAACAAGTTTTAAAATGTATGAATGTTATCAAAATCAGGCAACTCATTTTATAATAAAAAAAGAAAGAAAGAAAGAAAGAAAACTCTCTACTTATATGTTGCTCTTCATTGCCTTTAAATTGTCTTTACTGCCTTTATATGTATAAATATATATAGAAAACATTTATTCAAACTTTTAAAAACCAGAGACCTACTATACCTACTATAGACCTACTATATTTTAAGACTAAATTTTTTATTATGAGTGTTGCTTCCACTAGTCATCTGATTCTTTTCCCACTTTCTTAATGCTTCTCTTTGTGGCTGGGAATAAGGAAATAACAGGCTTTAAAATACAGGGAAAGAATCACCACTAGTATAACTGTACTGTGTATGTCATTTCTCATATTTCATTGCTTAATGTATTGATCTTCTGTATGTAACAAGTAGATTTTTCTGTTCAAACAGAACTGATAGTGGCAGACTGCCATCCTGCAGCTGGACTATGGACTAACACTGCAGGTAGGTCAGCAAATGAGTTTAGACCAACATGAATGTTGCCCTTCTTTTCTGGAGGTGATAAGGACAGCAGCTGGCTCAGGATCTCATCAGAAAGACTCTCTGTGTCAGATCCAGAGCTATAACATGASCCTGTTCTGTAAGGCTTTGGGATAAAGTCAGCAGAATAAATGAGTAATAAAGTTATTGAATAGATGCTCCCTAGAAAAGTAGAAGTGAAACCAGAAAAGCTGGGAACAAACTAATCCCATCTGGTTAGAAATGCAGTGCAAATGCAGAGAGTCATCTCCACTTCCAGCATAAACTGAAATCAGTAAGAATTTGGGGGTGCCTTTGGTGAAAATAAGCACCACTGAGTACATGCTACAGTACTACGTCATGTAGTAGACCTTGATCATAAACTTTCCTGAAAAACTGTAAAAATACTCAGGTTTTGCATGGATATTGCTTGGTCTTTGCTCCTAACAGGAACCTGCAGTTGCTTTGGCATTGCAAGAATCATCTTTGCACTAGTTTTGGGTCTCCCATATGTTTAACCAGAAGCAGTTTAGATCTGCCTTAGAGTTTAGGCTTGAAAGGTTTTCAAGAGAGGGGTTTTCTCTCAGCTCAGAGAGACTTAACCCCATATATTGAGATGAAAATCTTTGACTACTGTCTAATGACCTGTTTGAGCTGAAACTTTGGATGATGATCTTAGCAGCTTTTGGCTTCATTTTATTTATTAAAATTTATTTTAAAATAATGAAAATAAATATTCATGTAAAATATGCTTTAAGAGAAATTTCACTTTATCTGAATAAAGAATGATCAATCTAATTCTAAGTATTTCTTGTCAAAGAAAAAGGAAAAAGAAAAAGGAAAAGGAAAAAGAAATGGGAAAAGGAAAAGGAAAAGAAGAAAGAAATCCATTTTTGGGCAAGAGCAAATACAAATCAACACTAGGATGCCTGCATCTCTTCACTTTTTATTGTATTTGCTTAACTGTTAAACTTAACTCTTGTTAATCTTATTTGTAACATACTAAGCCAGTTTCACTGGCATGTTTTGTTTTGCTTGTTTGCACCTCTTCAGTGATGTACAGCAGGAACGAAATGTGTTTAGTCACCTGATCAAGGTGATTGGCATCAATGGAGTGCTACAAAACAGTATGTACTGGTTTTACTTCAGAAAGTACATAACTGTGTTGGTTATCCAGCAGGTTGTATCTGAATAGTAGATAATATATACTCTTTAACTTTCTTCTTATTCTATGCAGACACATTGGAACACTGCATAGGAATAGCTGGGATAAGCTGGGAGTGGATAGAAGAAAATCATCCACAGAAATCACCCTGTCCTGCATTGTAAAGCTCTAAAAACCAACCTCCAAATCTCCAACTTCTCACTGATATACAAGATAGAAGGAAACATCTGGCACTCTAAGGGCTGATCAGCTGCTGCCTTTGGCTCTCCCGGCCTCGCCTCGCACAGCAGATGATCAACTGGTTTTATCAATGATAACCACAACTGTTTTTTGTGGACCATATGCAAAAGTGTAATGACCTGCATGTAATCTACAGTCTATACGTATTTGGTCAGTTGCACAAAATGAGGACAGCCTCCATTTCAAAAAGCTGCTAAAAACTTCGGAACAAAGCCTATCTTTTTCCCACAATATGTTGACATAGACAATAATCAAACAGAAGGTTTTTAATATGACACTGTTAAAAATTCAGGACTTAACCTCACAGACTGAAGACAGTATCTGAGTTTATATTCACATGGTTGGTTCAGGATAGGGTTTCTTTTTTAATTAACTATAAAAAATGGAATTCTAGTCATGTATCTGTAATTTAATTCAGAATTATTAAAGAGCTTTAGCAGTTTTATAAGCTCTTTGCTTTGGAAAGATTAGGGTTTGGATCTGGAGTATACAGCAGTTTAAAGTTATTGGAGTGCTTCACAAATTGGAATTCTAATTTGGAAGAATGAAGGTCTCCTAAAATYGTGAAGCACACCAATAATTCTAAATTATTTTCTAGTTTGCAAGCCCAGAACTCCAACCATTTACAAAGAGAGACACTTATAACAAAAAGTAAAGTGCTATAATAATTTCAAATCAGTGAGTGTAGTGTAGAGCAATTTTAAGGCACTGAAGTGCTACATTTCCTTTTGTGGAAGACCTTCAATCTGAAGGAAAGTCAGCAAGTCAAGAAGGTTCTTCTCTACAAAGATTCAAGACATATTGAACKGATTTGAGATAAGCAATATACTTACTACAAAAGAGTACATAAACATTTCAAATGCAACTACACAGAAAACATCTGTGTTTCTGTAAGTATAGCTTATAGCTTGGTTTTTCCTCATTTATAGGTATGCTCCTTTATGATTATTTATATTACATATAAAATCAGTTTGTGGACCAGCCTAATTTGTGATTTTTTTTCCCTCTAAGAAAATGTATCTATGTGAAAATGCCTGCACATTTATACATACATGTATATAAACCAAAGCACTTTTTTTATTTCACTATTGTGAAAGAAAAAAAAAAAAAAAAGTATATTGGTCCTAATCCTTGCTGGTAGCACAAAGAATGAGAAACAAGACTGTAGACATTTGAGTAACAATAAGTCAGTAAAGTGATCACAGATCAAAGACAGTTCACAGTACAGAGAGAAAGATAAAATAATTCTAATAGTCCTAATACCGTAGTCTGAGATCTAATTTGGTTCCAGTGGCTAAGTGACAACTTTGTTCTTTCTCTCCAATCCTGCTCTGTGTCTGCTGAAACAGGTTCTGGCTTTGTTTTGTTTGGAAAACACCATCTTTCAGTCAGTATGATTGTATTTTCTATTTTGTAACTCGCTGCATTAAATTAAATCATTATTAATTAACCATTAATGTCCGCTGGACATTCTTCTTTATAGAACTGACACTATTTGCCTAGTTCTGGAAACCATACATATTAGACCTCATAGTCTCTCCTTTTTATTTTTTACACAATACCATTGATCTTCTTATCCTTCCTGCTCCCTGACTAGCTCTTGTAATACAGATTGCTTGATGATTTTTAAGCCTCAGTTTCAGTCCTCACTTTGCAGAAGTTTCTTTTACAGGTTCCTTATGTTCTACCACATGATTCTAATAATAATTTTTTCCCTTTCTGTGTGTGTGATCTCAGCCTAGCCTTCAATACTATTGATCCTTTTTGAGCATGTCAAGCAGAAGGTCAGTATTTTCATCTTTTTCATCTCTATTGAGCCCCACCTAACTGCTCTTCTGGCAGTTTATTTGGTGGTCTTCTRTTCCTTGCCTTACTGATCATTAAACTTTTCAAAGCTGTCCTTGTCTTTGACATGCTTGCACAAATATTATTTAATATTACAATCATTCAGGCAACACTAATTTTACCCCTCTTTCAACTAAGTTTCTTTCATAGATGATGAGAGGAACATTTGGACAAAGTAACAGAGACAACACAGGCCAAGTGAACAACAGATAAGAACAACCTGAAGAAATTCATTATTGAGTGGGGTTAGTTTGTAGGTGACTAAAAGAAGTTGCCATTGAAACAAAGTGTGAGAGCGCTTAAGCCAAAGTAGTTATCAACATATCAGTCAGTAAAAATGAGGGAAAATAACAAGCAGTTAAACAACAGTSTATCCCAAAGAATCTTACCAGTGGGGTCAGTATTATTTTTACATTAGAGATAGGAAAGCTTTTGTAAAGAAAGAAGTGATTTGTCCAGGGTCACTCAGTATTGCTGGGAATATAAAGTGTGTTCCCAGTCAAGTGACCCCTTAGCAAGACAGCTCTGCTTCCAGTTTCCCTCAATCTCATTGCAATCTGTCAATATCACCTGCAAAAATACAGGCTTCACAGCAAACAGAAGCAGGAGTAAAATGCAGCCAACAGATACTCACTCCATTCAACAGTAATATGGCATTCCTGCGGAAAGGACCAAAACCACAATGGTAATGTTGTCCTCACTTTCATGTTTCTAAGGGTAACTGGGTCAAAACGGACTTTCGTGCTTGAATAAAGGAATGATAGGCATACACCATTGATCTTGAATCATTGAGAAGCTCTACAGTTAACTAATAGGATTACATTTTAAGAAAACATTTAAATGCCTTTATTATATATGTTATAACACATTCTCCAAATTCTAGGAGTTCCATGATCAGGTCAAGATTCATAATCATTATATTTTTCTTTGTCAAATTACAATTTGTAACATTTATTACTAACCACAGAGGCTGCCTGTGAACTGGCTTTTTTCTCTCTCTACCATTCATTCGGTTAGCACTTCTTTTCCAGGTCTCTCTACATATCTCACGTCTGAATAGGTGCTGAAGTTTTCACTTCTGTCCCACTAACCTGGAAATGTCTCTTCTCTTACTCAAAGTATCTTCTTTCATTTCAAAATTATGTGTCCACTCCAATGACCCTTTTCATGACCTAAGTATATTAAGAAGCAGGGTCTCTGTCATACACTTTGAGCATCCCTTCAATATATTAAAAATGAATACAAGATAAAACCTTGGTGCTTGAGAAAGACATCAAATGAAAATAGTCCTGCCTCAAAGTTTTACAATATACAAGAGACAAAATGTTATTCCTMTGGTTCAGTATCTTAAAGCAATTTAAATCATACAATTTTTAATTTCCTTACAACTTGTTAACTTCTAAGTCTAACTTGCAGATTCTGGTTTTACACAGAGATTGTGCACTGCTTTGAGACTGATTGTTTTTTTCCCTAGCTATTTCCTGGTTAATTACAGTATTAGGCACTTCTACAGAGACTGCTGCTCAGTCTTTGCCTCTAGCACGCAGACACACRTTACGATACAGCTTGTTAGTACTATGCTTGGTGATTTCCTTGCTGTCTGGAGTCAGTCCAGCCTACTGTCTTATTCTGAGTTTGCCTATGGTCTCACCCACCCCCTCTGTTCCTTTCCTCCTCTCTTACTGCCATCAGGAGTCACGCGTTTATCTTTATTGACCTAAAAATTGATGACTCACCCTCCCCCAGGCGGTTTCTCCTCAGCTCCCATATAAAAAGATTCTATTTTTTTTTAAATAATCCACTCAACTTACGTGTGGTTAAGGTCTTCCCTGACCATCACATATATTACAATTCTTGTAGTAATATAATAAAAGCATTCAAAAAATGTAGGTACTRTTGCGTCAAAGTTCAAGTGTAATTTAAATTAATTTTAAAAGTACATGGAGAGTTTGACTACCAAAAGGAAACCTAGGTCTGATCCCTTTGAAGTCAGTGACAAGCACATCTGTATGCCAGAACGAGATCCTTGTCCACTAGTTAATCCTTATAAGCACTTAGGTATTTAKACCTCCAGAAATTCCAGCTCTGTTGGCTCTTGAGTGATCTGAAACTTCTATTTCACTTGGCTGTTTAAATTCATCTGGAGATTTGTCTGAGGATTTACAGATTCTAGTACCTAGTTCTTCTGTGCTCCTGCTCATTTGGAACTTGTCTAGTATTTCCAGGTGACCATGAGTGTGTAAGAGGAAGCTAAAAAAATTTTCATTTTCCTTATTTTTAATGCAAAAAACTAGCTGGATTTTCTGGAATTCTTTCAGCCTAACCTTCTGAAGGACAAACACAAATTCTGCCTATCTCAAAGTTGTATTTGAACATACAAATGCATTATAGTAGAAGGCCGCTGAAGACTGCAACAAAATTCCACTGCAATCARTAGTAACTTTTCCATTTCTATCTGTAAATATCCATTTACACACATAGATGTAAGGAATCTATCTGCTGAAATATGCATAAACTGTTCTATATTAATAAAATTAGGAGGTGATTCTTAAAAATATTTGCATTTGTTATGTATAAAATATTTTTTTCATTAAGGTTCTATCTAGCTTTTGTTGAAAGGTACTTCAAATTCCTTTTAAGTATATCACTTCATTAGAGAAGCAGTAAATATGAGGCCTTGTTGCGCCAAGACTCCATCATATTGGAGATCTATTTATGTTATGTGCTTTTGTAAGTATTTTACTACCATTTTGCTATTCCAGCAATTATTTGTTTTTTATAGTTTAAAAAAATCTCCAAAGACTAATTGCTTATTGGCTGACGAAAAGTATTATTCTTCCAGTCATTTGGTGTCAGAGAGGTAGATAATGAATCTTTCTGACCTATCTTTGTGAACAGGTTGAATAAGATGTCAGACAGATCAGTAGCTTAGAGGTGATGGAGTCATTGGGCTAGTTCAGTCCTAGTAGAAGAAATGGTCACAGGAAACTGAAAAATAATGGTGAAATTCAAGTAATTTCAAAGAATAAAGTAAAGGAAAATTTAAGCTGTTGCTAAGGATAGATCCAAAAGAATTAGTATATAGATTATGTTAAACTCCTTAATTTTGTATACCGTCTCAAATGTGTATCAGATTCCTACTGAAGAAACACACTGATTAATATAAATGAAGGTGTGACCAAGGATTAGAAGTAGCTGATCACAGGTCAAAATGTGATGAGCTTCTGGTGGTCCAAAGACAGGGACCTCACAACGGGAACATATTCAGTTTGTTTAACCTCTTTCATATCACTCCCTCAATCTTTGTATCAACTATATTAAGGTTTTCTGGATCAACTCCAGCTTAAATATATTTGCCATTAAGAAGCTGACCAAAATTACACCTAATAAAGTCTTATCACACCAAACACTATACAGACACTCAATTAACTCCATCTAGATTTTTCTCATATGGCTATTACCGCACTATTGGCACAGCCCTGTCAGACAGGCAGAGAGGTAGGTTAAGATTAATGATGCCTGGAGCTATTCATTTAGATTGGTATGGATATTTTCAATTCCTTTTTAAGCTGTAGTCACTGAAAATATCCTGAAACTATCTGCAAACTCAGGTTGAACTTACTGAATAGATTTATCTAGAAAAGAAGTTGGGAAAAAAATCACAAAAATGGTAGGCAAAGGAGTATCATTCTCTTGTTCTATCATTCAACCCTTCTGAAGGGAATTTTGGAGCAGAATGCCTCAGCCCCTCTGGCTGAAACAGTTTCTTGAAGCTGCTTCAGCAGTTTATTTACTTCAGAAATCAGTGAGAGAAAGCATGTGAATATTTCATTGGCATTTTTACCAAGCAGTTAGGAGGTGTGTAATCTCCCACATTTTGGGGGATGTTGGGTTCTGGTCTTGTGATTCTTCAACCATGGGTATGAAACAGAGCTATGTCAACAGTGACATTGAGTAAATCTTCYCATGTGCATTCCATCCAATCAATCAGTTCAATAAGACTTGCTTATATTTTCAAACATTTTTTTCCAGTTAGATAATTATCTCTACTCCTGTTTCCATCCTCAAAATGCATTCACAGTCTTAATTTGATTCACTACTGTGTAATTGGGACATTGAGCTTTTGGGAAGTAGATCGCCAGCTTTTATGAGATCAGCTACAGTATCTGGTTATTTTAAATGCAAAGGTGCCATACACGGACTTCAGCTTTTACTTTACAGCAGCGTGCTGTAATTCATGGTTAGTATGGCTCAGGGAGGTTGCTTACCCCCACCCCCCGCTTTTTTTTTTACTGTAGAGAGATTTGTGAAACATTGTCTACTCTTTCCTTCCACAAGAAAGATCATGTGAAACACAGTGACACAATATAACAAAACAATCACGGCATGATACCTTGACATTGCAGTTCAACAGTTGTAAGTGAAACTAGTATGGATATGGGATAATTTTACAATGTGTCTATGTAACATTATGATGCATTTATCAGATGCATATAATAGGATATTATTCCACTGTGACTTGCTGCAATTTCATCCATTGATGAAGCATCTCTTCAGCTCTGCGAAGCTGCAGAATTCAGACTCAGTGCAGCAGACTCCAAGTTTCTGACAGTGATGTACATCCCACAGAAAGAAACAAAACTTTCTTTGATATGAAGGCAAAGAGCAAGCTATTTCACTTTATGTCCATAGGGAAATAGCACAGCCCTAAGATATTCAGCTAGAACAAACTTGAAATGACGAATTCACACATGAACTGTATTCTGTCCTTCCACATTCTGGTGTTTTGTAATAGAAAGCTGCCTAGACTGCAAAAATATCAGTATAATCTATTTTTAGCTGGGACTATTGCTGCAGTACTTTATCCAAATTTCTCTGTATTCAGACTGATTTTTCTTCTGTGCTCAGAGCAGGTTTACTGTAACTTTCTTACATTTGAGACTCCACTCAATTTATTGGTTATAAGCTTACTGTGACCCAAGCAAAACAAACTAATAATTGATGAAAATTAAACTACACCAGTGATCTCTCTGAAGCTCATAATCTGGGCAACAGAAGAACCAGTTAACAAAATCAATCAGTATGAAACAGTTTTTCTTGCTCCTATGCAGACTGAAGGTTTTTGTCACCACCTTCTGTGGGAGGTATAGATTAGGCCCCTGTTCCAGCATTTAGCTAGAAACCTGCATCAGGAAGGTTTGCATTGCCACACAATGGTGTTGTAAGGGGCATTCAGCCTGCTCCCTTGTACTTGGGACACCAAAAAAATGCTTTTCAACATGAGTTATTTTGATCTCTTGTTGGCCTTCACTACCTTTTTCACAACTTAAACCGATGTCAGCTATCTCTAATCTGATTTCAAATGAATTAACTATGTTCTCAGTCAAAAAAAAGTTTACAGCTGAAGTTAGTGAAGTAACTCTGTGTACCTCTCATATAATGGTGTTGACACATTTAACAGAGTGGAACACGGTCTCCTCCTTGCACACATTATCAGGCATGAGAATTACCTTCCTCATAGACTAATCACAACTGTGAAAGCCATGAAGCTAGTTAGGTGGCCTTTTAGTTTACTTCATCCCATGCTCTCTACTGTGGAGGCAACTGCAAGATACATTGCTTCCTGAAAAGCACTTGATGCATTGTACTGGACAGCATGAATACCATTGCTGCTAACAACCTTTGAGRAGATGAGATTTAGAGAGAGTGATCTTTTCTTGAGGTCAGAATACTTTTAGAGAACACAATGGTTTCCATGCTTCTTGAGCACAAGGCCAACTTTGCCTGGCTTTGACATGTGGAAAAAAATGTACTGCTGCACTGCAGTGGTTTGGAGCCAAACATAGTATCTTCATTCACAGAGTTGAAGTTGCTCCCGAATAGTTTAAAAATGCAAATGTTCTCTGCTTGGGGCAAAACAGATGAGATTCAGTGGAACAGTCCACCTGCATTGCATCAATCTAACTGTACAGAGCAGCTGGGCTTGCAGATGCTCTCCACCACTGAGGCAAGTCAACACAGCCAGCATATACCAGTGAACTGAGCTCTAAAGCTAGAATTAGGATGCATACCTCATCAGSTTTAAATAAAGTATCTTTTGGGCTTGATGGTTATTCTCTTGATGGAAGGATGTACAATTACTGGGCAGAATACTCACCTCTGTCATTTTTCTAATTTGCAGAAACTACGAAAGAGCCAAATAACATCTATCTACTTTCTGACTATCAGGATGACTGTTACAGGCATTTGCTAGTATGGATTGGGTAAAACAGTTAAAAAATCAATAGACCAGCTTTCTTYCCCCAAAGGTCAACTACTACTTCCCTACAACAACTAAATGATCAAGGAATCACCCTTTTTTTTATTTTTTTTTTTTTAACAAATACTATCATTTCATTAGGATTGAAAAGGAGCAAGTTCTCAGGGACTAACATCATAGTTAAGGGGGAAAAACACACTAAGTTTCATTTTCTTGCTTCAATTTCTGCCCATTGCCTCTTGTCCCATGTGACAAGTGGATAGATATGAACTTTTCCACAGTCACATGATATTTGTGGTCTGAGTACTTTCTCCAAGTCATCCTCAGAAAGTGGATTGTCACATTTCTGAACGTATAAGTATGAATAAAACATAAAAAACTCTCCAGCTTTTCAGACATTTCTGGGGCACATAGGCTTTTTCCCTTTTGGTGAAGGAGCTCCCACCTGCTAACCATGTGACAGGACAAGAGGCAATGGGCAGAAATTGAAGCACAGGAAGTTCCCCCTGACCGTGAGGGGGATTTCTTCCCTATGAGAGTGACGGAGCCCTGGCACAGGTTGCCCAGAGAGGTTGTGGAGTCTCCTTCTCTGGAGATCTTCAAGGCCCACCTGGATGCAACCCTGTCTGACATGCTCTAGGTGACCCTGCTGAGTGGAGAGGTTGGACTAGATGATCTCCAGAGGTCCCTTCCAACCTTACTGATTCTATGAGTCTATGATTCTACGAAATGTTGTATAAAATTCCTTCCAGAGTGCTTCCTATTTCCAGCATTTTATCAAAATTATTTTGTCTTAAAAACAAACAGAGAAACAAAACTTAGTGTGTTTTGCCCCCTTAACTATGATGTTAGTCCCAGAGAACTTGCTCCTTTTCAATCCTAATGAAATGATAGTATTTGTAAAAAGAAAAAAAAAAAAAAGAAAGAAAAAAAAAAGTGATTCCTTGATCATTTAGTTATTGTAGGGAAGTAGTAGTTGACTTTGGGGGGAAGAAAGCTGGTCTATTAATTTTTTAACTGTTTTAGTTAGGATGTAAGAAAGACTACCAAAATGGCTCCAGCAAAGCATATACTTAGGAAAATAGCACAAGAACAAGGCAAGCATACAGTGATGCATCTCTGGATACCCTTTGAGGTGTCAGCAATCAGGGACTTAGGGACTTCCTGACCTCAAGGCTGCATCTTCACCACTGTATTTAATGGCCCTCATGGACTTATCATCAATGAACATGCCTAAGAGGTTTTGGAATCCATTTATAGTTTTGGCTTCCAAAACAGTCAGCACAGTCAGCTCCATAATTTAATTACACAGTAAGTGAAAAAGTGCTTTGTTTGTTTTAAACCTTTTACCTGATAATTTCATTAAGCGTCTCCTACTCTTCCATTATTGTTATATTTTCTGTCTTTGCAATCTTTCTAGTTATTTGCACTACTCCAGAGCCACTGTCAGCATCTTGTTTAGGTAACTGACAGTATGATCTTAATATCTTATTCCTTTTATTCTTTCAGGTATGCAAGTTCAACTCATAGAGATTCTGTGCTACATTTTGATACAGTAAACCTACTTAATTTACTCTATGCTACATTTTAATATACACTGAATCCTTCTATTACATTATTTCACTAATTACTTCCTTCCCATCAAATTTCTGAGATGTTTATTTATAAAAGCTGGTGATACAATTTTTGCCTCTTACTTCTTAGACTTTCAACATTTATAGAGAACCACCAATACCTCCAGTGCTGTTTTACTATCATCTATTTCATTGTAATCTCCTCCACTGGGATTTCATTTCTTTGGATAGTTCTTCATTGTTATCCCCTTGAAATTTGTTTATGTCTGTCCTATTCCTTTTTCTAGAATGAAAAACTTTAACTTCACTTTTCAAGTATATGTCATTATCAATTATACACTGTTCTATACCTGTTAATTTTCCCCTTATTATAGTTTAAAACCGTCCCTATAACATTTTTATTTGACATGTAGGTAGCCTAACCTACCCTGATTTAGATGAAGCCCATCTCTTCTGCATGAGTTCAGTCTAAATGTTATCCTAGTTTCTAATGCAGCTAATCATTCCAATAAGTGGGAATCCCTTCTAAGCAAATGTGGATGGTTCCTTACATGTGATATGGTTTCCTACATCATGTAAATGAATATGGAAACATTTTAAACATTGCTACAATGGACTTTCTAATTTTTAGCCTACATTTGGTTAACATTTTGCTTTTGAGACTTCTCTTTTACTCTTTTTTTATGTCCCATAAAGGACATAATATCATATAGACTACAGTGATTAGTTCCTTGTGAAGATAATGTCTAGATGCTTTGCAGGCTCCAATACATTCTCATTTGATAGAGAAGTCAGTCATATAATCCCCATCAGAAACTGAAACCAGTTTTCTGTATCACTGTAATTTAAAAATCCACTRCTACAGCCTACCTGTTCCAATCAGTATGGGGTACATAGAGAGCAAGAAGACAAAGGACTTCCWTAGATCTAAGGAAGAACCTTCCTTAGATCTCCTTAGTTCTCCTGGAGAATCCTTCTATAGACCCATACTAGCTTTATCTCCATATGCTGTAAGATATTAAGATCTTACTTAACCCTGACACTATTATACTGGAATTCAAACTGTTCACTGATGTCCTTCAAAGATTTATTTATATACCTCTCTCTGACTTCTTTGGCTCCCCTGTTTTTGAGGTCTGAATTGCCTGCCAAAATACTATAATACCTAATTACCTTCTTTAGAAATATGCACCTGTACACACAAGCACACACACAAACATACTGAGGTTTGAAAGTATATTTTTCCTGTCTTGATGATGGTGATGACCCATAAATAAGGACTAGAACAGTCCTTGTTTGGAAGGAGAGAAGCTCCATGACTTTGTAATTCAAGAGCATGTGATATAAGAAAACCTGGAATCATTCTTCTTTACAGTATCTTTCACTTAGATCACAAACTACACAGTCAATTTGAAACTGCATGCTTTAAGCTAATTGTTATTTAACTACAACATGTTCTGGATAATATGGTACTCTTCTGAGTAGTGCAAGTAACCTATACACTCTGAAGATTATTCCTTTAAAGTATTCACAGAAAAGTAGTTCATAAACAAAAACAATACAATAATATCTTCAAACAGTTTTGGGAGAAAGATATTAAATTTATTTCATTCTCTACAGCAGCACTGAGAATGTTTTATGACAAAAAAAATTATATATGTTTTTTACATCTCCTCAGTGGTTTCAACAGTTTTGGAAGACTATTTTTTGAAATAGAGAGATAATTGATCCTGTGCTTTCTTTTTCTTTCCTTTTTTTTCTTTTTTTTTCTTTTTTTATTTCTTTTTTTTTTTTTTTTTTTTTTTTGAAATGGATTACCAATAAAATAACTTCCTTTTGCCAAAATCTTGTTGGATAAGATTTTACTTCCTCTTTATGTTCTGTAACTCTACAACAGAATATTTCCTTCAATCAATTTGTGATATTGGTATAGTTCAGTGCTTTGTTGCATGCTCCATTATTAGGCTCCAGTATGTGATAGTTGGAAGGATTAAACACGTAGAGAAAGAATGGAAAGTAGTTTTACGTCATTTGCTCCTACAAGCGTTCTAAGGAAGTGCATCAACAATATGGGCTTTCCATTTATGCTTAGTCTACTAATCAAAAGACTAATTCAGCTCAATTTAATTTTGACCTAAGTTCCACTATATAGGGATCTAACAGAGCAGCAGTAATGATAGCTTCCCATGTAACTCAGTCTCTTTTAGCCACAAAAAAGGGCAGTTATGCATAGAATGACTGGCTTGGAGAAAAAAAAAAAACACACACACACACACACACATATATAGTGCTCATTATGAAGAAATGAAGGGTTATGCCACTACTGAATATGGCACCTGGAGATATGGCTTAAAAACACAAGGTATTTGTCTTCTACATATACTTCTTTTTTGGTAGCAAGCTGTGCACTTCAATCACTTTCACCAGTGGACTTCCCTCAGTCACATAAACAAGTCAAGGAAGATGTCTACCTTTGAAAAGTATTTTTTCAACTGAAATGCATAATCTTTTTTTCTCTACTTACAATTTACATAGAATTCTATTTTTTATTATCATGAAGTTCTTTGTCTTGTGAAAAGAAGACAATCATCACTTGTACTCATATATATTAAATGATTCTTTTTCCGAGCTATTGCCACGAGTGACTGCACTTCAGCAACTAAAGACTAACAAGAAAGATAAAATATGAAATAGGATTCTTGCTCCTGAAAGAAAAAAAAATCTTACAATAATCCTTTCAACTACAGTGGTGCTGGTAAATGAGCACTAGCTAAAATTATCAACCTTCAGAAATATATGAGGGAAAGTTATGAGATGGTATACATGGACATTTACCTTCCCCTCTTATATTTAAAATATGCATTTTGGATTTTAACCATCTACTAGTCCACTAAGTAGTTCTTGTTGCTGAAAGAAAGAGGTAAAGAGCCAAGTCCTATGAAGTATAAAATCATAAGTGATTCTTAGGAGTGTGAGATGAGAAAACGATTGTCTTCAGTGTTCATGAAAGTTGTTTTAGATACTTGCATTGCAGTGATTAAGATGGATAAAGGTATCTCTACACTCACAGTGCAGTGATGTTTCAATTTTCTTCTACCTTTAGCGTCCTTTCCTTACTAAAGTGGCAACTTAGTGTTCTTTATGATGTGGTGTTTATAAAGCACTTGTACCCAGCAGATATATTTATGGAACTTGTTGACAGTGTAACACCAGTCACTACACCTTACGCAAAGCTAACAAAGCTCTCCAAGAAGTGTCGTCATTTCTTTTGCCAGGCAGAGCTAACAAACCTGCCTGGTAACTGTGGCTGCAGTGCGTTAGGCTGAAGTATGGAAGACGTGGTCTTCCATGGCAACAATATTTTCCAATGACCATGAATTTGCCACTATTAGTAAAAGGTAACAAGCTTTGTATTGACCTGACAGTGTCGGGACTGAGGAGTTGCCACTCCCTCAACCGATCTTAGCTTGTTTCAGCTGTGACAGCAATTATCTAGCAGTCAGATTCTATTGACTAAACGTGTTTTAGTTGAGCTTTAGTTTACAGTAATAGCAAGTAGTTATTCCATGCGGCTTGAACTGTCTATGGCTGTAGAATATAGTGTGGGAGAGTGCAGGAGAGTGCACAGCAGAGTGTGGGAGAGTGCAGAGGATAATACTAGAGGTCCTAGGCGGTAAACACAAATTGCAGTTAATAACAGCCACACAACCACAAATCACAATCTCAACAAATCACAGTCAATCAATAGTCACTACAGACTTGCAACCTTGTACATCAAGTAAAACCAGCTATGGAGCTAACAGAAAACTGATTGATTCAGAGCCAAAGAAAAGAAAGGGCATGTGAGCAGACTGTGTTAAGAACACAAATAAAAATAAAACCAAGCGTACCCAGCACCCAGAAGGCAGCAGTCCCCATCCTGAACATCACACTCTTCCTGTTGATGCCCCAGGATGCTGACAGCTCACTGTAATCCTTCCCCCCTATTCTGCTTGAGGAAGACAAAACTTCAACCTTAGTACCCCAAGGAAGAGGAGTGTAACACCGGGGAAAGGGGGCAGACACTAGGAAGCTTTGTATAACAATTTTATCTGTATTATTAATGAGGATTTTCTGTATTAATTTAGACTATGATTGTTGCTAGTGTTGTAAATAATAATAGCCATTTGTTGTAGTTGATTAGACTGCTAAAATTTTAATTAGACTAACAATAAATCCTTACTCCCCATATAAGGGGTGTCCCCTTTCACCCATAGCAAGATTTTGAGTGTTTCTACAGATATCAAAATAGGAACTGCTGGAGAAGTTTCCAGAGGCCTTTCTCTTAGTATTATCTACAGACAAAATTTCAGAATATTAATAGTACTCGCAAGGGAGAGGGAATATTCTAAGCAGTTGGCTGAAGGTAACATACACTTTTGAATCAGCCACTTGGTACAAATTGTAGAAAAGGCAAATGGAAATAGGCTAGTCATCATGATGGATGGCACTTTTTTCATTTTTATTTATTTGTAGTTTATTATCTGCTATATTTCTTTACAAGAACGGGGTTGGCAAACTGGCAGAAATATGCCTGTTTACTTTGTCTTTGCAGTCAAGGTGGGAAAAAGTCTCTTGAGGGAAGAAAGATCACTTCTTTCTCAACAGCATTTGAGCTTACACAGCTAAGACAGCTTGCCTCCAAGGTGGAAGAGACAGCATGAGAACTCAGCTTGCAAGGAGCCTGAACCAAGCATGGATATTTAAAGACTCTCCAAAAGTGGACGGGTGTAGTTAGGACTCTGAGGTGATATTTCTTTAAAGAAAGGACTTTGCAGGAACTGCATAGCTTGCTGCAAAGGAGCATTTGTATTTTTTATTTTTCTGAAATTTCTTATGTTGCTTAATATCACCCATGATATTTCTCTCGTACTTTTCTCTGCTTGCTGATGGTAAACATTTTCATTGGTCAAAGTAAAAGGTTTGAGCTTAATTTACAACTGCTCTTCCTGAATCTTTAATTTTTGAGACTCACCATGGCTTTAAGAGAACAACAAAAAAACAGTCCCCATAATCATAAAATGTCTTATGTTATGTGCATTCAAGGGATCCTTAGGAAATACATGAAAACATGACAAGTTTGTCCTAAGCATGTTGCATTATCTCTTTGTTATGGAACCTTTGAATGAATCACTTGAACTCTGCCCAGTTTCAGTCACTGCTTCACATTCCTCTTGGCTTCCATATTTATGCTTTCCTCTGAATGTATCTAGTTTTGCAGTACTTTTTCCAGTCTTGTTCAATCATCTGAACTGAAGTTTGTTTTCACACACAGATGGTGAAACTATTGTGACTGTCCTGTTTTCATATGTACCAATGGCAGTATATTATGGAATCTTCTTAATTTCTTTGACTTCTCACGATTCGCAGATATATACCAAAGTTTCAGATAATTTCTTCAAGGTGAACTAGCTTCTAGATTTCTAAGATAAATAGCATTTTTCAGTTGTATGACATTTGTAATCTCTCTATTCCCCCATATATTATTTTTCTTTAATGATATGCACGCTCTTTCCAATTTAATATTATCTCCTGCTTTCATTAGTGAGCTCCTTACTTTTTCTTTCAGCTTACTAATATAGAAATTAAACAAATCTAACTCTTGCCAGCTCTTGCTAACAAATGCCAACTCTTTTAGATTCCTCCTCTTAATATACTGCTGTTTATTATTTCTATTTTTATATACACTTAGACAGCTTCCTACTTACAAGATCATAATATTATTGAAGCCAGTACTGAATCAAATTTTTAAACTGAGAATTCCTAAGATGCTACAGCAAATGCTTCACTAGAATCCAAATATATATGATCTACTTCATTCCCATTGCTCATTAATTTCATAATTACATCAAAAAAAAGAAATGAAGTTCGACTGATGAAATACAGTTCTTATAAAGCCTCACTGCCTACTGTTCATGGCTTTCTCATCCCAGCTATTAATGATGGAATGTTTATTTCATTGCTTTACACAGCATTCAAATAATATTTATGGCATCATAGTTGTTGGTATCAATCTTTTCTTTTCCGAAAATCAGTACCTCATTTATTTTTCTCCATCCATCTAGTACATTCTTCTTTATCTATAATTTTTCAGAAATGAGCATCTGTAGGCTTAGTAAAGTTAATAATTCTTTGGATCTCAAAGACAGCATGTCCTTCCTGTCTGTGTTTGAAGTATATTATTACCATCCTTATTAACAGAGGTTTTAGAGGACCTTCTTTCATAGCTACATAGGTAGGTGGTATATTCTGAACACCAATCCATGGCAACTGTAACATAAAGTTGTGCACAAGTGTATCAACACTCTCTTGAGACTAAGTATGCTACTCTTCCTTTCACATATTCATTCACATTTGCTCTTCCAGAACAGGAGGATGGTCAAACATTGGACTAGGTTGCCAAGAGAGGCTGCAGAGTCTCCAGCCTTGGGGCTATTCAAAATTTGACTAGACATGGCCTTGAGTAACCTGCTTTAATTAGAAATGCTTTGAGCAGTGGCATGGACCAGGTGACCTCTGGAGGGTCTCTTCCAACATACACAATTCTGTGATTCTGTGAACTTAATTTCTTGAACTCTCATTTTTTGATCTAAAACATTAAAACCTTCCTATACTCATTTGTTCTTGTTTCAGTATTCTTCATGCATGCAGTCCTACTCCTTTCCTGACATTTACTCCCCATTTTTAGAGAGATTGTTTCAGCCTAGGTTTACATATGTTTTCTGTGATAAGAGATTTTTTCAAAGGGTGTTTGCTGCTTCAGTTCTTTCAGATATTATTAATTTTATCTCTTTTCTAATGTCTTTTCTCTGTAATATTTTTTTTTCTCTTTAAAACTCTCCTAATCACTTTCATCCACTGGCAACTGGTTCAGAACACGGGATAAAAAGAATACAATATGAACCTGAGTATACATCATCCAAATGCGGTAAATTGAAACTTGCTGATATTTTATATTCCCATCTAATTTTGTGCATCATTATGCACTTAGAAATCTAATGTGCACGTAAATTAGATTTGAATATGCCATTTGTTTCTAAAAGACACATTTAACTGTATCATACATTTTGGGAGCATGACTTCTTTGAATCAATAACTGGCTCTGTTAGATCTCTCAGATACTCCTCTTCAGAGCCTGAGAAGAACAATATTTGTGTCTTATTGCATCAGTTGCCAAATGGTTTTCAAAAGTGGTCATATTTAGAACTGCAGATCAAAATAATGAGCTGGAAAAAAACCCTTATCCTGTCAAAGTGAGATGCTACTACTCTCCTTGTTTTCCAAGCCAGCAGTAACCACAGATGGATAGGGAAATCTGAATCTCCTCTTCAACAGAAGCAAAGTAATGGCCCTGATATAATGCTGATAAAAAATTCCATAACCGAAATAAGTTCTATTATCCTATGCTGCTGTTCCTGATCCGATTGTACCATTAGGCAGTGCAAAGGTGTTTCAAATCTTTTCACTAGATCTGAAGATAGACCATCTCTCTACTTAATGACCTTGCATTGAGTAAGCATTATGTCTTCCTATTAACAGCTCTCAAAATCCAGACCATTAGAAAACTTCTGAAACGGTAGACATCAGCCACCTCTGCCTTCATTTCTTTTTAATTAGCTGATATATGTTATCTGGTAAATCCAGTCCTTCTCACAGCTGATTCCACTGTTATCTGCAAGCTGTTAACTCCCTACACTTCTCAACCCCCTCTTCCCCCCCAAAAGTGTTAAATCTACCTCTCCATTCTTTTTCTTCTCCTTGTGAAGAATAAACCAAATAGTGGAAAATAACGCTGGGGCCACTGCCTTATCTGTTGTAAGTGCGTGCAGCTGAACTGAGCAATTTGCACAAATTTAAACTGTCTGAGAATTTAGTTCCTTAGCTCTATATCAGGTACTTTGAGAGAAAACAAGGCCCGCTGAAGCATGCATAAAGTTAACTGTGACATTTGATACCAAATTCCTCATCCCAGTAATAGCTATTTCTATCCATCTATATTTTCTGCACTTTTAAATACATCCGCAATTGTTTCCTTCATATTGTAACACATTTATGGGAAGTTTAAAGTTTAAAGGAACTTAGCAATTTAGTTTAAAACACATTTATTGCCAAACTGCTAATTTGTGCATGCAACCATCTTTGTGACATAATTTTATGCATCTAGTTGTGAGTACAAATCACTGAATTCAGATGTTTAATTGCTTAAATTGCTTGTCTAGCAAGCCAGGGAGTTTTATGTCTAGGGACAAATTTGCAGACTATTTAGAACTCAGCTATGTAACCATGGATAGAAGAACTTAGTAAAACTATCTGTTTTATATCTGCAGAGAATCTCTTTGTTTTACATGCAGATATCCATTTACCATCAAAGCTGCTTTGACTGGATATACAAATTAAAAGGTGGTCCTGAGGGTTTCCCAAAATATTAGCTATAATGCTTGAAGAATAAAATGTGTTTTGCTTATACTCATTATTGGCCAAATAATACTATTGGAAACAAAATTACATGTCCATAAATGTGCATCAGGATTCCCTTGACTCATAGGTATCTCACTGGAATTAAAGTTCTAAAAAGGTACAGGAGTCAAGATATCATAGTGACACCAAAGATCCCTGTAGCATCCCTAGAGAAGTGAAATTGCAAAACTATAGCTGAATACTTCCCCAATGTAATTACTAACTAAAACCCTTAGTTAAGCTTTAAAGCATAGTCGGAAAAGTCACTGTAAAACTTGTATTAATTGTATCTGAATAGCTATACATTGAATCCTCTCAATTTATAGTATTTTTCATATGTTTTTTCTTAAGCATCAACATGAGTATTTCTGACAGCATAATTTGGCCTACAGAAATTTTATGATCAGTAAAAATATACTAAAAGAAAAAGAGAGAAAAAAAAATCCAGGCTATTGCTAAGAAATCAGGTATGTTGAGCACTGAYTGGCCCCTCTGTTAGTCTACAAGATATCACAGAACTTGTGGATGGAGCAAAGCTGGCATGAATTGTTAGCTCTATAATATTATTCTACAGAATCCTTTTAATACTCTTTCAGTGCTGCACTTTTGACTCTAGGTATTAACTAATGTGAGTGCTTCTCAATATATTAAATTCAATACTCTGATGTGGAGAAAAATATGCTTCTTTAAAAGCATTACGAGGCTTACAAGAAAGTGGCAGAATTGTGTACAAAGATGTATCAGGGCATTTATTGAATACCAAACCTAATTGGTTTCCAGATGGACTTGATATTACTCAACAGTTCCCCCTCTGAAATAATAAATAAATCAAAACTAAAATGGGCAAAACTACCACTGCCCATAGTTTTTTGGGACTTCTACAGTGAAAATTTCTGAAAAATGTATATTGTGAGGATTATTTAGCTGCTAAAGATAACACTTCAAACAATCACATATATGTAAGTACAAAGTAATCTGAGGAAATAAATTACTCAATAAATGTGCAAATAGCAAATTGCAGCTTAAAAGCAAGTGATCTTTTTTAAGTATTCCAAAAACTGAGCTCAAGGTTTGAAGTGTTGTTGTAGCATCCAATACTTAATTTCTGCTGTGCAGCTTTTAAAATACCTAAAATGTCTGAGACATGCATTCTCATAGCGATTTAATCATTCAGTAGTCTCACTGGGAGAAATTCAAAACTTTAAGATCCCAGTAGGTACAAAAGGAAGTATTGGGATAGACTCTGCAGATTAAATTTCAGCTTAGAAATCCAGGCAGAGAGTCAGAATGGTGAAGGCTGTAGCACAGAGAACTGTCACATCCCACTTGTTCAAAATATACAAGCCCTTGAAACAGCACCTATGCTCTCTTGTGGAGGTGTGTCTTGGCATACGCTGGTGTCTGGGTAGTCTGATGGTTCCTAACAGATTGGGAATCCATTATTTGCACTATGGCTCTTTTCTGGAATGCATGTATTTTCCACAAAAACAGGGTGAGGAGCACAGTACACTGGTGGTGTGTGTGTCCATATCTGGTCTCAGTATAGGCCACAACCTGAAAACACACTTGCAGCTGGGAACTCAGAAGCGGTCCTGCGAGCTGCAACCTAGATGTACTTGTGCAAAGTCAAAAACGGTTTAGGCAAATCCTGGGCAGGGTAACTGCACTTAAATAAGCCTTACTATTTAACAGTTTCCTTGACTACAGGAAAAAAAACTAAGAGTGATAACAGTAAAACAGCTTGTGCTCCTCAGCTAGACACTTTGGGTTCAAAAGAGGCTGTGCTGGTAAAAAAAAAGGTGTAAAATATATGTCTGCACCCCCCCCTCTTTTTTTTTCCTGAACTCTGTAAATTTGAGCTTGAATGTGAATTTTAGGCCAAATGTAACTGCAGCATATATGAAGGCTATGACTTTCCTGGTATATGTCTCTATTAGGAAAGTTAAGTCAAGACTAGCCTGCCTGAYGCCAAAGAAATTGGTATTTACAATCTATTTATGATTACTAGGATTATAGGTTTTTCTGTATCCGTTTATTTAAAAGTTATTTCAATTTCTTTTAAATATACTCATAGATGCAACAAACTCTTGTAAAAATTAAAGAACAACCACAGAATGAGAAGATCAAAAGAAGAGAAGTGGCATATTCAGTTAGCACATATCTAAATACAGTGAAGATGTTTGGAAGGAAGGAAGGGAACAAAAGCATATGAGTCCAGAAAGAGGGTGAGAAGCAAGGAGTGAGGGAATCAAAGACAGCACAGCTAACAATTCAAGTGCAGAGGGCAGAGCCTGAGAGCTTGTACCTTGCCAGTTCCAGCTTTTGAATTTACCTTGTGTATTTTACTATCCTGCTGCATTGTGACTAATGCAGTAATTAACTAGTACTACTGCCTTTTGATGGAGACAATAGTATCTAAAACTAGGAACTGATTCTTCCAAAGGCTTCATGTAAAAAGATCTGCAACAAACCCCTCTGATTTCACCCAAGTAAAAAACATCCAAATGACTCAGCTGGAGGTTTAAAATTTAGGATGGGAAAAGTCAGTTTCTTTTTTCCCATCTTCACCCTCCAAGGCTCCCACTCCCCATTTGAATTAGTCCCATTGGTCTTCTTTAACTCATTAACTCATTTTCCCTTAACCTTGTCTTCTCTATTTATTCTTCCCCTTTCCACCTCTCTCTTGCTTGAACAGCCTGCCTTCTCTTTTATATTGTCACTTCCCCTTCCTTGCTGCCCTCTTTATTTAGTTGCACTTCTTCTCTTTCTTCCTATTCCTGATTGCATATAAGAAGATAATCTTTCATTGTTTCCTAATGCATTTGGTGATAATTTTCTAACCCCTCGTAACACAGGGAAGATAAATTTGCAGTAACACTTCAGTTTTTGAAAAGAGGGGAGCTGAGGCACTGTAATTGCTCCATAATTGCAGTAGGTGTTCTTGTCTCCCTTTGCAAAGCTGGATCTTACGTCTTCATATTTATCACACTTCTGGACTATTTTTCCTGATATTCCTTCCTCTTCTCTCATTTTACATCTGTCATTTGAATTCTTCCTCACCTGTACTTGTATTTCTTCCCGTTCTTTCTATTTCTTATTCCATCTTTGCCCCTCCTTTCCATTCCTCCATCCCCTTGTATTTCTGTATCTCATCTGTTACTCATTCACTGTAGTCTGCTTCATTTATGCCAACAAACACCTGGAAAACCTCACTTCCCAGTGAATAACATTTACTCAAATGCTTCAGGAAGGGAGAAGGGCTGAGTGCTGGCCACAGAAGATGTCTGAAATAGGAGGAGAAGGGAAAGAGGAAAGAAAATTGTGTAGAGCTGCAATTACTCTAAGCCTTTCTACTGATCTGGTTGGATGATAGATGTCTGAATCAGGGAGCCTTCACAGTCGCAGGTGTGTAAAGCCACCTACGCGGAGTAACTTGGATGCTTTATGTCTTTTACAAACACTCTCAAGCTGCACTGTGATTCGAACACTTACGTTTACCTTTTGAAAAATGGTGTGAGGAGGAAGTATTGCTACCACATTTACATTTTTATAGTATGGCTTGCTCTGAAAGTGTTAGAGTAGATTGCCTGGCTTAAAGCCTGACTCAATGATTCCTGGAGGATATTTTTTCCTGCAGTATCCAACTACCATATGGAGTGCCAAGTAGCATAAAAGAGATTTCAGAAGCAATTCCATGATTACAGTTACCATACATTAAAGGCACAGAAAAACGACTGTAAATTATCTGAATGGTTCTTGCATAATAAATTACTTTGCTCAGATCACAGGTGACAGGCTTCCATTACAGATCATTTTATTTAAATGCATGGCAATCTTTTTAAACAAATGACTCCTAGCAGCAAAACTCCTATGATTCTAACAGTATCTCATTCCAACACTACCACTAAATGCCTCCTGAGTGACTTTGAGCAAATCATTCTTCACCCTACCTTGTTGCCTCTCCTGTTTTAGGTATTTAGATAGTGATAATCTCACTTTGAAGCAGAGAGATTATTTTATCATCCTTTAAATTCTTAATGCAGTGGAGTCTAAACTAGCCTCTAGACACTTCTGCAATAAATACATATTAATAATTATAATTAATCATATTAATAGGATGATTTCAGGAACAGAGGACTGGCAAACAAGAGAGTCAAATACTTCATATGAACAAGAAGATGCAAGTAAAACCACCTATGAAGGTTTTGATTTAAATGACTCAGCACAYAGAGCACAGAGGGAGGATTAGAATCCAGTTCTCCATAGCAACCTTCAACTCCCTTAACTATGAAGCTATTCTTTCCCCTGCTCAAATCATATGACCATTTGCTAGGATCATTTCCGTCTCTATGCAAAGTATTTCTGCCCACGGCCACTACCTAGTTCCTTGAAAGCACTCACTGTTCCTATAGGCGATCAGCACCACTTTGTTCTACATCCTCCCACAGTGCCCCTTGCTTTTGTCTCTTTGCTCTTTGTCATCTGTGGGCCCTTTTATTTAGTAGAACTTCTAGCTGTGTAACTTATGAAGCCTAAAGGGAAGGAATTCAGCTCTTCCCCAGAAAAAGCCCAGCGGATGTATACTCTCTACCTTTTGCAAGAAGAGAAGTGATGTTCTACAATTCCTGATTCACTTGCACACAAAATGTGTTCTATCTGCTGAATGAAATAGGAGTCTTACAGAAATGAGAAGATTATGTAAATTAAAACCACATCAAAGTGCAAATGATTAAGATTACACACACAATTTAATTCCTGGCCTTTCCCAACTTTCCAGAACTCAAGAGGGCAAATCAAATAATCTTTTCCTTTATCCTAGGGCTTTCTGTTTGCATGTAGGTTCAAAAGATAAACAAACAGGATTCCTTCCTAACCTACAACTTCAAAATCCCACTGTGAGCATCTTTCTGGTACTCCCCTAAAACTCAGGAGTCTCAATTTTTCTTCTCAGCTTCTGAGGGGGGCATATTCCATAAGCCAAAGCCTTTTCATTTTACATTGCTTTAATTCCACTGCATTTGCTTTTACCTTTCTTCTCTCCCCACTTCTGCAGCAGTCTCCCTCTCCTAAGCACCTCTTATTCTACCCCCTCTGCTGCTCCAAATCTGCCCACTTGGTTTCTCATGCCGGCATCTCTCTCTTTCTCTCTCTCCCACTCAACATGTCAATATTCCTTCTTACAACTCCTCCAAGTCTTCCTCTTCACTCTTAGGTTTTGCAACTAGGCTTCTTCTTCTGTGGGCATCAAGAACACAGGAGAGTTTTGCTGTTTTGATTTCTTATAGCCAGCTCCTCACTGGTGCCAGCAGGAATTATTTCAAGGATATGACTTTCTGAGCTATGAAATACATAGGATGGATTGAATCTTAACACAATTTAGCAATCAATCACTAATAAAACTCTATATAATATACAGAAAATTAGATTTTTCAGAAATTCTTGGCTATGTACGAGCTGATTTCCCCCTCAACCTTCCCCCCCACCACCAAGAAAGCCTATGGGCATGTATTTGACAGTGAGGAAACTGCATATCTTCCTCCATAGCATGTGGGACCTAAATCTTTCCAAATAAACAATTTTAAGTACCAGGGAGAAAAAAAATGATGAATAATTTTACAGAAATTTTACCCCCTTAAAATTTCAATCAACTATCTGATATACTCAATATACTCACAAAAATCAGTGCAAATAGTTGAATGTGGCAAAATTAAAAGCAAATGAAAATACAGTGTAATAACACAAAATAGGAGACAACTTTAGATTTTTGCCACCTGTGCCCCATAATGCATCAATATTTGTAGTAACTCTTTATCCCTTCCCACCTACAGTTATTTGCATAACATCCTCTCCTGCCCCTACACAAACACAGGAAAACTTCTAAAGGACTCGAAGCTGAATTGGAGGTCAACAGTGATAATGGTATGGATGATACAGAAATAATGAATTCACTAAGCTTAGGYGATAAAAGGAAAGTATTAGAAACTCCTAAGTGCAAGACATCTTTGGCAATTATCATGATGTTCTTGGACATAATACTTATTTTTCTGTTTTTGACACAAATAGAACATAAAAGAACTTAAGAAAAATGTCAGTGCATCATTTATATTGTTTTTCATAACTAATTTCAGGAAAAACAGAAAATAGTTTTGAAGCATTCAGCTATATGTATATTGTATGGATCCCAGTCAAATACAGAAAATATACCCATACGTTCACACATAAAACAAACATATCTTTTTTTTTTTTTTTTTTTTTTTTTTTTTTTTAATAGCCTGACTTCTATTTTTTTTTCCAGGATTAATTTCTGTAATTGCTTTGATACTTATAAATAAATCTGTATTAGGGAATCCTTTTAGATAAACAGCAGTATCTTCTAAATGTTAACAGAGATTATTGCTTTCTGAACAGATAGGATAATCATGCTACTAAGAATCACTCAGAAGTTAAGCTAAAAATGGGCTGATGAATACACAGTGATTTACTGCTTCTTGAAACGTCCTGACAGCTAAAGAAAATTTAAGTTTTCACAACTTCATGAGGAAGAAAAACAAGAATAAGAAGTAATTTAACATGACTGTACTCTGAACCACTCACAGAGTATGCTTCTACTTTTTGTAGCAAGGAAGATGGATTTTGTTTCTTACTGTCTGCAGCAGATCACACAGTTATTAATGGCAGAAAGAGAGGAAAAAAAAAGAGCGAGAAATGAACAGGATTCACTCATTTTAGGGAAGAACAACTTTTCTGTTCAGCTTCCTGGTTCTGTTGTGTCAGTGGTAACTGGTGTAAATAACTGGGATGAAGCTGTAAGGTGAATTTATAGACACAGAGGATCTGTTATCTACAGTGACCATTTCTCAGAGAAGGAAGACTAAATCAGAACCTCAGTATGAAATAAGATTTCCAAATGGACTTCAGAATTATTAGAATATGTCTGCTTTGCAACTATGAAATAAAAATACGTGACAATCTTTATCTTAGCCTAACACAGACTTCAATATGGCTTAGGAATGTGTCTACAGTTCCAGCAGATTATAACAGCACACGCCGAAGCGTACTATCACAGACAGGTTATTACCTGTACCCAGGGCCACGGGCAAACAAGATATTTGCTCCTGCATCTCAGCACAGCCTATATTTGCTGTAAGTGGTACATGTCACACTTTCACGTGCCTGACTGCAGTGGAAGGATGCCCTTGATAAAGTAAGATTGACAAGAAATATGGAAATGTCACTTCCCCTTTGGAGAAATTAGAAGCTGGAAATGGGCCTTTATATCTGAGCAGGAGCAATAATTAGTGACTTTTCTGAGCTAGTGATGAAGGAGAAAGAATTAAATTTATAGTAACTGAGATAGCTTTCATCTAACAACCACGAGCTTTTACGACAACATAGATAAACATACTGTAAAGGTGGGAGCTACAGAACTGCACTGTAAGGGCTTGATCTCAACACACTGCAGTTAGTAAGACTGCTGCAGATTTCAGAAGAAACTTAGGGACTTTTTTCCTGTTACTCCCACTCATATTCTCCACCTCCCACGCCTGATACATTATGAGAAAAATCTCAGAGACATGATGGAACAGTTGATTTTTTTTTCTGTGACCCACTCAATCAGAAATTAAAGAAGCACCACTGGTAAAGCACTGCAGTGCATAAGCACCAGAATAAACTCTAGTGCCTTTACCACACTTGAAAAATACTAAATGAATCCATATAATTCCCATTTGTAGGGTTGTATGCATTACACAAAATTCTGCACCAAAGATTTGTTTTCTTGGACTTTATAGAATGTAAATATTAAAAATACCAGGAGAAATAGCCAGGAAGTGAATTACACTTCCATGAAAAATGCTGACATTTTGGAAGACAAAAATATCCAATGAAGAAGGCAAAGTTAAGTCATCTTGTTTTCTGTCCCATTCTCACACAAATTATGCAATAGAAAGAGATCATAAAAATCTTTCTTGTAGACATCTATGCAGCAATACTAAATAATTCACTAGATTCCTCCTGCAGACCATGGCAATAATAGCAATATCTTTGCTTTTTCTGAGAGTGATCACATATAAAGGAAATAATTAACTAAATCTGGATATAGTTGCATATATTTCTCAATAGAATAAGAGATATATAGAAGAAAAAGAAAAATGATCTCAGTAGCTTTCCAGTATTTAGAAGATAGTATATAATTTTGAATATGTTAAAAGTCACCTATGATACCGCTGTTTCTAAATGAATTTTAGACTTCTATTGGATGGGAACAAACTGACTTAAAAATAAAATGTCATGGTCAATCCACCTACTTTAACATCATTCTACAGTCTTCTGTAATTTGTTTTGCAGAGTAGTTCCCTCCTCTAAATTATAGAAATTATATAGAAAACAAAAGCTATCTAATTAAACTGGCCAAAATATTTGCATATACATTGAAAGATTAACTGGATTTATGTTTAAGAGAAATAAAAGCTAGAAAGCAATACAAAACTATTGCATCTTTTTTAGGAGGCATTGCTAGTGGTGGATCCTGAGCAAATGAATGAATGCTTTTTTAATGAATACATCCTGAAGCAGATATTAATCCCTGCTTTTCTGCTATGAGCCATTTGACTTGCTTTTATTTCTCTTTCAAGAATGTATCAATCCTGGCTATTTAGACAAACTCTTCAGGGCTGAGACTATCCTAACTGTAGGACACTGGCTGCATGTTGGTACAGGTCCTACCAAAAGGTCTTCTCAGTCCTTTCAGTTCCACCTAGAGGCACAAATGCATTACAGCAACAAGAAGATTCACAGTGTGTGTAAGGACTATAAAGAGGAAGAAGAGTTGTTGCTACTCTCTGGGTCACAGGAAAAAAAGAAAAAGTGGGACTGCAAAAGTTTGAATTTCTATGGTTTTGTGTCTTTTTGGATGATTCAGAGATCCAGCTAAAGCTTTTCCTACAGTAAATTCATTTCTAAGTCTACCTCTTGGATATACTCTCTTGCATTTGGAATGAGCTCATTTTTCAGCCTTCTCTGCAGTTTCACTGGTCTTCTTTACCCAGTTGCTTATTTATATGAAATTTGGAGAAAGTCAGCCAAATAGTTCAGAATATGGACATACATGAACAGAGAGAAAAACACGTATAAAGTGTGACTGCATGAGTCTTATGTCCTTTGCTCAGTTTGGTAAAACTGAAAGGTCAGTTTGTTGCTGGAGGCAAAGATCAATACGTCTGCTAAAGCATTCCTCAAGGTTGATTAGGATGAGGGTTTCTTTTCTCCCATGTTTATGAATAGCTCTGGATTCTGTAATTAAGCTACTGGAAAGGAAAATACTACACAAATAAAGCATTTTTGTGACTACTATTTTCTAAGCTTGTGAAAAATGCCAATCCTTTTATGACTTGTGGTATTCCACTATTAATCTCCACACAAACCATGACCACTATGGTCATGGTACTCTTTTGAATGTTATCATAATGATATATACAATCTGTTGTGAGACCCCCAAAGCACTACTTGGAAATGAGTATTCACAACCCACAGTGCTGAAGTTCACACTTCAGACATATTCAGCACAAAGGTTATAGGCCAGATTCTCCTCTGATATAACCCAGTGTTGCTTGACAGATTTCAAGCTATACTCAATTGTAGTAGATGAGTTTCCCTTCATGTTTAATAAAATGCATTAACATGATCATTCTTGAACTATAGTTAAAAAATATGAAAATAGCCATCCCTGCATGAAAACACAGGGGGTGCTTATATTTGTGTTATTTCATATCTCTTTTATTAGATATTAGGCTTCAGTAGGGCTATTTCTTATGGCAAGATGAGGGATAAGAGATAATTCAATACTTTCAAGTCTGGAATCTTCATGTTATATTGTTTGTGTCCTTAGCAGAACAGCTATTCCAAAAGCTTCTGGTGAACGTTTTCTACCAGAAAAAATCTTTCAGTCAAATCTGACTATTTGCTTATGTGGACAACCTGTTGGATCGTGTAATAATCTTTCAGATCCTGTATGTCAACAAGAGAAACTTTGAGAAAATAATGGAGAAATGCTCTCCATTTAGTTTGATTTTATTTAGTCAGGTTATAATCACTCAATTCAAGGCCATTTTATACAAGTAGTTATTTTGCAATCTGTACATTTATTGCTTACCAAAACCAGCTTTTGAAATGGCACAACAAACATAGTCTATCAGCTGTGGCATGTTGAAATAATGAGGTCCTAACATTTATATGGTACAGTTTGAAGTCACATTTATCTCCCTAGTAACTTTAAAATATCCTCATCGAAGGTAAAATCTGACATTTGTATTTAAGAAGGCTTCTAATTCTATTTCATTAGAAGATACTTTACCAACCTCTCCCAAATCAATTTGGACTCAAATAGATTACCACTTATTTCCTTATCCTCCTCCACATCATTAATGTGCAATATTACATCTATGTGCCCTACTTGTGTCAGTCATGCTCAAGAATGATGAATTCACATTGAAAGTACTGCAAAGAAGGGCTACTAGATTTTCTCTTCCGTGATTATCCTTTTTGAAAGGGAAGTCTAAAAGACCTTAAATTGTTAAATCTAGCAAAACAAAGACTGAGAGATATTTTGCAACAGTAATTGTATCCATCAGGAAAATAACAAGGGAGAATATTTTAACGTGGACAAGACTGGCACATGGACAAGTCACAGTTTAATAGGTTTTATGATAAATCCTTAGTGACAGAATCTTATGATGTGATTGCCTGCCAAAGCTGACTGCTGTACTTAGTGACCTAGAAGACCCTGTCCAATCCTGCTTGATYCAGAGTAAGCAAATACTGTGATATTACTTTACATTTAGAGCCTTTTACTACTCAATGGTACTTCAAACTTTCAGTACCACTTTCTCCTGCATTATTTTGGGAAAAAAATCATTTTTTTCAGAGGCTAAAATCCTTAATTAATGAATCATGTACGTAGGAAACAGCACTTTACTTCAGTAAAACAAATGTTAGGTGGTTTGAAGATGTCTCTTCATCAGAGAAAATTTCTAAGAAATAGTTATGTGAAAATAAAGCAGAAAGTAAATATTGTGTAGTTGTATATGTACTTAAAATCCAAGTCAGCTCATCCAGAAAATTATGTGGATTAAGTGATAAATTGTCATATCCACTGCTGTTAGCTCGTTGTTGGAATGAATGGATGAAAAAAGTTTGTATGTGGTTATATATGTAATATAGAAGTCAAATTTTAATTGCAATGAAGTTTAAAACATTTTAAATTTCTCAAAGTTAAATTTATGAAAAAATATTGAACTATTTTAAAATAATTTATCATAGGGAAATTCCATAATGTTAAAAAACTGAGAACACTTGTCTGCTCTCAGAGCAGGAGATGAGGAAAATGGGAGGTGAAAGCTGCATTTCTCCCAGTGTGAATGTCTTTGACTTCTGTTTGGAATATATGTACATTTAATTACAAAATATTGTATACTCCTTTAAAACTCAAAGGGTAAATTAAAAGAAACTATATAGGAATGTAATACTGCCTGAGCAATCTTGCAACAGATGATCCTAAAACATTTCCAGAGGCAGTATCATAATTACCAGCACATTCATTAATGGAGATAGCCACATAACCTGATGATATTACCACAACATCTAGAAAAGACATAGTTTGAAGTATTGCCATTGAGTCTTGAAGTGTCATTCATGTTCTATAGGAAAATTTGCCTGTGGTGTTGGGAGGAGGCAGCGTGAAAAGTTACGGCTCGATTTTAAAAGTTACAGCCTGTAACATATTATAAGCAGACTAGTCTTGGTTCTGCCTTAATTTACCAACCAAATGGGATCCTACAAGTGTAGAACACGTGTTTATGTATTTGGAAATTGCTTTAAATGCACTTAGATTGTAATGGAGCCTCCATGGAAATATGATCTGAACTTACCAGCATGCATGTGTAACATAGCTAAGTACAAGGGTTTCTACAATGCAGATGAAAATCCCCCAACCACTACCCTACTGCTGTTCATGGGAATTTTATTTTAGCCATTTTTCTAAGTTCTCTGTAAAAAAACTATGAAAATTTAAAAAAGAGGAGGATAGGGAAAAAAAGAAAAACAGTCTAGTTCTGCTTACTTATTCTTACTTAGGTAATGAAAGACCAGACCATTGCTTGCACATTCAAGCATGGAAAGCAGAAAATTTCATTTGAGGAAACTGGCTCCCACCTAAGTTTTTACCCAGTTTTACCTTTTGTTATGTATTAGACCCACATCTGATCTCTATATTTGAGATGTCAGCATTTGGGGAACATGGGTTGGTGTGAAGACAGAGTATTAGGAGAAGAGCAATTCTATGGTTACATAGCTGTCAAATTTAATCTATCATCTTCTGCGTTTATAAACGATGAAACTTCTCTAACTCAAGAAATATACATACATTACATAGGCCATAATTTATGGAAGTAATTATATTTACTTAAGTCCATTCTGTTCAGTTGGCATTACATACTTTTTCCTCTTTACCTTAACTGTTTGCTTAAGACCTCCTATGTTGTAGAGACACTTCTGAAGTTTTTTTTCTATGCTAAAAATGCAACTCTCTCTTTTTAAAACAACCCCCGCCCCAGCAGGATGTCTGATGAAGTGTGTTTTGCTTGACTATTTTCAATTTTTATTCTAAGTTTGGTTATAGCACAATAATGAAAAAAATCCTTCCAGGATGACTTATCACCCTAAAAATGCTAACAAGGAGCTCAGCTCAGCTACTGCAACCAGTAAGAACTGTATTTAACTCTCATCCCCATTTCTTTAGGGGTTTCTGTGCTTTTACCCACCATAACAAAAAGATAAGATGTGGCCATGTGCTAAGGAACTGTATATTTAGAGGTACTGACATTTGGATCAAGCGTATTGTTCATCATAGTGAAAACCTGACAGATAAATAATAGGTCTGCTTGAGAAAAATAAAATGGATAGTGTTTACAGTAGGAATATTTAAAAACTCCAATAACTCTTTGACTCCATTTTTATGACAGGACATACAGAATATTTATTCTGAGCACTATGGCACTGAAGTATAGCACTGTCTGGCTGATCCTTAAACTAGATTAGAAACAACTGTAGTTCAAGCATTTGAATTCTCAAAGCAAAGACAAAGATAAAAAAGAAATATTCATCTACTGTAGAAGAACATTAGGAAGAGGTAACTTAAAAATGCTACAGAAAAGTTAAGAAAATATTAAATAAGAGCTTTACTTCAAGAAAGAAAATACGGTGTAGTAGCTTGAATCACCATTATTTCTCAGATTTTTGCATAACCCTTTCTATAAAGCAACAACAAAAGGAAAAATATTAATATTACAAAAACCTGTTAGAAAATTTAGCAACAAAAATGTTTTATTACCTAATGACTGAACCAGATTTATTTTATTCACATATGGCATAAGGGACAGAAGTGGCTTGTAGCAATGTTCACTATATATTTGTCTAGCTATACTTTTTTTGCAAGCACTGACTTCCAGACAAATTATGAAATTCATTTATATAGACTGTTGGAGTATGAGAGGCAAAACTGTACGTATAGAGTGATGAGAAGATCATATTTTATAGCAGAGAGAAAAACATAATTTTATTGAAATTATATATATGAAGTTTTAAGAAAAGCAACATGAACTGAAGTATCAGGAAAAAAATATTGCTTATGGGAGCACTTGCTGACCAAAAATATCAAAGGCATATTTTGTACTTGCAGTGGACTGAAACAGATGGCTTTTAAGGAACTGCTGAGTCAAGAAGGTTTCTACATTTCTTGCCTGAAAGTCTCCCTCTATAAAATCTAATAATCTTTGAAACATCAGCGTTACTCACAGAGATTGTCTAAATGTCCACAATATGAACATGCAAGTAAACTGCAGTGCTGCAGTGGTAAAGTAACTTTTCTTTTTTCTTTTTCTTTTCTTTTTTTTCTATTTTCTCTCTAAAATCACTGTTGATAGTCTGGAAACCATCTGATCAACATTCTTATTAATTTTAAGTGGAAGACAGGAAATTCTTGTGACATAAATTTCTAACTTCTGGGCCTCAGGTCCCATCAAAATTTTCTGCAGTTTTTCTTCTACTACTACTCTGGATCAAAAGGGAGATAAGTATTTTCATTGTCCAGATGTAACATCTTCAGCTGGAACTTAACAGATTGTTCCTTTAGTGGGTTCCACTCCTGCATTTAAACACTGACCTGGACCATTGAGCCTCTAACCAGGAAAACAACCTCTCAGAAAAAAAAAGAAACACAACCCCCCAAAAACAACAACAGCAACAACAACAACAAAGTAAGTAGTCAGGTACCTAAACTCCTAATACAAGGGTGAAATGTGACCCTGTATATGCAAATAGTGAATTATTTATCAGTACTCAGCAATACAAAAGTTGCTATTAATTCAAATCATTTTAGTAAAAAGAAACCTCTGAATAGTCTGTGTTTTTTTCCTGAAATGGCCCTTTGGCTTTCCTCTAGGAACTGTATAAAGCTGTGAAGAACTATGTAGTTCTTCTCTCACTGGAATTGGTCCATGAAAAGCTTATCATGGTACACATTAGTGTGTGTATTAGCCAAAACATTTTCAGTCCCCAGTGACAACATTATACCACATAGTCTCTTAAGAACACTAGTGTTCACCAACGAATCTGTTTTATCAAGAACCAGTCCCACAGTCTTCACTCAAGAAACACTCTTGAGTGAATTTTCCCAAAGTAAGGGCTAAATATTGCAAGGTTTGGACCTCATACCTTACTCCACAGTGAGTTAAATGCAGAGAACAAAAAATTATGCAACTTCATCTTGACAAAAAATAAACATTATACCAAAAATAGAGTCTGATGTTATTCAGAGATATTTGATCAGATTAAGTGGATATGTACATGTATCCAGAAACAAAGGAATGCATTCTCAGACATGGGAAATTCAAATTCTAAGTCCTTTTCATAGGACTTACGAAGTGGTGGAGTTACAATGCCTCTAGTGAGTAAAGCTGATTATGCAAAACAAGTGCTGCCAGAACCATTATGGATAGGATTTACTCTTTTTTTTTTCCTCCCACAGTCCCACAGTTACTGTATATTTTATTTCTTTTACAAAGGGTTGTCTGGTTCAGCTAGAACCCTCTGGAAGGAGGACGATAGTGTGATTTACCAGGAAGCAACTGAACATTTGCTATTCAGGGAAGCTTGCACACTTGATTATGCATTTTTTTATCCTCATGCATACAGAATATAACTTGTTTTTTAAAACCTATTCAGACTTTAAAAATCAAAGTTTGTATCAAAGCAGAGCCATTTTATTTAGCAAAAGGTTTCCTGTTAATGATTTCAGCAAAACTATTAGGGAAGGCACCCTATCGTACACCTATTTATCCCAGGTTCCTGAARTATTTTGTTCCAGTTAGCAGAATCAGAGCACGTCATCCTGTGCTGAGCTGCTTCTGCCACAGATAGAACGCTAACAGTATCCCAACCAGCTAGACTGAAGGCAGCATAGATACACGGACTCTACATTGCAGCACGCTTCAACAACTAGGAGCAGACACAGCTTTTGAATGTTTGCATCTTGATATCTTTGGATATAGCTGGCATCTGCAGTGATACTTGAAACATTGTGATCGATGTTACTGMGCACGGGAAAGCAAAATCAAGAAGACCAGAAATAGCAAAATGTGGGATGCTTCTTGGTAGGTGTTATTTTGCAGTTCATCACAAGTACAACACTGAAATGTTGTCATTAGTCACATATACTTGTTGCCATTTTTATGCACATAAGAAAGATTTAAAATGAGGAGAAAAATATCTTTCAAAACAAACACCACCRCCACCACCACCTCCATCATCATCCTGCTTTTAGTTTTTTTCCTCTCAAAGGGATGACTTTCCTCCTTATTTTCAAATCCACATAGGAGAGCAAAGCAACATAAAATATGTCAGCAAATAATACACTCAGAAAATTTGCCTTTCTCTGTACACGTATGAGAGGATCTGGAGATTTTCAGCCTGAAGATATATGATGGCTTTAAATAATCTTTTGGAAATTCTTCTAWATGTTTATTGAAAGTTATCTCAAATTTTCTCAAAATGGAAGCTTCATTGTGCAAAGACTGACAGATGTCCCTGAATGATGACCCCCACAGATTTCAGTTAGACTATTCACAGGAAGTACATTTAAGTAATCTTAATCTAATACTTTGATGAGATATAGGTCTCAGTAGAAACTGTTAAACGAGGAAAAGAACATTAGATCTTTTTGGGTGAGCTAATAATGTCATAATATTTTTATGAATCCCATCTAACTTTTAAAGGGCACTAAATGACTAGCAGAAATCTAAGATTTGATCTAAAAACTATTTAAAGGTCTGATTCTTTTCACATTTGTACTGGCTTTTGCCCAGGGACCAGAGAAACCATTGCTGGCTTGTAGGTATGAAAAAACAGGTACTTAAACAGTGTGATAGTGTTGACTGTCATCACGTTTATTCAGATAGTTGGCATTGGAAATAAAATTCACAAGCCTGAGTTACATGTCTGAATTTCTTTCTACCATATAGATTTAGATGCTTGAAGAAGATATTCACAGCAGCCTTGAATAAAGCATTCCTAAAATAACCAATAGCAAACTAAATAAATGAATATTTAAAATTGCGTATTTTAGGTATACACATAGAGGTGACTGGCTTGTGATTCCCTTTTAAGTGGGATTGCCAGAGACTTAAAGGTGCTGTTGTCCCCACACCTTTTGCCCAAAAGAGAGAGACCTGGATTTTAGGCCCTCCTCAGCCAGAAGGAGTTTAGAAACATCTCTTACCTTCAAGACCGGGAAGTCTAGGCTGAAGGACAATCTCTGTCCAACCTGTTAAATCTGTGCTACAGTCTCCATATAAATAAATGTATAATTCCTAAGTTCCAGAAATGACAGAGAGGGAGACTGATCCTAACCACATGATGATGCTTCTCCTCTGGAAGATGTGGGAATCCCATTTCAGGGACTTCTTCTGCACTCTGAATTAAAGAACCATTGGGAACCCTGAACTTAGAAGTTGTGGGTTCAACATTTGCCTCTGCCCTTTCCTTATTTTCTGACCATCGTGAACGTTAAACAAGCAAATCTGAACTTTATATTTTTCACCTGTAAATTAGAGATTGTGGTAATTATTTTCCTTTATTATTTTTCCATTTATTATTTTTACTTTGTTTTATCGCAGCAGAACATTGCACCGATAAAGGTTATGATATCATTATCATCTTTTATGTAATTCTTTTAGCACAACAGGGAGAGTGAATCAGAGACCAGCACAAGAAACGAGTAACTTCAGTACATGAGAAATGACAATCTCACAGCACACAATTCTGGTGCATCTTTAGCAGTACTGGCAGTTCACTCCAACTGGAAGAATTACTGATAGGCCAGAAGGATGAGGACAGGTCTTTCAGGTTTCTGACTGAGCTTTTACAGCTACGGTTAGAATAATGATTTATCTATTTATTTTACTCATAAACCCATCCAAAGTGAAATGGAAGCTGCAGAAAGACAATATGAAACCCCATAGTGCAATTCTGATGCAATCTCTTTTCAGAAAAGTACTGTACATCTAGTTCYTTTATTTGAGTACAGGATTTTGATGAATTTAATTCTCCACTGTATCTGTTGAAGAATTTAGGTTTTGTTTAAAGCATCTAGATAGGAATTTTGTAATTTCCCTGAAGAGGGAATTGTATGAGTAAAACAGAGAATGTGGTCTTTGATGGATAGTTAACACTTTTAGAAGTCGTTTTTTCCCCTGAAAAAGCAAATCTCAGTTATGACAATACCCAGAATAGAACTATTTTTTGTAAGCATGTATAGGACTGATTGTATCAATTTAGAACTTGATTTGGGGAACGATTCCTAGCCTTTTGCATGGTATCATTTTTTTCTGTCCTTACTTGAAACACGCTTTTTAAGATATGAGCTTGCTTGTTATCAGATACTTCTATTTCTTTTCTTTTAAACCTCATCTAAAATTGTACTGTGACCTTATTAACTGCCTAACAAAGTTTTCTTTCATTTAAGAGACTTTCAGTTCAGCAAAATTTAGAGGGACAAACAGTGTCAGTAATTTGACAGACATGCTCATTTAATGTGCAGCTATCAAATTAAACTTACATAGATTGAAGATAATGGACCTATTTACATAACTCAGTTCAGTACATACTATACAGCATTTTGCTAGATTAGTGTTTCTTTTTTTCCCCCTATTACTTAGCAATAGGTTATAACCTCTACTTTTGGTAGACRGTGAAAAAGACGATAAACATCACTGATATCACATTTTGTAAAAATTCCGGCATTTTCACCTAGGTGGAGAGTATGTTGAAAACATCAAGTACGTTAACTTGGGTATTTAAAATTACTTTATATGTAAATATCAAAAAATCCTAGGAAAAAAGCACATAAGCTCAAATAAAGTTAATGTTAGGTGAATATTTCTAAGTTAACTGAATGTATGCACAAGGCCAAAATAAGTAAATATTGAATTATTTGGTAACTAGAACTTTTTTTTTCTATGAAAATAAATGCTATCATTTATATGTTATTCATTGCCTTTTACCACTGAAGTAACTCCTTGGGAGTTTCCACACGTTTCACTGATTACATTATTATAAAGGGCAAAATATCCCTCAAACTAAAATTTCATTATTTTTATACATGGTTCTGGAAAGACTGCATAAAATGTAATAAAAATATCTGATTTAACAATGATCAGAATTTATGTCCTGTGTAGTATACTGAAGAAGAGGCTAAAATATGAAGTTTAAGGGAGAGCTGAGATGGGAACAAGTGAAAAACAAACGATAGCATATGGCATTAGTCAGTGCATGGTACAGAAAACGAGTTTTTGAATATTTATAAGCCACAATTCATGAAAGCGTTGTTATAAGGCTTCTGATAATGTTTTGTTTTTAATTAGTTTTCTTGCTATGTAGTCCTGTCTGACGACATAAGAAATCCCTGCAAGTAGGATGTTTGCACCTCAATGAGTTCTACTTTGCATGTGTAAGTGCTATCTGTCTTGTTAAATTAATTTTAATACAAGACTAAATGAAGTCAGTTCAGCAGGTAGCGGAAAAGGGAATGTGATGTGAGCTGTTCAGTTCTAGTTTTTGAGTTTTAGAACACATTACTCACCTGAATTAAGACAGATGGACAGTAAAAAGTTATTTCTGCATTTTCAGCCTTTAGAAGTTGATTTAAGAGGCAATCAGAAATACTGAAATACAATTGCTATTAATAAATCATGAGAAGTTTGCCTTCTTTCTTTATATCACTAAATAGAATGAAACTAGATTTTCTGCTTCACAAATTGTAGATCTCCTCATTATTAAGAAAACATAGTGGAGAAACCATATAGCCAGAATTGATGCTTTGCCTATATAAAATGATGAATGTTATGTGCTTTTCATGACAGAAGTTGAACTATATGAAAAATAGAACTGCTTAGAACCACACAAAATGCTGCTGTAAAAAAAAWGATCTGTCAAATATATGAAATCCTTGGCATGTTTGCACATTAGTAGTATAGAATATAGGATCTATGACGCTTTCAAACACACTGAAAGGCCTGTTCAATTCTGAATACGGCATCTGCAAAGCCCTGAAAGCTTATAGCCTTGAAAATGCCACAAAAATGAAGTATCAGACCAATTTGTGTTCTCATTATAGCAGTTGTTGTGAGAATGTATTGACTGTTTACCACTTATTATGGTCATTATAATCTCTGCTTGGTAGCAATGATGACACAATGGAAGGCTGATAATACATTGACTTTCTAATCATTTTACTTCTAATCATTTTACTTCATCAGTAAACTTATAATGAGGGCAGAAAATGCCCCCAAAATGCTTCTCCCAACCTTGTCAGATGACTAATACTCATTTTGAATTATCTTACCTAAGAGTGAAGATATGGTAAAACATTACTTTGTTAAGTAATTCTGATTCTCACTAGATACTTTTTTTAAAGCACATTTCTATTTCATTTCATTTAATAATATCTATCAATTCCATTTTATAGTTGCATTATTAATTTTATTGGATGCATTGTCTACTGTTCTCTGACAAGATCCTGATACAATAGTAACTGCAAATTGAGGATAATTCCTCCACAGAGTCATTGGTTTTCACTGAGATCTCAATGATCAGCTTAGAAAGTGGGAAAACGTCCATCTCCAGTACTAGGCTGCAGGCTCAGCATACATCTTAATTTACTTTCGAACTTCATTCTTCCATACCCAGTTCTGCCAGTTTTGTGTTAATAGTAGATTATTCATATTTTAAAATATGCTTACTATTTCTATTTATACTTCCATGGAAAATAGCTCTAATGCATTGCTGCTTATTGCCTCACACTAGGGGCTATATCCAGGAAAAAAAATCTGAGAGTTTGAACTCCCGTAGATTGAAGAAGACTTATACCCTTAGTATTCCAGGATAAGGACTATAACTTAGATTATGTTGCAAAACGTGGCCCTCATCTCGTTATTTTGCAAAAGGTGGCTCTCATCTYTTATATCTTTACCCCCAGGAGAGAAGTCAGTAATCCATATCCTAAAATGGAAAATGATACATAAGGCAGATACACTTTAGTACTAAGACTTTTAAATTTAGGTACCTCATATACCTATAGATATGCAAGGTGTCTAAGCTCCATTAGTCACTGGAGATCTTGTCAATACAGACAGCAGAGTCTAAAGAGCAATTTATCTGCAGCAGATAACTGGTAACTGTGGCACCAAGCACTTGCAGGCAGACATCAACATTTTGTTGTCTTCATTTTCCTAATTTTAAATTAATTCTGCTGTTAAAGGTTTAATTAATTTCCTACATATAGCACTACTTGCGACATCTTAGGGTAACAGCCTTCAGCTGCTGGTCCTGAAAGGTGTAAGTCTCCCGAACATCCTGTGGATGTATCCTCAGATTGCTCAAGTACCTATATTAAGGTATCTAAATTGAGCCTTCAATGTCAACCCTTAATTCTAGGGTTCTGTTTTAACATATTTCTAAATAAATTATTTAACATTTAATAGCTCCATGTAAACTTCCTTTTCAATATGAGCTAATAGAAAAGGGTAGGTGTCTTGTTTATCGCTGCAAGTCACTTTTTGAAGTACTTACCTCTTATTTGGCTATCCAAGGTATTGGCACCAAGTTTAAAGAAAATAAATCATCCTGCTTCATTCAGTGGCCTATATTTTAGAATTCTGCACTTAATTTGCATACTTGAAATGCAGTGAATCTTGCAAAAAGTGTGTGAATCTTTTCTCATTGGAGCCGGGTCATTTCAGCAAGATATCATTTTCTCATGTTGTGTCAGCCTGCATTTGTAAAATGTCTTCTCTTAAACAAAAACTAAATCAAGAAAAGATCTCCCAAACCCAAAGGGAAAGTATCAAAAATATTGACAATAAATGTGGCTAATGATGATTTATACTTCAAAATCAAACAAAAATAGTATCAAAACACCATGTCCCCAAAACATTGACCCAGATATTTCTTGATCCTTGTGATATATATTCTCTCAGAAAAAATTGCATCAATCTACTTAAACTGAAAATGTATATGTCTAGGCAAACCAAAAGGAAAAACAATCATATAGGTCATAATGCGGCATTTCATAGAATCATAGAATCAGTAAGGTTGGAAGGGACCTCTGGAGATCATCTAGTCCAACCTCAAACTAACCACATCTAGGTAACTGTTCGAGCTGGCAGCAGTGCACAGAGGTTGCAAAAGAGAAGCATCTCTAAAATAGCATATCCACTACATATACGGACTCCATTCACAGGAGAATGTGTTAGAAAACACCTTCTCACCTTACTTCCAATCCTCCCTGGTTCTCCCCCACAACCATCTGAACAAGCAGCTCCTATGTACTCCTGAGATTAAGTGACAAAATAGTGTAGTGATTTTGACTGATATTTCCACTCAGCCATCTCAATATATCTAGCATCTGTAGCACCTATAGCATCTCAATGTCAGATATTTGTGCAAGCTAGTCTTCTACAGTTCCTTAAAACAATCCAAATGTGATCTTACTATTTTTGCAAGAAGGTAAGCGTGAACCAAGGACTATGTGAGCTCTCTTAACAAGTGCTAGATATTTTCCAGACTACAGAAAGATGTATAATTCTAATGGTTAGATCGCAGAGTTGATAGACCTCAGAGCACCTTGTGATCTAAGACTGGCTGAAATGTTTGATTCTCTGTGAYATCTAGACATCTGTATATGCAGCCCCCAGGAATCCCAGAGCCTGGACGTGAGGGAGAAAGTCTGGAGAAGGGAAGACTTTCCTTTGGTTGAKGAGGAWAKGATTAGAGACCTTCTGGGCAGGCTAGACATCCACAAATCCATGGGCCCGGATGGCATACACCCAMGGGGAATGAGGCAGCWGGWGGATGTTGTTGCCAGGCCGCTCTCCAWCATCTTTGAAAGGTCCTGGAGAACTGGAGAGGTGTGCCTGAGGACTGGAAGCAAGCCAATGATGTCACCCCCATCCTCAAAAAGGGCAAGAAGGAGGACCCAGGCAGCTACAGGCCAGTCAGCCTCACCTCCGTCCTTGGAAAGGGGATGGAACAGCTCATCCTGGATGTCATCTTCAGACATGTGGAGGAAAAGAAGGTGATTAGGAGTAGCCAGCATGGAGTCACCAAGCAGAAATCCTGCTTAACCAATCTGATAGCCTTCCATGATGGAGTGACTGGCTGCGTAGATGAGGGAAGAGCAGTGGATGTTGTGTACCTGGACTTCAGCAAGGCTTTTGACACTGTCTTCCATGACATCCTCCTAGATAAGCTAAGGAAGTGTGAGTTAGACGAGTGGACAGTGAGGTGGATTGAGAACTGGCTGAAAGACAGAGCTCAGAGGGTCATCARCAGCAGCATGGAGTCTAGTTGGAGGCCTGTGTCTAGTGGTGTCCCCTAGGGCTCAGGACTGGCTCCCATCCTGTTCAACTTCTTCATCAATGGCCTGGATAAGGGGACAGAGTACCAAGGTGGGAGGAGTGGCTGATACATCTGAGGGCTGTGCTGCTTCAGAGAGACCTGGACAGGCTGGAGAGTTGGGCGGAGAGGAACCTCCTGACATGCAACAAGGGCAAGTGYAGAGTCCTGCACCTGGKGAAAAATAACCCCAGGCACCAGTACAAGCTGGTAGCTGACCTTCTGGAGAGCAGCTCTGCAGAGAAAGACCTGGGAGTGCTGGTGGAAGACAAGTTGACCATGAGCCAGCAATGTGCCCTTGAGGCCAAGAAGGCCAATGGTCTCCTGGGGTGCATTGGGAAGAGTGTTGCCAGCAGGTCAAGGGAGGTGATCCTGCCCCTCTACTCAGCCCTGGGGASRCCTCATCTCGAGTCCCGTGTCCAGTTCTGGGCTCCCCACTACAACAGAGACATGGAGCTACTGGACAGAGTCCAGCGTAGGGCTAYGAAGATGATCAGAGGGCTGGAGCATCTGCCCTGTGAGGAACGGTTGTGAGAGCTGGGCCTCTTCAGCCTGGGAAAGAGAAGACTGAGGGGGGATCTTGTCAATATGTACAGGTACCTGAAGGGAGGGTGTCAAGGGGAYGGGGACAAACTCTTTTCAGTTGCCCCGTGTGACAGGACAAGAGGCAATGGGCGGAAATTGAAGCACAGGAAGTTCTGCCTGAATGTGAGCAGGAATTTCTTCCCTGTGAGAGTGACGGAGCACTGGAACAGGTTGCCCAGAGAGGTTGTCGAGTCTCCTTGTCTGGAGATCTTCAAGGCCCGCCTGGACACAACCCTGTCTAACATGCTCTAGGTGACCCTGCTTAAGCAGGGAGGTTGGACTAGATAATCTCTGGAGGTCCCTTCCAACCTTACTGATTCTGTGATTCTGTGTACTACTGTGATCTACTGTAAAAATAAAAAATACAAGAATGTGTACATAAGAATACACATATTTGGTAAAATTAGTATAYTTTTGTCCTCCCTTTACAAAGAAGAGGATAGTATGTAATTCACATTAAGGTGTGATATTCCAAGATAGCTACCTGTTATCTAACGTAACATTAAGAGCATATAAAATCTGACATCAGTTATGATAAATATATATAGTGTTACATACAATATGCCTTGCTCTGTAGTAGTATAAGGAGACACATTTCATATTTTCAGTAGTATTTATTGTGGGGGAACACAAATACATTTTGCATATTTTTCTACTTAAAGATTTTAATTGTGTGTGTACATGTGACCAAAAAGTACATGGTCACATGCAGACAATTTGTGTTCCAAAATATTAGATGTTTGACTGTCTACGTACAATAAAAAGAAGGAGAGAAGGCAGACGAAGAATGGGCTTAAGATGAGTGATGTGCACAAAAAAAGATATTATTGACTTTTTCCTATATGATACAACTTTTGAAGTATAATTGATTTTAAAAGAGATCAGACTATCTCCTGAATACTGCTGACTATCTTTCAGATCAGAATTCCTATACTGCTTGCTGCATGATACTAGATTGGTTAAATGCAATCAAAAGTCATTCAAATTAAATCTTTCTTTTTTGTTTCAAAGAAATCTTCTTGTTTTGCATCATTAGCTGGTACTTGACATATATAAATTTTAAGTTATTTTAAGTCTATATTATAATAAATTCTTGTTGTGAATAACATTAGAAAAATGCAGTAGATATCATTGAGTACTTTCTTTGATATTTCAAAAAGTCATTGAATACATCTATATGCAGCCAAAATTGCAATTATGAAGTAGTATAAACTTAACATGAGTTAGTTTTAAGTCTGGTCAAAGTAATGTATTCTGTACAGACTAGCCATACAAACAAATTCACTAGAAAGATTGATTTTATTTCTCTGGTTCTGCATTGCTCTGTATGTCAGCATATGCAATCCCTTAATTATTGCCATGCAAATTAAYGATGTAACTCTTGGATTTGCACCAATAGCTATGGAGCAACTCTGGATTGATGGTCCTAATCCAGCATGCTGTTTAAACCTAGGCTCTAGATCTAATTGATCTATTTGTAAACTTGGCATCAAGAACATACTTACGTTCAGCAGTGAACTGTTACAAATGCAGTGGCATTTTAACTCATATTTTTGAGATATGCAAAGATAATTCTGTAATTTAAAAGATAACATTTTGCTCTGCTTTCAGAGAGAAATGTAGAAATATGAAGGAGAAGGCAACCACTACAAATTGCATCATTAAGACAACACGTAGCACTGGGAATAATAATCACTGCCTGTGAAATTTAGAATTGTATTATATTCTCTGTTGCTTAGAATAATAGCTTGGATTGCAGGATGTTATCCCCAGCACATGTGCTTGAATGCAAATGTACATTACATTTAGTTAGCTAGCTATGCAAGATCTCYCTCCTGCTCAACATTATCAGAGAAGATGATAACATTAAAAAATCATCACAAATACACCATCCTTTCAGCTAAAACTCTATTCAGCCATAATCTAGCAGCCATTCAAAACAACACTTTAGTTAGTGAAATTCCTTTGCTTCAAGTTGTTCATATAGCACATTATCTTCTACTTAAACATGTTTAAATCCTCATACCCATTTGTATTTTTCTCMTTAAGGTCTGGCCATCCTGCATAGCTTAAAATTAATAAAAGATCTTCTACTCATACTAAGCCGTAAGTACTATAAACATTGTCCTTACTAAAATATTCAGAATTTCAACTGATAACAAAATCACTTATTCTTACTATTTTACTTCCCCTCCCCCCCCCCCGGGCATTTTAATTTTATGGCAAAATTCAGTTCACAGAGTATACTTTTTTAGTACAACATCAGAAAACATGAGGTTGGCCTCTGCTGTTTACACAGGATGGGATTCTAAGTATCACAGAAATAATCTTATGGAAYATAAGTATGGATAATTGAGGAGGGATCAATAAAAAGATAAGTGGAAACTAGTATATTTGATCCAGGGTTTTGATATACACAGATGCTGCAAATGTACAGCTCCTATGCTACAAGCAATTCAATGTATTTTTCTGAATATTGGAACGTTTCAAAGAATTGAAAGAATGAAAGTATTAAACCCATCTTCTTTATCCACACTAAACTGAGCTACCTGTCTAATATTAGATTAAAATTCTCAAAATATCATTCATTAAGATAACATTTTTAACCACAATGGCCTCTGGAATATCTCTGGAATGCAAATATCTTTTTGTCTTTTTGGAGGGAGGTGGTCCTCCCCCAAACTAGGCCATTTCTGAAATTTACAATTGAATACTGACCGGATTTCATCAAGTAGGATGTAAAGGTGTTGACTGACGTCATGGAGAGGAGCATGTAGGTCTTTGCTTCCCTCTAGTGACTGCTCCAGGAAGAGTTTTAATTTGATCTGCATATTAAATCCTCARCTACAGTATACAGATTCAGCAAAAGATTAGTTATGCATTAAGGTACCTGTGAAGTCACTGAGATGAAGATGCAGCATTAAAGGTGCATTTGATAAAGTATGTCAGGTTTAAACTGGACACGTGCTTGAGTGCTTTTTATCAGGTAAAGACACAATTTCAATGTTGAATGTTCATGAACAACCAGACGACACTCTATAGGTGCATTTCCAAACACCACTCCAAACATCAGGTTCAAGATCACTTTGCCATGAAATTAGTTCTTACATAAAGAAAGAAACAACTTTAATGAGTTATATGATGCTTGATTTGTCAAAGAGAATATAAATCCTTTCTGGTCAGTCTCAATCAGACTTGGATCCATGCATTTGGAAATGAAGAAAAGTAATCTCACACTCTACACTCAGAAATGCCTTGTATTTTGTTCTCTTCTTCATATTACTCTAAATAAGTATATTTATACCAGCTGAACTCCTGCGTTTGTTGTAGTGACTGCAAGTAAGTTTAAAGCTAATGTGTATTTCTGCACAATAATCCTGTACATAGTATCATTACTTACAGTAGTTTATGCACTTGTTCTGTAATCCTGACATTTGTAGTTTCTTTTATATATATATATATATATATATATATATATATATATATGTACTTATAGTCTGAAAAGGCATTAATGTTTTCATATTTCTTTCTTTTGTACTTATGATGAGAATACAGAAATTGTAAAGCCATCAAGGGCATTGTAACATAGCAATTGTATAATGTTATTTTCAAAGAAAACATAATTATTTTGCCATATTGAAATTTAAATTTCAGACATAAGTACAAAATTTTTTAGTATCTGTAGCATACAGATTCCTATTTCCAACTCCATATGTGCCAGGAAATTCTTTAAATTTTGGGGAACTAAGATTAAGGGAAATTTTAATAAATCACATGGGTCACAAGATCACAAGATTTTTTTTTTTTATTGTTTTGACTCTCCTATTATCCTTTCAATTAATAAGTACATATCCCTATAAAATTCATTATTCACTTTTTCTTTTTCTCTTTTTTTTTTTTTTTTAGTTTTGCTGGTTCAAACAGTGGTTTAGACCATAAGCAGTAAAGGTTTTAAATACCTACAAGCTTTGGTTCTTGAGATCAAAATAGAAGTTCTAAAAAGTGCTAAGCATTTTGTGACTTTGAAAGTGCCTACATTTTTGCTTTAAAGTTACACAAACTCCTGGATATATGGTTCCTGCAGTAGCTAAAACTCCTCTGATGGACTGAATAGGTTAGGCCTAAACCCTCTCAAGGTYTGGCAACATTCCTCTGCCAGGATTTTTGACCAGTGTATATGCTCTGTGGATGTCTTAACAGACACTGGGTGCAGAGCCAGGGGCCTCTCGAACCATACTGATATCCATCTTATTTAAAATGTGCTTGAAAAAGAAAATGGAATTATTTTACTCCCTTTTCCTGATGTTTCTCATCCATAAGATGGGAGACCTTACATAGAACCACCTCCTGAGGAAAGGTGCCCATGGACTATCTTTCAAAGAACTAAATATGCTCAAACTGCCAGARGTGGCAGCAATACCACTAGCGTCATAAAATAGCCTAATATTAGAGCAATCACTGAAAAATTCAGGCTCGTTTCACCATGTAGGAAATTAACTGTGCCTCATTTGTACTTGAAAGAGCTTGTCCCAAAAATGAGACTGTAGACCACCTGAAGACAAACATAAAAGGGAGAATGCCACATTCTGYTGAATTTACTATATTAGCATAAAAGATTCATTGTACTATGAAGACAGACACAAGAGTGAATGTGACTGTGAAGTCTGCTAGCTTGTTTTCATCATCATGATCATCTGAGATGCATTTTAATTGGTTTAATCACCTTGTCACTTGTTAGAGAATATATATACTCTCATGTGTATTCTTGAAAGTAAGCTTACTTTAAAAAAAATATATATTAAAAAATGTGTAGTGTTTCTTCTCAGAGTCTCCTACTTGGGACTTTTTTGCAGTATCAGATGCACTGTCTTTTAAACCTTAAATATTTATTGGGCCAGTGTGAGAACAATAGTGGCTCTGTAATGTGGGCCTAAGTTACTGTGAATACACGGTCTGAAGGTCCTGGCAATTGCACTAACCTGCCAAAATATGAGTAGTTTGGCTGTAGAAACCTAGTTTTCTTAAGAAAAGTAAATTACAGGGATTTTTGTACCTGATATTTAGTTTTCAATGCAAAATGTGTTTTCCAGATCAAGGACCTAGCTCAGATCCCATATTTTCCTTTTCTATTGGTGTATTCTATCATACTCCAAAATTACAGTAGTGCAGACTAGGACAAGTCAAGGTCTTTGAGTACAATTCTATCCTCAGCTACTTGCATGCAGCTCTTTCCTTGGACACTTGCACAGGCAAGAGGATGGCATTTTAGCCTAAGAGATAGTAAAATGTTAACAACTRTTCAACACTGTATGTGATATTAGTATAGCTAAAGTAGCTCTGCCACCAATATAACCTGGCAGAATTAATACTCTTACAACAAAACATCTCAGCAATGAACACTACAGTAGAATAAGATTAAACAGCAACCTAACCTCTATCATGAAAAATAATCCATCTGAAATAACCTGGACACAAGGCAGATATGGCAGTATCGAAATCAGTTGTTTCCCTGTTGACAAAGGGTTAGGAGGGAATGGCAGAAGGGTACTTCCCACAGYTCTCTCTCACAAAGAGAGGTAATATCCCCCAAGACTTTTCATCTTCTTGGGTGATGCAAGTGTATTACACTATTGTTTAGGTAAGACATAATACAAACATCTTTATCTGCTACTATCAGATAAACAGAACTAAATTCACCAAGGACAGTCACAATCATGGGCTCATCAGAATAAATGAGAAAAAAAATAAGAAATATTATTTAACTTTTAGAGTTCTGAATCATGGCAGGGAAGTTGAAACTGGTTTTGAGAATAGCTAGACAGTACACTCAAGAGTCTGGAGGTCTAGCTCTGCCAGGGCTTGGTGAGTAACCTTGAACAAACAGCTTGCTTCCATTTGACCTAACTTCCCTATCTGTAAGAGAGAGAGGATGATACCAACCCCCACTGTAACTTGTTTTAGAATCTACGGGTGTAAAAAACTGCAAGAATTGCAAAATAAAAATGAGAAAGGTTGATAACTGCCTTCATTGTAATAATGTTATATAAGAGACTTCTGTAAGCTATATTCAAGTTAGTGAACACTGTCTTCCTCTACAAGATTCAGCCCAAGTTCAGTATCATGCTGGATTCACAGATTCCATGCTACATTCATGATGATGTATTAGTAAGTAAAACAAGGTTCACCTCTTATTAGATTTGTTTATATCCATTAATTTTTCTGGAAACATCAAATTATTACTGACTTGATTTCTGTTCTAAACCTTACTCAAAGTGTTTAGATTATCTTCTATGTTCTCACTGCACTCTCACTGTGTGCTAAAAAATTCATCAGGAATTCAAATCAAATGTTTAAATTTGATTATGTAGCTACAACCACTAGCTCTTTTTATCTATATTTCAGAATCACAGTTACCTGATATTGCAAGAAACTACTGGTTTTAGTTCTCTGAAATCAGCATTTACATACAGTCAATAAATAGCAACTGAATGCTGAAAAATGGAGTTGGTTAACCATTCAGTAAAAACTAAAAAGAAAGCAAACTTATTAGCAAGAATTAATTTAATTTACTTTTTTGCTGCAATTCTTAGCAGGCCATGTAAGCTCTGTTCATGGCAGTGTAGGTGTTTGTGAAAAGCAGTGTGTTAAAAAAGAACTGAATTATAAATTCCTCCCATATATACTGATTCATTTTGTATATGACTTAAATAAAGAAAATTTTTGGTCTGTCTCTTTTCAAATATAAAGGTATTCTTTTTATGTTATGCAAGATCTACATATTTCAGGACCAAGTACTTCTGCATTACAGTACAATCTCAACAGTCATCATAAGTGAATTTTTAAATTTAGGTCTCACACAGCTTGAGCAATGGTTTGCCACTTGATCTGATCTGATTCAAACCAGTCAAAGCCTTTCAGTTGGCTGCAATGAAGTTTGGATCAGGTTTTTCCTTCTAGACTGCTTTAATGAAAAAGTCATCTCCAAAGAATATGATTTTGTAGAATCAGACCTTAGCTGAGCAATTCTTTGTGTAAGACTATAAGGAACAGAAGATTATGTAGTGTGCTATTATACAGACTCCATTATGTAATGATCTTTATAAAAGTAGATACTCAAACTTCAACAATTATCTGTTGAATAAGTTCATTAACATTAACTCTTTCATTACATTTCACAGATATAAGCATAGATACTAACATGAAAATCAAATTTGCTGCCTTGAAAATATGAAGGAAGCAAAGTCTGACTTTCCTAAAAGCAGGACCAGTAAGTCAGATTAAAATCAACTGAACAAGCAAATCCTCAGCCGGCACACATTGCCAAATTATACCTACAAGAATTACTGTCACTAATTTTCTATTTTACTTACAACAAATCTGTTTCCTCCACATCTTCAAGGTGACCAAAATAATGTAACTGTAAAACAATGTTAAGTAAAGAGGGGCTACCAGTCATATTTTCAGAGGTTAATTCTGATTTAGGATATCCTAACTATTCAATTATTAGCTTGAGACTTTGTGACTTGAGTTGTAAAGAGTCTTCTCGAACATATTTTTAAAGGCTTGCAAGCCTACTCCAATTAAAGATTAAGTGAAATAGCCCATCATGGTAGCTTTAAAAAATGAAGTGGAGAGAGGAACAAAGCAGATCAGAGTTTCCTGCCAATTTTACCATGAAGCAATAAAATGCAAAAATTATTTTGCTGGTATGCATACAGTCTTCCATCCTACAACTGAACTGTATCCTGCCCTGCAGACAAATCTATGGGAAAATCACAACATAACTGGCAGATACTTCTCTACTTGCATTGCACAAATTCCTTTATGGACCATTTCTCTGCAACCATAGCCAAATCTATCCAGGGACTACAAGGAGAGAAAAACAATTCAGAAGCTCTTGGGAATAATAATAATTATAAAAAAAAAAGTCATTATAAACTATTTTTTAATCCTCTTTTAACAGAGAGTGTCATAAAATAAGTCTGGAGTGAATTCCTGAAGTTGTATAAGTTTATATTATTTCTCATTTCTCATGTGTAGGTATTCATACACACACAGCTTCAGGGTAGGAAATCTAAACTACTGTTACTGTAAATTAGATATGGCAATGGAGAAAAAAAATAGAGCAGACCTACCACTTGCCTAACCTAAACTGAATCAGGTCAAAATCCTAGTAGCGTTAAAAATTTCAGCTAATTGCACTGTGCTTCTGCAAACTGTGTATTCAGCAGGCACAGGCTGCTATGGGTACACATATGGCCAAATAAAAGCTGTCATACTGTTATAACATCCTTCTGCAGCAATTGGCAGAAAAGATCCACAGAATCCTAAAAGTYCTTTCTTTACCCAGTGCTGTGAAATGTCATGTTGCACGGTGTATAGCTGTTGAGTGTGCCTGCAACAAATGACAGTTTCCTGCGGAGAGCAGATGTGCCCACATTACATAAAACACATTTCTAAAAGAACAGATACCAACTACATTGTTTTTTAATTAGTTGGTGGTCACTGGAAGTCCCATGTAAGATGTCATCTCATTCTAATTACCCATTTTTCCACTCACCCCTTCATGTGCTCATCATTACTTTTCAAAATGGTATTTGTAATGTTCAGTACTGTAGCACCYAACTTCTGGCCTCTTACAGCATTTTAAGTTCTTTACCCTGAGTCAAGAATCCAGGGTCTGGATCCACTATGATGACTGTCTAACTTTGCCAGGCCTAACTTTCATGGGTCCTAGAACTCCATACAGACTATCTATTATAGCCCCTATCATAGATTTAGACATCAGAGATGGTAATTATGTTTAAAAGAACAGTTCAAACAGCCTAGTGAATCAGACTGCCAGATCCTGGAGCTGATTAAATTTACTTGCCCGTTTTAAACCTAAAAGCTCCTCAGATGTCTACACACAGTGTGAGAAAAGTCCTGCATGTGGTGGTTACACTCAACAGTTAAACATTTTGTAGGATGCCTTTCATGGGTAAGGCTCAAGTGTTCCTTTGGATACAGGGTGCCCCTCTTCGAAAAGGATGTTCTCATCAGCAGTTTGCAGCTGAGGCAACTGAAAAGGGGAGAACTGGTACAAACCTGTTCAGGCTGAGAAGGACAACAGTCTACCCTTAATTTATGTACTTGTAGCATGAACAAAGATCTGATCTACTTAGTGACAGTGACATCATCTTAGGCCTTTAGCCTCCCAATGGGTTACATGGAGAAAATTAATGTCCTGAAATAGAAGAGTCTTAGTTTTATAGAGATATTTAGATACATACGGATATCCTAAATGCTTAGGAGAATTTGCATTTGCATTGGTTTTGCCAGAGATAGTGAGCTAGCAAAAAAATCTGAATCTTAGATCCCCTGATACACTGAAGTAGCATTTCCTTGTCACTGTAGCGTAATGCTTCCTTTCAGCCAGTTTCATTGTCTGTAAAAGAGATTCTGCTTATGTAGGCTAATCTGCAGACACTGACTCACTATTGTAGTCTTTTATGCTAGTAGCCCTTTCCAAAGTAAACACTGGTTCATGTTGATGACATCACTCAGGTTCGGAGGTGACATTATGGCTCTTTGGATCTGAAGGCTGTTAGTACGTTCTACTTCTATCTAAAAATCAGAACACAAAATTGGCCTTTGCTGAAGCGCAAGAAACCATACAATATTCTATGTATTCACCAGGTAACATTTTTTCAGTCACTAGGAATCAGCCTTCAGCTGACTCATATTTTTCGAGGAATGTAGATTCTCCTTTTGTTATTTCTAATTCATAAAGGGAACATTCTCTTTTTACCCCTCCAAGAAAGATGAGGTTTTTGGTGTTCTGAACAACTTAAGGGGTTTTTCTCCACAAAATGAAGAAAAAAATTATGACATTAAATCTGCAATAGTAATATAGATAATTCTATATTCAGAAATAGAAATATAAAACAGGTATTTCTGCAAATGGGTTATCAACTTCAAGAGGTCTCAGAATCATGCAGGAAGCCAGAACCAAGGGCTGCAGCAACATTTCTGCAATACCCTTCATCTTTGAGGTAGAAGTTCTGCTTGTAAGAGCTGGTGGACAGAAGTTGGACAGAAGTGCTGCTCCAATTACCACACATTTCCAAGAAAGCAAAATAATCAGAGACATGTGATTTAGGAACCAGACTGTTGGATGACCAAAAGACTATGCTTGCAATGCCTAGTTTAAGGAAGATTCTTCTGATGTCACTTCTTCTAATGAGGCTGAGCTCATAATGTGCCCTTGTGGCCAGGAAGGCCAATGGTATTGTGGGGTGCATTAGGAAGAGTGTTGCCAGCAGGTCAAGGGAGGTGATCCTGCCCCTCTACTCAGCCCTGGGGACGCCTCATCTTGAATACTTTGTACAGTTCTGGGCTCCCCACTACAACAGAGACATGCAACTACTGGACAGAGTCCAGCGTAGGGCTATGAAGATGGTCAGAGGGCTGGAGCACCTGCCCTATGAGGAACGGCTGCGAGAGCTGGGCCTCTTCAGCCTGGAGAAGAGAGGACTGAGGGGGGAATCTTCTCAATGTGTACAAGTACCTGAAGGGAGGGTGTCAAGGGGACGGGGACAAACTCTTTTCAGTTGCCCTGTGTGACAGGGCAAGAGGCAATGGGCGGAAATTGAAGCACAGGAAGTTTCTTGGGGTATACACCTTTACTGTCTGCAAAATGCAAAAAAGGTAGCAGCTTGCTTTCAAATTCTTTCTGCAACTTTACTTCTTTATACTGTTTTCTCATTATCCTTGGTTTCAACACTAATCTGCAGCAGTCAGGGGAGTAATTAGAACTTAGGGCGTCCCATAGTACCTTTCTGACCTTGTAAGACTTCAATTCATCTCGGAAGCCAGCTTACCTATAGTATACTATGCTTTTCTTAGTGCCGTTGTTAGTATCTTCTGTACAGCAAAACTACAGATCACTAGTTCCATCCTTCTGATATTCATCTCACAGCCTTTGTYATTTGTTTACACAGAGAGCAGTGTGGAGAATTTACACAAAATAGCAACGTCCATTCAGTTTTGCCTGAGTCTCTAAATACAAAYAACCACAATGGGCTAGATCCGGCACCATAATTTACACAGAACTTTATGCCACAGTTAAGTCACATTTTTTCAGTTGCATGTTATAAACAGAAACTTATGCATACATATTTGGATTCTTTGATCTTCCTGGTTTATACAGCCTTACCTAGATTATATAAAGCAAAACCAGAGCAGGAAGAAACCCTGACAGCGATATGACTAAGATCTAAGTGTGGCATGGTGACAAACACATGGAAAGATAGGTAAAATTAAAGATAGAGTTGCTGGGACTCAGCTCTTCACCGCATGAATGTTTTCCTAAATAATATGGAACAGTTCCAGCAAGAGAGGTTGAATAACACACTCCAGAAGAGCTGATTGCTTAGTGGGCATAGATCACTTCTGTGATGCATGTTTCAAATTCTGCAAATAACATATATAAAGTGAAGAACCRAAAAATCTGGTTCCTCATGTACCCAATTAAGTGCTCTAACTATTGGATTAYTTGCTAACTGAAACTTCCTCTGCTGTCTCTCTTCTTCACCTTTTACTTCCTTTTCCTTTTCCCTTTATTTCCTGACAGCAGGGCTAGTTCATTTATGCCAGACAATGCAAAGCAGAAAAGGTACATTTCTTTCTTGAGTTTTAGTTTGTTTGTTTTAAGGAAAAGTTTTCTCCTCGGAATACCGATTAAAAATATTCCACACATTTTCCCATGCACTGAAAGAGAAAGCAGTCAGTATCCTAAGACTTTACTGAAGGCTAGCATTCATAAGTACGAAGTATGTGAAATGAATGGACAAGATCACCCAGATTTCTGTGAAAAAAAAAAAAAAGATCATAACTTTCATGCCATTGATGCTACCAGCTTCCTGTAGAGAAGCTGGAAATACTAAAGAAAACACAAGAGCGTATAAACATCCTGGTTTAAACTAACACAAACAGATGTTTCACCTATTCTGGGAGTATCAACTGAAATAAAATGCTGAACTATTAGTATTTGAGATTGTTCTTTATTATGCATGTCATAATCTTTTATTCTTTGGTTGTACTATCTCAGGGYTATATACATATCTGAGTAGCTGCCTATGGAGAGGGCACAATCCTTCTAACTTGACAGATGAATGGAAAGCCTAAAACATTATCAAAGAGAAAGGGCTATCATTTAATTTCACAGAAAAAAAAATAGATTAATACTGCTTTTGCCGAAGTTGGGCTGACGAAATATTCACAAATAGCAATAGCAGTAAAACASGTTTGAAGATCCTGCTGTGATCAAAAAGCTTATAGATCCAGGACTTTCTTCAAGGATGGATGAAAAACAACAGTTAATCATTGATCAATCTCCTGTGAAGCATGTCAGGTAGACAAAGTTTCCCCTGTTGTCAGGGGAGTATTGAACTGACAAGTGAAGCAAAGTATCATTTATCAAATATGGACTTGCAGTGCACGGAGATAAAGAGCTTACCAATCCTATGATTCTATGATGTGGGAGAAATGTCCTAAAAGGTGGCAAAAAATATTAGAGGCTTGTGCTGCCTGGATGCTGATGATAAAAACAAACACTATTTTCTTCTGGAAAGCATTAAAGCACCTATTTAAACATAGAGCATTAATTAGATAAACACCTTCAAGTAAAAGCAGACTATTTTTCTTGGATAAATACCAAAGCCCTTGCCAAATTCTGATTATACAAAAATTAGCCACTTTTGAAGGACGTGAGCACAGCAGAGTTCTGTGGAATTTGCAACATGGATAAGGCTATTAATCCATTAAATCCGGTTGCCTGCTGCTGAGTGGCCAATTCCTGAGGCTTTAGAGAAAAGCAGGCAAAGTAACAGGAAAATGAGCCACCAAGAACCCAACATAAGGCACCTAGCCAATTGTATAGTTCTGTACGTATTTATTTATAAAGATTTACAAACAATAGGAACCCATCCAGCATTCCAGGAGCTTTCATGATAATTTAAAACTCATAATGTCAGACTGCAAATTCTGTAATACACTGAAGTAGGCACAAATAATATACTCCAAAACTAAAGGAAACGGCATTGCAAAAAATAAAATCATGAATTGAGTAACGCCCTCACATTAAAGACTTTTCTTAAGGGATAGAGGTGAAACAATAAATCACGCTCTTGTTATTATTGGATTATCAGACTACCTGCTCAGGTAATAGATAATGTAACTCTCATAAAATAACACACACGGGTAAAACACATGACAGTCCATGCAGAGATTACTGATATGTCATATCTTATCTTAAATATTTGATGGCTCATATAATTTTTCAAGACAGATGCATCTCCAAGAATACCACTAATACTTCAATAGCTACTATTAAATAATAAGACTAGAACATACATCCTACAGCATCCAAAAGCTTGGGTTTCTCCATCATCACCTCAGACTATTTTACTTAAATTTTACGTTTCAGAAGTTCACTTTTCTATTCTATATTCTGAAGCTTACTGAAAGTACTAATACGTACCACTAAACCTTTCCATAAACAATTCTAAGAGAATGCAAAACAAGTGGTAAGCACAAGATACAACATACCATTTGTTTGCGATGGCTTTACACATCCATCCCAAACACCTGTGTGATACCTTCACATCACACTGCTAAATCTTCCTTCTAGCATGCAAAAAAAAATTTTTTTTTGGTAGTCCTATTTCATACAAACATACCTTTGATATTCTGGTCTGGACCAATGAAACAGAGGCATGTGCTATAGATGTGTGATTCTTAAAGCAATGCATGTAAAAAATTAGCAAATAAAGCACCATACTGCTAATGTGTAAGCAAAGCATTGTGGAGAGGAAACAAAGAATGGGTTACAAAATATCTGAACTCTGTATGCACATAACAATATATGAAATCAAATGCAATTGTGTGGAGACACATTCTACAGAAATGGAACATTATGATGTTGCTGGTAAATAAAAGCATTATGATCTTTTCTTAAAAGTATAGACTATGGCACCACTTTTATTTGGACTGATTTCTAGTACCTTGTCCAAAGTTTCTCATTTATACACARTCATGTTGTATGTCAGTCATCTGTGTACTGCTATAAATCCAGATTGAAAGATAAAATCACTCACAAAATCGTAGGCGTACAGCTCATAACGGTATGGAAAATTCTGTTGAATGATAKATACATAATGTACCTGGACTAGAAGTACATCATCATTTGAAAAATAAATATGGCAACCACATAGGAACTCTTCCTGAAATACTTATTCTATGCTTAGGCAGAATTCACCTTGACTTTAATGGGAGACGACATAGCCATAATTACCACGAAAGGTTAATACTGCAAATTACAACAGCAGAAACCTGCAATACTCTCTAAGCCACACGAGTTTTCTGCTTTACTTCTTTACAATGACTTTTTCTGCTTTGCTACAGAAGAGAGGCACACTGAAAAAAGTAGCAGAAGACTGCTAGCAAGTTTTCACTATTTGGTACACAACATAACTATTATTTTATTTAAAAAAAATTGGAAACTCTCACCAACTAAAATGAAGTTTTCTGTGGGTATCACACTTGACAATGGTATTTCTCACTGTGGTAACAGTAAGTGGGAGCCTTCCTTAGTTATCTGCCTAATCATTTACCCACTCACACTAGTTGCCCAGCAACTAGCCATCAAGGACCTAAAGTTCTTAGCCACCCCCGTTTTAATACTGGAACAGCAAGTTAGAATTACTATGTGAGTAACTTCTTCCTGGTGAGATGTATTTCCATTGTCATAGCTGCAGAAAGGAAATCATGTGACTGGAGAATCCAGTACTTTCACTCTGCGACCAGTTCATTTTCCCTGCCCTCATACTGACCCTTTACTGACTGGCTACTTCAATATTGTTAGGTGCTGTCGAATATTCAATCCATAGTAAGAGAAACAAAYATTTGTCACTTACGTTCTTGAGTCATCCCACAGCACACAGTAGGGATTCAATGTACCCTAAAAAGTAAGCAAATAAAACCATTAGTTACTGGTATACAAAAGATATATCATGCTTGACCTAATAATTTATTCTGATCTTCTCCTACAAATGCTTACACTCTCATGAATTGGTACCAGTGAAATTGCAAATGGTAAAGATTATTTCTAGCAACATATTTAAAAAGCATTTGAATCTGAAAGCAGAGTATCTCCAAATTATATCCCTTTGACAAGATAAGCACAAAGTTGTTAATTAGATATATCCCARTAAGTTAAGCCTTGATTTGACCAAACATTCCTGGGTGTGCTCAGAACTGAACAGCAGGTCTCTGGAGAACTTGGATGTTAAAACAGTAATGTCTTGCGCATATCTTGGGCAAAATGGCTGGATGCTGAGACTTCAGATGACCTCACATTTGATACCTATGCACTTTTGTCATCCTAGGGCTAAACCAGCAGAGATTTTTTGTTCTTTTTTTTTTTGTTGAGCTCTACCATTCCATCTCCAATCTCCTTCAAGTCAGTGGAAGATTTCTGATGATTTAGAACTTGATAGGAATCTTGTTTTATTATACATCATTAAACTGTGGGTAAAGTTTTAGGAAACTGAAATTTATTTATTATTCATCTCATTTATTTTCCTTCCTGTGAAGAGTTAAGACAAAATTGAAACCCAAGTTTTAGTCCTAATCCTATAAATATTCCTTTAACAGAACTCAGACTGACTTAGTAGCCCCTGACTAACTAAAACCTGCAAAATTATATTCCTATTCATCATAAATGTTGGATATTCATAGAACTCAGAGCTATATAAATACATTAGCTATAAATGCAGAACAGCAACACATTCAATAAAATCACAAGCAATTTGAAGAAAAAGGTGAAATGAACTATTTTCTTAGGTGTAACTTGTTAAGTTCACTTAGACACAAGACACTCCAGTATAATTTTATTCTGCAATGTGTTTTATTTATAGAAAAAAAGATGGTAATCTGTGAAACAAAACATCTATTAAATATTTGAATTCTTCCATCCACCTCTTATTAAAGACAAAAAGGTCTGTTTGAAGAGGTCTGTAACAGAGTTATTTACAGGAATTTTGATCCTCTACTTCAATAATTTGCTGACTGCGTTGAATTCTATGAATAGAGTATAAATATTTAAAACCAACATATACTTATGGCACTTTATATTAACATAGCACTGTACAAACATAAATAAAGGATGTTCCATTCCCTGAGGAATTTATATTACGAAAAGAAGAGGAGTGAAGAGGGCACAGGACAAAGCATTGAATAAAAGGCACATAAAGATTTAGAGACCATGTCCTACATCACCCGCCAGAAGTGTTCAGCTACATTGATGGAACAGGAGATAGAAGAGTAAGACTTAAGAAAAACAAAACAATGGTGCAGAATTAGTCTTTTTTTATTTTTTTTTTTTAAAAAAGAGGCATTAATTTGAGTCCTAAGGCTATGTGAAGAAATCCATCTCCATGCAACCTGATATAGYCGTAAACCTATTTGAAATGTACTCCTATAGCTAAATTGTAATATGACGTTACAGATCCATCTGGATCTGTTTTTCCTAAGAGTGGATGTTAGACAGTTTGTGGTACCTATTTGCACAGCACAAGAAGAGAGAATTCAAAAATGCTTCAAGAAAAAGCAACAGAAAAAAGAAGTTCCATTCTATAAAATTCCCCTAAACATAAGGAAATAACAGTCTTTGCAGAAATCTGAAACACAGTAAAAACATGTCACTGTCAGTCATAGGCTTCACTGTTTGGAATGGATTCAGACAAAAAAGTGAGTATGTTTGACCCTTGCAGTTATTAAGGAAAGATAAAGCAGGATAAATACTACTCCTATTCCTTAAAAAGGTCTTGTATGAGGGTTTGCACTGCCAGGTACAGATGCTAGCAAGGCCACAGCAGCCTTTTTGTTTGATATCTATGTCAAACATCTTTCGAGCATTGCAGGCACCACAAGAAGCTTGTCTTCCCGTTTTCTTCTTAGCCTTTAACCTATTTATTCCCCTTTTCACCGTATTTCTGGGTCTGGCTTCTTGGCAATATCTCCCATACTGCAGCTGATGATCCAACCCATCCCATGAGGGCAGCAACCTTTTATCAAAGTTCTTGCCAGTTAATCACTTAGCTGCAGCTAACGAAGCAGCTACTGTGCTAATGTTTATGACTGTTGCAGTAAAGATTTACACACTACAATACAGGACTTGGATAAACTCAACAGAGACTGATATGTTTGAGTGTGTGCATATCTCTCTGCCTGGCACATAAAACTGAACTTTCACGATGCGATTGGCAGCTTTGAAAGCTATGCAGCACAATGCCAACTGCTTTCAGTTTCATTAAAAGCTTGCTGTCCTATGCTACTGCTGGCTTGCTATTTTAGTGTCTCTTGAGTAAGTGTTCTGTGAAGTTAAAAGATGTTTGTTCATATTCTCTCTAGAGCAAATAGTTGCTGTTTGCACAGTTTTTAAAAGATTAATTTTGGGGTCTCTTCAGTTGAGCTACTGGAAAATGTGTTCATACATTCATTAATATGTGGCCACAGTGAATAACAGTAGGTATCATGTTTTCTAAATAACAAATTGCAACCTTCTCATATGGTCAATTTRATATGTGAATTTATCTGAAAATCCAAATACCATGCTATATTCCAAACGTGATATACAATTGCGATTTAAACTTCCTCCACAAAATAACCCTTTGTTTTTACTAAATGCCTAAATTTTAACATAAAATGCAGCACTAATGATAAATTTTTGAGTATATAAATACTTTAAGCACATTTGAACTAAACTTATTAACTCTTATTAAATTATTATATATTTCCACAACTTTTTTCATAATCACTTAGCTAATATTACTTACTTTAGTCAATAGGTACCGAGGTAAAAGAACAAATGGGTGAGCATACTCCCATATATGAATAAACATACTTAGGGGTTGCTTAAAAATTAGTCATTAAGTCTAAGTGGTTACACACCACTCTGAATAGTGAGCATTTCAAAACCAAAGGTTTGAAAAGAACAAAMATGACAAGAGGCATTCCAAACAAAGTAAATGAAATCGAATGTCTCTATTTTATTTTCCATTTAATAATTAGTCATGTTTAATTGGCATCATGATTAATTTGTGAGTCATTAATATAGAATGTTCAAAATCTAAATGTACAGTAATATTATCTTTATCTTACTTTTTTCATGCAGAAGACAATGCCTGTTGCATAGTAATATATTATAATTAAGTGTTCTTTTCAGACGAGAAAATTATGGCAAAAAAGATTAGAATTAGATTCAATCTCAAAGTGTTCATTTTTAGGTTTAGGAATTTGTTGCAAAAACTCAATGCCTGGATTAAAGTATAGGACAAAAATTGAGCCAAAAGACAAAAAAACCTGTCTGGAATCTATTGACAAGGTTATTGTCCTTAACATGAACTCGTACAATACTCATTACTATTCTTTTACAGAAAGACTGACAAAGCCAGGTGGTGATTGATGTCTTTAAATTGCCTTTTTAGATAATGAAATTTTATCTCAAAGRTTTGGAAACTTGGTAAAAGCCTGTTCTGTAAGTTACTGAAGTTGATCAAAAAATCCCTTTAGAAATTTTCAAGAACTTCAGACTGAACATAGACTCAGTCTTTCTTTAKTCTAGTCTTGTTTGTGTAGTGCTGTTTTTAATAGCTTGTGATGGGCTTATCAGTATTTTGAATGATGACACATAGCTAACTATTATTATTTTATTTGTTTACTTTCCATGCTAGGTGGAGAGGAACCTCATGAGGTTCAACAAGGGCAAGTGCAGGGTCCTGCACCTGGGGAAAAATAACCCTAGGCATCAGTACAAGCTGGGGGCTGACCTGCTGGAGAGCAGCTCTGCCAAGAAGGACCTGGGAGTGCTGGTGGATGACAAGTTGACCATGAGCCAGCAAGGTGCCCTCGTGGCCAAGAAGGCCAATGGTATCCGAGGGAGGTGATCCTGCCCCTCTGCTCAGCCCTGGGGACGCCTCATCTCGAGTCCTGTGTCCAGTTCTGGGCTCCCCACTACAACAGAGACATGGAGCTACTGGACAGAGTCCAGCGTAGGGCTACGAAGATGGTCAGAGGGCTGGAGCATCTGCCCTATGAGGAACGGCTGCGAGAGCTGGGCCTCTTCAGCCTGGGGAAGAGAAGACTGAGGGGGGATCTTCTCAATGCGTACAAGTACCAGAAGGGAGGGTGTCAAGGGGTCGGCACAAACTCTTTTCAGTTGTCCCGTGTGACAGGACAAGAGGCAATGGGCGGAAATTGAAGCACACGAAGTTCTGCCTGAACGTGAGAGTGACAGAGCCCTGGCACAGGTTGCCCAGAGAGGTTGTGGAGTCTCCTTCTGTGGAGATCTTCAAGGCCTGCCTGGATGCAACCCTGTCTACCATGCTCTAGGCGACCCTGCTGAGCAGGGTGGTTGGATTAGAGATCTCCAGAGGTCCCTTCCAACCTTACTGATTCTATGACTAATGACAAAAGTAATTATAACCTTAYTCTTTTCCTACCCTCTACCCCAGAGTTTTCCAATTAGTCATTTCTATTTTGAAAGCCAGAAGCCATACTCTAATATTCCTTATCTACAATCCACATGAATAGTACCACAATTATTGTTAAAATAATGGGAATTTAAAACTGAAATTGAGAAATATCATAAACTCTTCTCAATATCTGAGATCAAAGCAAATATTTTATTTCAAAAAGAGTCTTTCTTAAAAATGGGATTAATTTTTGGTCTACATCAGAATATACTCACTCCATTAAGTTTTCAGTGAAATTTGTTTCTTGCAAGAACAAAAATTATGCAAGAAATTGCAATTTTTATTAATATAGCTGATATAACTTATACTGGAGGAAAAAAAAAACTCCCCCCGTAGGAACTCCTAAAAATAAACAGGCAACTCTGAAAAATCTCCTCAATTCCTCATCAATAAAACTCTAATCTTAATGTGAGGTACTACAGGTAGGAATCAGGGGAGTTTATATCCCTCCACTCTTTCTTTTTTTCTGCTTGACTTTGTAATAAATAATCAATGAGATTTCCTCATAGTATCTTTTTCCTGGGAACTGAATAGTGGACCATAATGACGACTGGTGGCAAATTAGTCAGTCTCTTCCAACATGGAGTAAAACGTGAATTAAAGATCTAGAGTTTAAAGAGATTCTATCACACCTTCGCCTGAAGCCACTAAGTCAAATCTGCTATTGAAGGAAACACTTGGAATTCCACATGCTCAAGCTGAATTGTTCCTGTGAGACCATTTGGCCCATTGACTATAACAAAAAGTCATAGCTTTACAATCCTTACCTAACAATACTATTTACTAAAGCTTTAATAGCTGTTTCTTCTCTAATTGTCTCTTTACGACTTTATTTAAAGTAAACTCTAACTCTTAGTAATAAAAAAAATGAGTTCATATTTTATGCCTTCACATAAATTACTCTAAAGTCTATTATATATCATTCTTTCCCAGATATCTTACATRCTGACAGCCTAAAGGAAAATGTTACTGTGTATTTTTTCATATCCAATTACTCATAGAATTATTTCAGATTCAAAACATTTTTAGTATAACACTACAGGATGAAGAATACAGAACTAAAAATAATTGAATAAAAATCCATTAAATTTATAAAAAATCCAAGCTAAATTGGATCCATAGTATTTTTTTCAAAAATCTACTACAAGATGCCAGGTACAAAGAGGCTTTTGAATATAACATAATGAAAGAAAAAGAAGGAAAGGCCTGAAGCACTATTTGGCTCTGTGACCTACACAAGTAACAAAAGATTAAGTATTCAGCACAATCTTACATTATCAATTTTATCTATGAAAGCAGCTAATGGATAGTTTTCTATAGAAACTGCTGTTTAAATGAAAACCTCAAAAATCACAGAATAATTAATTTTGTTCTACATTTACACATGCATGAAACAAGCATACATTCCCTTCAAAATATACTAAAATATTCCTGGGCTTAAGTTTTAGCAACTCAACGGGATTTTATTAAGAGATATTTAAAACAATTCTTTGTATGATTCTTTCTCTCACATGATCTGATAGGTACTCTTGGAAATGCATCTGTTCCTGTCTTTGTACTCACGTTAGACAGATGTGCCAGTTCTATCTCTAGGAAAGAATCCGTAGTTTTGGGTTCAGGTCGTATAGTGACAACGATGATTTTTGAGTTAACAACTGTAAAATTCCTGAAAAAAATCACGTAAAAATGGAAAATTTAACTTAACAGCATTAAATGAGGCTGCTGCTATTACATTAGAAGAAGCATCCCATGGATATTTTCAACAACTTTCTGTGCCAAATATTTAGTGAGAAAATATACTTGTTTGGAAGTGGTAAAACAGTCGCTAGTTACCAACCATACTTAACGCATTAAAGATTGAAGAGGAACAAAGATAGCAGAAGCGCCAGTCTTCAAGTATGATTTACTAATCATAAAGGCATATTGATGACACAGACATTCAGGCAACATTTAAATACACATCCTCCAGTTCTCTCAAGGCAGACCTGCTAGTTGTGTTCTATATGAGACAGTCATTTTTCTTTCAAAGTGCTGTGYTGGCTTTTTTTTCTGACTGTTAACTGTAAAAACCTGAAGATGGATGAGTTCCATGGAAGCATCTACATATCCATTAGTTCTACACTGCTTTTGTGAAAAATAAAAAACCCATACTCGCYCAATTTTTTGAAAAATCATTGCTTTTAGTAAACGAGTGGGCAATTTCATCATCTAAATATTTTTTAATCTATAATCCATGGTTGTGCTCTGATAGAAATCCCACTGAAAACAATCAGAATTTCTCACTGATGCCAGACTTGATTAGGTGTCAGTAATGTAKATATGTAATCTGTAGATGTAGATAACATGGCACATGCTTACCCACAATAGTATTTTCTGTTAATTTTCTCTAATTCATCACCTAGCTCTCTTTTTATGCAAAATATCTATCAGTACATATTGCGGCTGCCTTTCTAGGACAGATCTAGTATTTCCAGGGTTGTGTTAATACAGACATAAAGAGATGTTGACATGATGTTCATGTCTGTGATCCTTGCTTTTTATGACCCCCTCAGGCTTAGAACAATCACCAGCTACCACATTGACTGTTTTTGGTAATCTTTATGATGTTTCCTTTGCATATAATGCTGCTTTCAATAAAAAAAACTGTGCAGATCACATAGAAAAAAGGATGAAACATCACAGAAAGACTTACTCACAGGTAGGTATTATTAATCAAACAAAAATCTAGATAGTCTAGATATAATTATAATACACAGTATCAACTTTTTTTTGTTTGTTTAATTGTTTGTTTTCTCTGGGGAAATGGTATTTTAGAGAGGATTCCATTTTGCTGGATCACTAAGACAAGAATCACCATGTCTATAGTAATGGAAACTTAACTCAGCAGATAGCACAAGGAATGAAATGATTGATTCTCTTCAGGAAGGGTGAACTCTAATCCAGTGTTTCTCCAACAAAACATATAATGGAAAAATAATGGAAGAAACTTTCTATTTGGTTTAATTCCTGTTTCTCCACTTTGTTTGTATTTAGTTATCTCACACATTTATTGACAAAACATCTCTCTCTAGCAGACTAGCATTTAATGCTGGGCTAACTCAGTGCATTCTGTAGAGACAGAGTAATGAAACTACCACTAACCTTAATGCATGTACAGTAGCTGAATACCCATAAATATTCCCAAGTAAGACATAATTAAAAAAACCCAAAATGAAAACTCTGCATAAAGAAAAAAACTTTTTCTCTAACAGGTCTTAATAGGTGGAAATAGGGCTTACTAGCTATTAAAAAAATCATCTATTTCAGAAATTTACATAAGTGAATTGCTGATACTTATGTACTTGAACACAGTAAATCTTCGTGACTGACTAATTGTTGTACCTACTTCTGGTACAGTTCTAAYAGTTCTTGGATGAGATCCAAAAGAGCATTTAAAGTGCCTAGAGTGCAACTTAGGTACATAAATTTTGTCTAGCTCTCATAAAAACCCTGCCTAGCTYGTTAGGTTCTCAAGAGTCTCTAGAAGACTTTTTCACCAAAAAATAAATGTAACTGCCTACATTGCTAAGAAATTATGTCTGTACCTSTCACTAGTGTCCTGGCTGGGCTGAATGCCTAGTTATATATCTCATATTTAGCCATTTAGATTAGTCTCTGGAAGAATGTGATCTGGCATGTGTATTCTAAACTCACATAACACAAAAGATACCACTGAATTCAGCTCAAAGCATTGCAGTCACAACAATTTCCTTCAGAACCATTAGTGCCAGTGGTATTTTTGTTGAAGACCACTTTTTGTACAGCAGCTTAGTGCTGAGAATACTTTTCCAGGAATTTCAGTAATCAGCTTTTACAAAACTTTCCTGGAGGCAGAATATATGGGTTGCAATCCCTCTCATACTTGGAATGACATCTCACACTTCCTGGCAAGTGCATTATCTTATAGATTATTATATGACAGGTGGAGAGTGACTTCACCATTACCTCTTTCTCCTTCATTCATCTTTTTTAAAGAAAAGTGAGCCTATCACTGATATCTGAAAGGACAATTTAAGTATCTAAGCCCAGGAAACTGTTTCAAGCTTCACAGAGCCCTGATCAGATCTGTAACTAAATGTTTTTAAGTCTGGGAGAGAGACAAGGTTTCAGATGTAAATTTTTGTTGGCATTCCCTAGAGGCGGGCCTAGCTGTCCGAGCCCACCCACCTGCTGCCCTCTGTCATTTGTGAATTCTACACTAACTCTTCATTCACTGCATAGAGGATGGACTTCTAGRAGCTGGGAGCTAAGCACTTAAGATGGGCAATTCTCAGCATCACCTTGTCTCTTGGTTACCCTAGATTCAGGCCCTAGATTTTATCCATAGCTACGTAGCTTCTCCATGATGGAACTGTGTTTCTAAAGGAACACTGGCTTCACATTCCAGGATTTTCATAAATTTTTTTTGCATAAATTGTTTTTGTAAAATGCCTTCAGATATGTCATAAAAGACATGTTAAACTGGAACCTACAAGAAATCCCTACTTAGAGTAAATAGTGTGATGAAAGATCTGTTTCTTGATTGTTAAAAAAAAAATCTAAAAATCATAAAAAAAAATTTTGATTATAAAAAAAAAATCATTATCTTTAGTGAGATAAGTTGTATAAGATGGCCCTGACTGTCCAGAAAAGCACATGTTAGGGTCAAATTTTGAAACTGACTACTCAGAAAATATAATAAATTTCTTGGTAGTTAATAATTTTTTTATGGTTAAGTAAACCCTTGAAGATTCAAGATAACAAAGTTTATTAGTGTAAACTCTAATGAATTTTCAGAGCTGGTGCCCTAGTGTTTTTTACATCCGAATTTACAAAAATATTAATAAAACAGTTATTTTAGTAAATCTTTTTTTCTATCATGGTATTCTTTTATATCAAGGTATACATGTTTATCCTATGTGATAGGAAATTCAGGCTTTCTTTTCTTTTTAGAATGATTTCACAGTAATCAAGAAATATGAACTTATGAATAAGGCATGTTGCTATCCTAAGACAGAGTGAATGAAGTTCAACGTGTAAACGTTGTGTATATACTAGAAAAAATTAGGGATGCTGTAGTAGAAATGCTATGCAGTAAGAGCTGGGTTCTCTGTCCTCATCTAACAAAGCACATCAACTGGTCTAACAAAGTCTAAGGGCATTTTTGGAGGTACGGCATCTGAAGYGGACAGTTTTAGACAGAAGAAGAGAATGTTTCAGTGAATTAACAGGAAAAGAAAGMTGACTGTGTAAGTGACAAGAATAAGGTTGCAACAGTAAAATCACTGATGCTGTATTTGTTCTTATTTGGTGGGGAAAAGTTAAAATCTACCTTGCTGTATGGCAATATGCAATATATTCCACTAGAGTGTCCAAGAGACTAATTATATATAATATTTTTAGATGAGTATCACACAGAGAATTTTCTGTGAAACATAACAATAATATACACATATTCTGGGATGCAAGGGCTATGGAAATATTACTCAGTCTATAATACTCACAATATTTCATATTTCACTCTACAATTAAGAAAAAAAGATCTCAATGACATTACAAAACAGCAATATAGCAAAGTGTGTTAGATGCACTTTATTTACTTGTGCATGGGAGGAAAATAATTCTAGTTCCGCAAGTGAGAATAAAGTACTTTTTTCTTCCCTGCCCTCCTTTCTACATGGTCCTTGAAATTTTTTTTGAATAACATATACGTACTATTAGGATTATTCATGTTGCTCAGAAAGGTTTGTGCTTTTTTTCTAGATTAATATAATTGCCAAGTTCTCATCTCACGTTGTTTTTACGAGACTTGTTGTTAACAGAGTCCATGCCAGTTAAAACAAGAAAAGTCAAGCCCATACACTAAATTGTAGCTAATTTTGGAACTTGTGAAATATGTTGCATAGAGTGTCCTAGTCAATGAAATCCTCATTATATTCATAGAAGACCTGTGTTGTACCAGATGGGGGTCTCTTTGGTAAGGTGCTTTGAAAGATTTCCCCTAAAGATATATATATTGATAGAAATTTTCTTCTTTGAAAAAAAATCCCCTGTGATAATTCAGAAACTTGCATACCTTTTAGAGCTAATAATAAGAAACGTATAGGAATGTGTTGCCACTATTCTTTGACAGCTACAAAGAACAGAATTTCATACAATCAAATATTTTTTCTCCTGCCCTAATGTCTGAAGAAAACAGGGACAGATCTCATGAGAAGAGTTTAAAGCTCTCTAAATATTTAACTGCAGCCAGAAGAAGTCACSTCTTTCATCAGGTTGTCAAGTCTAAATTAGGTGGCCTTTGAACTCAAACACAAGCCCATCTTTCTTATTTTACCTTGCTTCATTGTTTTGTCTATCTTTATTCTCACTAAGATCATATTTTGTCATTTTATTTAGGACAGTATCACCTAAGATGCTTATCCAGAATTTTATTTATTTTATTTATTTATTTATTTATTTTTAATGTGGTACATTATATATAGCTACCACACTTCTAGGCACTGTATAAAAACTAGATGGTTTTACCTTCGTTCACAATTAAGTGTTCAATTTATATGTAATGCTGTTGTGGTGAAGCACTTCACTATGTTCAGTGTGAACACGGTTATCACAATAATTCTTATTACAGTTAAATAACATTAGCATAAGTACTAATGAGTATAAAATGTACTATAGTCTATGTAGTAAGTATAATATGGTATAATGAGTATATATTATATAAAGTATATAATGCATATAGAAGATAATTGCTTTCCATTTGAAAAACAGAAGCAAACAAAAACATACCTTTTCCAAACCTAGTGAGATGAAAGGAAAAATTTAGTACACTCCTGTTCCCAAACACGTGTAAAATGATAAACCACTCTGAATAAAGGTTCCTTTAAAACTTGCATTTTAGTTCTAATTTTAGAAAAGAGTCTAATGTCTCAACAAACTCAGCCCTAAATATGGTTGCAGGGTTGTTTTTTTTTTTTTTTTTTTTTCCCTCCCAGTTCAGAGTTGTGCCTGAATGAATATTAAAATAGTTTGAATGCATTCAAATTGTTTAAAATTGTGTTGCCTTTATGCAACTATTGCTGCATAAATGATGTTACTATTTTAAGGTCATGATCTTGCATATGATCACCATGGGCAAAAAAATCCAATGTGATACACTTCCTGATGAAGTAAGAGATGTAAGCTGTAAAWGTTTCAGTACAACTTCATTATAAACGTTAAAGAAGTGGAGAGAAGTACAGAGGCACTAAGCTCCTAGCAAAGAAGAGACTGGAGGTACCATGGAATATGTGTTGTATTTTGATATCAAAGATTAATCATGACTTTTATTCCTTATTCTCGTACATAAGGGAAAGTAACACTACTCATTTCCTATTCTTGGACAGATGAGAATTGGATTCAAATAGTACTGAACATATTCAGAGGCAAAGTGGGATATCTTCTTATCTGAACTTCTAAAGACTTCATTTATGAATAGATACATGCAGATTATTACACCATTATGTTTTAGAAGCTCACAAAACCTCTCTATGAGCTGAATTGTACAGAGAAATGTTCAAATTCACTATGGAAATCAATAACCATCTAAAAGTAGAACAGATAAAAGCAAAAGATTGAGAACTGAAATGTACTTTTTCATAGTCCAGAGTACTTAATTTGCTGTACTTTTATGTCCCTGTTCTGCCCCATTTCACTATTTCAGATGSTATTCATTCTGGTGAAAATATAGTGAGGCCTATAAATCTCACTTCTCTAAAGGATGAAATAAATGCCCTGAATGGCTTTTGTTATAAGCAAATACACAGCATTCAGTCATTCACCTTTGTTTTCTGTAAACCAAAATTATCAGCCTGTGAGAGTGGAAAAGGCAGAATCAGGGATTCATGTGTAAAGTAAAAAGGTCTGAAAGGCATACGGCCACCTCAACGCTTCCCTCGGGTTGGCAGATTGTCTTTAAGGTCTGCCAAAAAGGGCTGAATATGACAGCCACTTGGCTGTATTTCTCTGGATATGAGAGAAGAGAACGTCTCTCAAACATCTCGTCCTTCCTGGCTAATTTCAGGAACTGGCACAGCAGCTGAGAAGTGCTTACTGACATTTCAGAAGTGGTTGAGCTGTCACTTACACAGTGCCCTGAGTGTGTGTGGCTCTCATCAGTACACCTAAGTGTCCTGTCGGGACATTAGACRGCTGGAATTGCTTTCTACCTCAGAGAGATTTCTCTCTCTTGAATTGCACCTACTCACCACACAGCACGTTGCAACTTCACTGGGAATTTTTTCCTTGGGACTGAGATTTTTTTGTTTGTTTGTTTCCAGTGGATTTTGACAAAAAAATGTTTTTCCATCCTTTGTTTCAATACTTGAAATTTTGGTTAAATAGAGTGAGGAATCCAATGGCTTTCTAATTATTCTGAATTCATTAGTAGCTATTGTGATACAATATGCATCAGTTTGTTTTACAGCAAAAAGACATCAGTAGATGAAAAGAGCACAGGATCTTGTGAAGTAAGCTAGTATTAACGAACCATGAAATGACCTAACCAGTAATTTGAGAAAGGGGAAGATGATTGTTTCCAAATTGTCTGTCAGCAAGTCCAGAAGGCAAAAAGTAGAACAGAAGACTTTCTTCTTTCTTTATGTATGTGTATGGCCTTCATAACTGACATACCACAGCTGTTCAAGTGCATGCATGTCTTGTTTCTAAAACAGATCCTCGSTACAGTTCTGCTGTCCCTTCTGAATGCAGCTTGCATGGAAAAAGTACTTGTAAAACCACTAGCAGAGACTTGTGTAAAAGGAGAGCAGACTTCCTTCTTACATCAGGTTATTACGTCATTACTAGATCACTTACACTAGCCTTACAAGCAGTAGTTTGAATCACAGGTGTATGTGGCCTGAGCACTAACTTACATCCAGAGGAACATTTCCATACTTAAACTAAATTTAGATTAGATAAAATTTAAATTAAACCATTTTGATAAAGTTATTTCCATAATAGAAACGACAAAGAATGAAGACAAGATGAGACATATATTTTAAGTAACAGTGGATGAACATCCCACACTAACTATATGCACTATTCATGGTCTACTTTTAACTTTACTGACAGTATAGTTTTGATCCTGAAATTTAAAGTTTAATTCATATTGTATTTATGGTAAAGAATTTCTTACCTTAAAGTAGGTAAAATGAGTTCTAAATTTTTGTACAGCACTGCTCCAAGTACAAATACAGTTGATTCATCTAGTTCTAAAAAGAGTAATAAAAAGAATTATTTTAAAAAATTCTGTATTTCCCAAGCATAACTCAGCATAAATAACTGTGAATAGCACTTATCTTTCTAGTATAAATTTTATTTTAAAGAAATTGTCATCATTTTGAATTACATCCTAGAAGTCTATCATAAAAATGTAATATTGTTATGTATATATTGATAGATTTAAACCACTGAAAATCTCATTTTCAAAAAAATCCATCCTTGTGTATTAGCATCCATGCTCATTCATTTACCTTTATAATTAAGTATCCCTAAAGACTGTCTTTAGGGTTTAATGTGTACTGAGTAAATTCCCTAATGTTATAGATCTGCACTGCAATGGTATTTGTAAATTGGATCTGAAGCCAGAATAATTGGTCTGCTGAGCATCATTCACCAAAAGTTAGTTTATCTGTTGAGATGCTCTGATCTGTTGGAGTAGAGCAGTTAAAGGAGGTATAGCTGAATGCAGAGCCGAACTTCAAGTTATCTGATATCTCCACAGACACAATCCTGTGCAGAATAACTAAGTATTGGCTCTGCAATACAGAAAAAAATGTCTTGGATTTCTTCAGCACTTTTTGTTCAATATGCTGAAATTAAGCCTCGTTATATCCCTCTGAAATAAGATGTGGGTACTGTATCTCCTTTGAAGATGGATAAATTAACCAGTTCTGTGTTATATAGTGGTCTGAAGAGACAAAGAATCTTTAAGTTCTCTTGTGAAAACCAGTATAAAATTAACACGCTCATATGCTTCTTTACCTGTTGACATAGGGGTGAAGATATTTTTTGGAATGACAACCCTATCTTCTGAGTTTCGTGCCCARTCAACCATTCCTTTTCTTCCTTTCATGGGGAAATTGATGTCAGTTAGAACAGATGCTGCAGGAAGCTTTTGAATACTGGCCACTATAAAGAGAAATCACAAAATCAAATAAAACTGTGTTTCATGTTTTAAAGCATCACACAATGATAAGTGTACAGCAATAACAAAAAGTGTATAATAGTACAGTTCAAGTAAAGCAGAAATTTACAGGACATTAATTAGCACAGAAAGTATAGCCTTGTATATATTATGCAGTTCTTCTATGGATTAATTATGTGGCATTGATTCTATCACTTGTCAGCCAGGTTCTTGTTAACTTTCTTAACAGGGATTATTGAATGTGCTGGCTCACGCCCTGAAATTCACATGTAAGGACACAGTGGTGTCTTCAGAGCAAATTCTAAAATGATTAAATGTGACAGTAAAAGGAAGAGGATGCTGAAAATTGCTTTGGGAAACACAACTGCTGGAWGCAGGCTAATGAAGCAATAACAGCTTTTATCCCCTATGCAGGCATAAATTCAAGACAGACCCATTAAGGAGATTCACATATTAAAAGACCTCATTGTTTCCACACAAATTGAGAACAATGCAGTATAACACTTGATTTCTTTTCCTTGAAAGAAAGATCCCCATTCTGAATTCTTAATTATATTTTCATTCAAAACCCCCCAATTAACATCACTATTATATCTGTAATATATAGAAAAACAGTAGAAAAAAGTATCGAATCTAATAATAGGCAGTTTGCAATTTTGTTTACCCATCCTTATCTTCTTTCTGTTTCTAACTCAACTATTATCTGGAAACCAGTTTTATCTTTGCTTTGAAGTCTAAGTACAACTCCATGGCAACGCTGTCAGTGTCTAGTAGGATTCAAACTACTTTTAAGAAACTGTCAGGACGGCAAATATTTTGGTACACTCAGGAAGATGGCAAACAATATGTCKGGAGCACTAACTCCACTCTTTATCAACATGGCTTACATAATCTCTTCCTAATCAATTTATGATGAGGTTAATGTAGACAGAAAGTTTCGGACATTAGGACTACGCTTTGATCTGCCCAACGGTTTCACTAGAAGAACTAGTGGGATTGCTTTAAACAGAAAGACAATAGGGATAGCTGTAAAAGCAATCAGAACAGCAAAATTGAAGTAGAAAACCATAATACGTCTCATCAGCGGATTTTATTTGAAAGGAAACTGTAATTCAAATCCAAAAGAAGAGGAAAATGAAGATGTTAACTATATTAGCTCTACAAATTATTACTTGATAACTGGCTCCTAGTTTCAAATTAGATTGCTTATGTACTTTAGAATCACATTACTGAGGCCATACTTGAGGTTCTTTCAGGCTTTCCATTATAAAATTATCAAGAGGGGTTTACAGTGTCACTTATAATCCCTCCTGGACTGAAATTGGCATATAAATTCACAGYCCTAAAGGGATGCTTTGCCTTGCAAAATTTCAGGTGGTCTGCTAAGGAAGAAGTGTTCAGGTGTTTCAGAATTACTGGAGCATAAAATGGATTGCATGTTTTCACATGCAATCAGTGCATATACAGAACATACTAACATTGTAAAAATTGATTTTTTCCATGGTTACTAAAATCCAGTAGGAATTGTATTTTATTTTCAGCATAAATAAAGTTAAACCGACAGTTATTTAATTTACAAAATTAAATACAGCTTGTATGAGACTATATCGTTTTATTTGTGCAGTATTTATCTAGGCTTCTACCTATCTACCTATCTAATTAGCCAGTAGAGCCTTAATATTTCATCCACCTTCAGGATGGCAGCTCTCCTTATTGAAATAGGAAATCAATGTTATTCAATGGAATTCACTCTGYACAACAGAAAATCACTTCAGAACTGAATAAATAATGAGAGTCTAGGATAGTATATCTTTGGACTGTGTCTATCTATGTATTTTAAATAGGGCCATTAATCTTTATACCACTGCTTAGATTCAAAGATACCAAAATATTTGTTAAGATTTAGGTGATGAATAACACAAAAACTAAATACAAAACCTAAGCATTTAGCTTACGGCTTATACGCAGTAAATATAGTTATATACTCCCATATATGGTTCAGACAATTTTTTCTATTCCTTAGAAGCAGAAACCAGCCAAACAAGAGAGTCTTTATTTAATTTCACAGAAGATGCCACCTTGACATCCTGGAGAATGCAGCTTTCTGTTAGACCGAAAGCACAGCACACACAAAACAGTAATCGAAACTGATCTACCAAGATGCCCRTGAAGCTCGAGAACACTTCCACATCGTGTGAAGACTACCTTTAAGATTAGATTACAGTAGATTATTATGCCATTCTTTAGCMGCTTTGCTGAGGCATCCCAAGAGCACCTGTCCAATCACTTCAGACATGACACTGCCCTTTACAGATGTAAGAATAGCTTAGTGGACTCTGGGTGGAGGCAACCAACTGAGCCCATATTAACATGGCCAGCTGCATGCCTGAAACAACCCAACCTCTTCAGCACCATCAGGAACTGTATTTTGCTTCTAAATGTAAGCTAATATTCTTAGTGAATATTAATATAAAACTCATCTCAAAGAGATCTTGGAGCACAACCAGCTAGTTACACTGCAAAATGAAGCTTTCTTCCTCTCCAACTCAGTTTTAATCTGCAGCAGGAAAATAACTGTTTACTTTGATGTGAGCATGAAAATCAGTAGGCCTTCTAGAGAAGAAGGCATGTAAATCAGGTGCCAGGTCATTCACATGTCAGGAACTCAAATGTCATTTTCTTATATAACTCTTACACGAAAGAATCAGACAGAATGACAAGCCATTCATTTTGTGTTCTATTGTATCCTTTTTACGATAGGTTTGTATTAGAAAATGTTGCTCCAATTATTGCAGCCTGAATGATTCAGTTCTCAATTACCATACGAGCACATTGTCTTCTCATTAATTGGAGAAAAAAAAAAAATTGCACATACTGTTTTTTAAATTATCTTACCAAAACATTATGACCTGAATTTGTGAGACAGAAGAGTAGCAGATGAGAACATTTATAGGCACTGTGGCTGGAATATTTTCATTTGTTTTTATATACAGGAGAAGTATCTATAAAAACTCAGGAAATACCATCAGTGAAAATATTAATAACAAGGACATTGTGCAATCAAAAAAATAAAAACAAAATAAAAAAGGCTTAGGCAGCAGGTGAAGAAAAAATGCATGTGCCATTTTGAAGAAAAGGACTTCAAAATATAAAATTGTCCCATATACGTCATCTACAGCGTATATTATTCTCTCAGACAAAATGATGTTTCAATTACGGTGGAAYGTGGTGGAATTCACTCTACTTTTCTAATTTGATTACTTCTTTTTGAACCGTTTATGTGGAATACTAACTTGTACCAACCTTGTCACTCCTCAGATAATTCTTACAGTTTGCACATATCTTGCTGCAGATACAATTCATCAAAACTAGTATCATATGAAAATATTGTATGACTACATGATATATATGATAATATGCTTATTTGTTTGCGTTATGGCAATTCCTATGGTATGCCAAGTATCATTTAGAAAAAAAAAATGCAGTGCTTGTGCTAATTAGGAATGATTCTTAGGTTTTGATTTAACCACGAGCACAAACCAGAAAAAAGTCACCCAGAGACAGTAAGTTTGTATGTAGAGAAACAAGTTTAGGGTGTTGAATATGTTGCATTCTTTTGCTTTTTGGACAGCTTCTCTTGTGGCTTCTATATACCTTCAATTACCGTTTCAATATGCTTCCCAAAGGTAAAAAGAACAAGTAGGTAAAATGAATCACATTCATGGTGCATGTTTGCWTTCAACTTGTGAAGAATGCAGGAAGTAGAATATAATCTGTATTTCTTCAAAAAGCAAYCTCATCATAGTTCTGAATCTTTCAGGTCAAATGAATATACTTTAGGTTGAAGATGGCCTACCCTAGCTATAAGCTGGAGCACAGGAAAAAAAAGTTTCTTTTTAGAACTGTTTAAACATCCTTTTGATGACCAATGGTATAAATTACAAGTGGTTCAATTACACATAAGAACACACATATTTGATGATTCCATAATAATTACTGATTCAGAAAACTCTTTTTCAAGTAGTCCAGTCTAATCAATTTAGTGATTGCTTTGACTATAATGGATTCATTTTAAYATCCCTTACATACACATCTCTATTTACCTTTTTTTTTTTTTAACTATCTCAGTGCAGTTACAGATAATTTATTCAATAATTTATTCAATACTGCTCTACTGAAAATTTCTGAATAAGCACCTACTAACTGTTCTTATTTACTGAGTATGGCAAAATTTCCTTGGATTAGATTAATGATTACTAATAGGAATGAAGAATTTTCCATGACTACCCAAATAAACTGATTACACACAGTATTATGGAAATGATGCGTAAGCGCTTTATTTAGAGCAGCGCAAGAGGGGTTAATTAATGTGTCAAGGAAGTCCTTAATGAAATAAATATTGTGTAGTTCTTGTATACTAGCCCTTGTAGATCATGGCCTAGAATGTCAGAGCTAAAACGGATTGCTATGATAYTTACAATCTGAATGAGTTACAAACAGCCTAGTACAACTTGCAGTGTTTTTCTCTCTGATCAGTGTTGCCKGTGTCCAAATAATAAAAGATAAGAGAACCAATTAAGCTGCATAAATAATCTTCCCCTTCTCTTTCCTATTCATCCGTTAACCTCCATTGTGGAACAAAAATTGGTAACATTTCAGAATCAGCGCCTTGAATAACATTAATTTGCTCATAAACCAAACAAAACTTTAGCTCTCACAGTAGAGATTTAGGTTCTAAAATTGGATCTTAACCAAATTAAATGGTTGATCCCTATCCTCGTCAAAACTGAACCAAAACCCTGATCTCAAAACCACTGACAAGATGTTCAAAACCTGAGCCCARTGTCTGTACCACTCACATCTTTACACAACAGGAAAAACTAGGTCTGATTCTTATTTCTCTTAAATGATAATATTCTGGGTTTGTTCTGTTTTACAGCTCAGTCATTATATTGATCCCTAATTTACAATTGCTTAAGATGTAGAAGAATAGGAATGTATTATTTTATAATGCATCAGTGCCTTGACAGAAAAGGAAAATCACTTAAGAAATCTATAGGACTAGCGTAAGAACTYGACTTCTGCTTAACTCTTTGTATCAAAGCAAGACAGAAGAAATCTGAATTTGTGTGAACTTCAATCACAAACAACGGAGAATAGCTATGTCTATTAGCAGCATCATTCCTTCCTTTCCTGTCCTTTTTTGACTTGCCAATTGACAGTATACTACATATATTATTCAGCACTTAGTATACTTCAGTTCATCACACAACAGGTTTTTATTTTTCAGACAGAATATTATACTGGCCTTCTGGGTAAATTTCTGCTAAATTTATTTCTGGGAAAAATAGTCATGAACAGATTTACCATTGTCACAAGTGTTCAGAATACAGAATATGAAATGATTTGTGTATTAGAATTCAGAATATTGAGTATTTCTGCAAACTTGTATACTAAGAAGTTCCAGTTAGAACCATATTTATACCTTTTAGAACWAGTCTCTTGACTCTTCATATAACACTTTTGTTTTTATGGAATAGATACGCTCATTCAGCTTAGCTAATAMTGGATATACAGGCAACAARGTCTTGTTTTGCTTATTATTAAAGAGCCAGATAGATATATTCAACTGATAATTGAAATAATAGATTTACTCTATTCACTGAAGCTCCAAAACTTCATTTTAAAGACATTCTGGAACAACTACAAATGTTCAAATCCCCTTCTCAGAGAGACTAATTTACAGATCTCCAGATCTGCTTTGGATATCTCCATCTGAGCAGGCTTGATGATGTTCTTTAAAACTTCCCCTCAGCACAAAGATAAATCCGCCTTTTACCATCCACAAGATCATATATAATAGAAAGATTGTRGTGAAGTGAGATTCTGTACAGGAACGTAAGAACAACAATCAGGTAATCATCCCTCTGTGAATAATGTGCATGCAATGTCCCAGCAGAGAGCAACATCACACAGCAATACTCAGAAAATAATCCCTAAGAAATATGCTCTATTACCCAACAGATCTACTACTGCTTAAGAATATCAACACAAGAATAATGCCTTCTAGAATTAAAGTCTTGTTAGGCCATACTGCTCCATGGGCAGGCAAGAAGGGGATGTCCCTAGAAGCTGGCTCTGCACTGGTATTTCCGAAGCTCATCAGTCCATAGCATCTACTCACCAACCAGTCAAGCCTTGGGCAGCAAGACATACTCCAGGTATTGGCAGAAGTAGAGACCTGTCAGGGTTGTTTTTTTTTCAAACTGGGTGCAGTAGAGTATTTGAAGTGCAAGAGAGTTTAGCATAGAGCCCTTCATTTGGTACAAAGCAAACAAAACAAACAAAAAAGTGCCTTAAATGTGCTCACTGTCTGAAGATTAAGAACAATGTTTTAGGTTAATCAAGAAACTACCATAATAGTGGTCTCTGAACATTTCCTTGTCTATATTCCACAGATAATGCAAGGGGGAAGAGAGATACCTGTTACCTTTCTCTTTGTAAAATAATAACTTTATCATGATAAGGACCATATAGGTTAGTGAACTCATTCCTATTTTGACCATATAAACCAGTGCAGTTTTAAATAATATGACCAATGAGTAGTACACATATGAACAGTCACATAACTGTCTGATGGATAAATATGYCTCCAACAGTATGGTAGCTTATTGTTAGCATTTCTTACATATCAATAATATGACCAGCATAATATTTACCACAAAAGCACCATGACTCGAGGCAGTGATGAGGATTCATTTGATATCACACAGATCTCTTTTGCTACTTATGTAATTGAATTAAAAAAAATAAGTCACAGGCAGTAGGCAAGCATGTCCTTTAGTTTTTGTGTTCTTTTGTTCAGTACCAGCTTCTGTATTTTAAGAATTCAGGACTATATTAATTTCAAAGACTCACGAAATTTCACATACACATATGGATTCTCTGAGTGATTGCAGGTTCCACATTTGTTATGATGAAAAATCTGGGTTGATAAAAATAAAATAGGTAGAGCATACGACTATAATTCTCATTCTTCCAAATCTTTCTTTGCTTCAGCTATGGAAAATCAAAATGGAAATTTAAAAACTAAAAGCTCAAACAGTAATTACGGGCTTAAGAATCATTGTTATGCRCCATAAAAGCCTTATTACAAAAAATAAGAGATAATTTTGAAAGATTGAAACTATTAAAGTTCAATGGTTGAGATAGAATTAGTACATAAAAATGGTCAGAGTATCACAGAATTTGGCCATGTTCCAGGTGCCACTTCAGTACACTTGCTTATTAAAAAAAAAACTTAGTATTTTTATAGTGTAATTATTGTTATTATTCACTTATTATTATTAACACTTCCTATAAGATGAATAYGGGTATTTGCAGATGGTCAGTGTGGTATATAAAGAACAAAATGACTTTTAAGTTTGCAAACCTTAATCACAAGTTTGAAAAAAAGCCTATCAAACTAGTGAAAAGGTAAACAAATTTTTCATGAGCAGTCAGAAGAAAATATGTCCTCATGRTAAATGGAATGCTTCTTGAAATACATGGTTATTCAAATAAAAGTTTTAAACAAAACATGGAGGGAGGCTGTACTTCATTAACTGAACACAATTTCATCCTCTGGGAGTGATGTTGAAGAAGGTGAAGACAAGAACAGCTGAAGAGAACAACAGTTGCATCCAAAGCACTGTGAATTTCTGAAAGAGTTTGGTATTTTCCACTCCTCTTAGCATTACTGAGCATTTTTTGCTACTAAGGAGGCTAAGGTCTACCTTAGCTATTCTTGCCTTGTCATAAGGCACTTCCAAGGAAAGGAAAGGCCTASGGTAATGCGAGACAGAAGATGGATGATGATAAAGGAGACAGAATGACTTGAAATTTAAGTGAATGAAATTTAACGTTACAGACATAAAGGTGAAAAACATGACAATAGCAGAGAAGGCCAAGGCCAATTACAGCATTATTTTAGACTGACTGTACAGGGAAGGTGCACAGAAGAAGTGTTTCTCAATCACTAAGGTGACTGAAAAAAGTGTTGGTGCTGCTGACTGAGGCTGAAAACAAGGAAAAAAAGAGTGAGACTGAAGACGATGTTACAGTGATAAACTCGGAAGATTGAAGGATGACAAAGCTGTCATCAGAGAAAAGGAGAAGGAAAAAGAGTTGAGGGAATAAGATCATATGTTTATTGATCAGCCTTAGTGATCACTAGACATCAACAAAAATATTAAAAAGGTAGGTAGATAAGRCTTTACAGAAGATGAGAGATCAGTTAGGGGTAAAAGGGCACTGAAATCATTAGCAGGGAATTGATAAAATTTTGCCACAATATTAATTTGCTTGGAGAGATGCAGAGCAGAGGCAGAAGGACTGGTTCCTAGAAGCAGAGGAAAAATGACCACTGTCTAACCTCTAGAGAAATAACAATCAAATCCTATTATCCAGAAATCTAAGAAGCTGTGAACTAAGTTACTCAGCATATTGAAAGGTAGTATCTGAACTGAATTCTCAGACATGTACTTAGATTTGATACATAAAAGCYACACACAGAGAAAATAAAATAAAGCATATGAATCAATAAGAGCTCCTAATCACACCTTTCAAAATAGGCTACACATAGATCTCAATTTTATTTTATTATTGAATTCCATTTTTATCAYACAAAATGGCATCTTGAAGAACTTTAAGAACTATGAACAGATTGGAAACAGAGAGAAATATATTTTTTTCAGGCATAAAGTCTCAGAGTGTTAATAGTTTTGGAACAGGTTGCCCAGAGAGGTTGGGGAGTCTCCTTCTCTGGAGATATTCAAGGCCCGCCTGGATGCAACCCTGTCTAACATGCTGTAGGTGACCCTGCTGAGCAGGGAGGTTGCACTAGATGATCTCCAGAYGTCCCTTCCAACCTTACTGATTCTATGATTCTATGAATAGTATGAAAGTGGTTGATGAATCCTAAGAAGTAGCACCCAATTAAGAGCCATATAGTAAATAYAGAGGAAGTGTTTGTAAATGGCCCTCATTTTTTTAATGCATACTTCAAATATTTTTTTTTCCTTTGGGTTGCTTGATCTTTTGATCCAGATCTTAATTTCATTAGTTTAAGTAGTAACTTCAGTTGTCTTTCTCAGTTCAGTCCATACACTACACTTTGGCAAGGAAGGATGAGCTTTATAGGCCTTTTTATAATGATAAGATTGCACACAAATTCTTATTTCTAGGCAAGGTATTGAGTGCTATAAGATAACTGAAAAACATCTTCAAATCTGAGCTACAAAAGGGTCACATGGCTATTGCATGCCCAAAACCTGTTAAGCAGTCTGGAGACAAAATGACAAAGAAACAGGATGCATAATTAGGAACAGTAGTAATATCGATAAAAATATGCCTAGCAGTAGTAATAGAATAAAAATATGCCTTACTTGGGATTTTTGTCTACGTGACATGATAACATCATAGATAAAAATTCTACATTGACAATCACTGTACTGAATACAGATGATGAGGATGATGAAGGATTCTTTCTCTGATTGAAAGTGCAGTGGGTGAATATGGCTCATGACAAATATGGTACAATGGCAGAACATTGGTAAGAGAGACTAGAAAGGCTAGAAAAGGCTAAAAATAGAGTATATCCAGAAGACATGGATATGTTAAGGTACAGATAAAGGACCAGATCTATGAGGACTAAGAACAGTAAATATACAGATTTAGCCAGATTTTAGAAACATTCTCAGGTGGAGCTGTGGTAGACAACAAAGGAAATTGCAGTATGAAGATACTGACACAACATCTTACTAGGCTCAGATTTCTCCGTCTCCTCTGGAGAAAAAAATTCACCAGGCAGATGCAGTTCTCTCCATACGCCTTCCCAGAAGCACTCCGATCAGAGCAACACAACGCTTTGTTTATAGTCTGCCTCCATTAAGAGTGAGAAATCAGAGAAACAGATCTCAAACTGAGAAACAGAGAAACAGATCTTCRAAAAGTTCCAACCTGTAGCTATATATACTGATAAGACAGGTCTCCTCATCTCACACACACCTAACTAGGAGGAAATAAGATTTGGGGTAACTAAATAGAGTATAAACATGCCTGAATACTCRTTTGCAAAAAGCACAGTACGTAAGCCGAGGGTTCTGAGGAAAGCCAGGTTTGCTTAATTTATCCCGGATAACTGAGATCTGACTCAAATTAGTGCTTTAAAATTTCTGAATTTATAACTTAGGAGACAGAGAGAAATCAGTAATAAGCTTAGCATTTCTTGGTGAGCATCAAATCGCTTTTTCAGCGAGTATCTTCTACTCTGAGTTTTGCATTCACCCTGGGGACCAAGCTGTCAAGGCCCTGAGCATACTCCTCCACACCTCTCCAGCTTCAGCTGCTTATGCTCTAAGTCAGCTCTGATATGATGCAGCTTTGTAACCTTAGATCAAACTGCTGTGAAAAGGGCTGTGAAAAATTTGCRTCTGTGCTTTTCCACTGAACAGCTGCATTCAAGCTGAGGCTCTCACCCTTAGTCTTTGTCAGCTGTGCCTGTGCCTGGCCATGTACTTTGGCTATCTGAACTCTGACCTGAGGATTTGGCTTCCTGGCTTGAGCTTGAACCTGCCTGAATTCTTCACTACGGGCTTGTCTGGTGACCAACGGACTGTCAGCTGAACATTGCCGCTGGACCAGAACTTGATTCTGACTCTATGACTTGACTTTCCTGGCTGGATCTCAGACCTGCCTCATCACTACGGACTTTTCTGGTGATCTGGTAGCTCAGTCTGCCTGCCCTTGGCAGACCTGCTTTGCTCTCATTTGGGTACTGTGGGACCTCTCATCTCTCAGTCAGGTCACTGCACATGCCTCACTGTCATCCTCAGCTTCTGGCCTGCCTTTCAGAGCCACTCATGACACTGGCACCTGAAAAGAAAGTGCTGCAAACCTGCTTGGAAAGGGTCCACAAAACAGGCTTGAATACAGTCATACAGAAAATCTGCAATAAAGTTAGGACAGAAACACAGGTTTCTGTGTCTCAATTTCACATTAAGAGTCATGATTCTAACCCTCCTCCCAGGAATTTATAACTGAGGCCTTGGTATTTGAAGAGATGTCTAATCCATCTTGAATGCTCTCCACAGAGGTGACAGAGCGGATTAAGATTTGCTTAAGGGATAGTAAAAAGTTATCTTGGGGCATTGTGATATCTTATTGTCAGGTTAATGCACACATACTTTATTTAGGTTGTTTACATCATGCACAGCACAATGAAAACTCAGTACCTCAGTGGGACATACAGACATGATCCAATATAAGTAGGGAGGAATACTAATTAGACTATGTTTGATTTACTTGTTCACATTGGTGGATTCTAAATTAGCTTTAATAACTCAAGAGAAATATCTCAGAATTGTTATGGCCATTACAATAAAACCACTGCACAATGAAGAGATTTTTTTTTTAAAGAAAAAATCTAACTAGAAATTTGGGGCTATAAAGAATGAGAGAGCCTGATTATTATGAGCTGTTATAATGCCATCATATGAATCAACATGGAAGTCCTGCTTTGGATGTTGTGCTCAGCTCATTAGTCTGTTCTGGTCATCCCATCTCCAGCTTTCCCTGCTTTTTCTCTCCCTGCCCCCAAAATAACAGGCTTTTCATGTTTTTTGACYTAAAGCTGTGGAAGAAGGAATCCAAAAGATTCAAGAAGCTCAGAGAGGAACAAAAAACAACAGTCAAACAAGTTAAATTTTAAAGAATTYGTTTCATTTTTTTATATATACATAAACACCTGTTCTATTGGGCATTTACCGCTAGAGGAAGAGACAGTCCATTCCAAACCATGTCTCGATTCAGGCACCTTATATTTCCCTTTAATTTTCAGTGCATTTTTCAGGGAGAGATAGCGATGCCTAATGAAGGTGTCCCGGATTGTCTTCTAGGGGTTTTAAAAATCATCTAGGTTTTTTTATATGTTACATAGTGAGCTTAAACTGAATTTTAGGGGTACTGGATCAACTCTTGCCTGTGACTGAGCACATAAAAGGCAAGCACATCCTACTTGGGCTCAGTGTCTAAATCAGTCATACAATCTGGTCAAAATATTTATCTCAAAATATAACATAGCATTCTATAGCAGATAGGTTTCCAATTCTTACAAGATCAATAGACTCTGGATCCGGAATGTCTTTTCAGAGGCACTTGCAGTGCCTTCAGTTTGGCTTTTACCTGTTGTAGAGAACTACCACATTGGAGAGTGAATCTGTAGAAACTTCCATGAATAAAAAAACATTTTTCTTGCTTTTCCTCAGACACAATAGATGCCATCAAAGGCATCTCTGCCTCCTCGGACATTCCAGTCCCTAATTTTGAATGTTTGTTTCTGCAACTTTTCCATTACTCTCATAATCACCTAATATGACACTATCTCTTTGGCACTATGTCCTATCTACGACCTATTCTCTGCTACAGTTATTTAAATACAGATTTCATTTGTATTGCTGTTGTTATTTCTTTAATTTGTTGTGCCTTTCATTTCAGTATGTTGTTGAAATACGTATACAGATAGGAGTCTCCCAATGGAAGATATACTGCTCTGGCTAACCACCTCTTGTTTCCTTGAAGTRTTACCTTTAGGTAGAAGATCTGTATGGATAAAATTCCACTCTAAACATGCAATACTCCAGAAAAYATAATTATATCTACAACAAAAAACTGAAAGGAAGAGCTTTCTACAGACTCTTTGCTCATATATTTGATAAAACCTCATGGTCAATTCTTTTGAAATGCAATATCATGAAAGTGAAGACTTAGCTTAATATTAAATATGAAAGTAGGAAAGTAGGAGGCAGGGATGGTATTTTTGTTTTCTACTAAATGATAACTTCTGAGACCCAACAACAACAGCAACAAAACACAATTCCTTAAATTAATTTCCTTTACTTGAAAGCAGGTACCTCAACCTGAAGAGTGACGGAATTTACATGCCAAAGAAGCTACTAGTTTATGGAAGATTTCTTTATATTCTATTCCAAAATAATCTATATTTTCAGCCTTGTAAAAACACTGCACATCAAGGATTCTACCCCTGAGCCCAGTTTTGCTATTAATGCCATTTGTAATTGCTGTCATTATCCACACAATCAGATCTAGGATATAGCCAGAGAAAAGTACTTCTAGCTTTCCTATAGTATTTGACCATGTACAAATTATAATATAGAGTCCAAGTGGCTTTCCTAATACAAACTATTCCCTGGTGAACGGATAGTTGAAAAGTGCCATTGTGTTTTGTCTTTTTTCCTCACTCTAGCCTGAATATAGTATTGTTATCCAATAGACGATGTTTTGCAGGATACAGGGAAGAAATCGCTTTTTTTTCCTTTGGTTATCTTTTTTCCTCTGTTATATGTAGTTTTTACTGTGCCATTGCCTTTATAGAATAATTTCAATGTACGAAATTGGTTTTCTGTCCCAAACCCCACAGCATCTAAATGATGCTTTATTGGAAATCAAACTAACTGCACTCTGGTGGCAAACATTCATAAAAAAATGTCTAAACTGAACCAAAGAGGAACAAAGTTAAGGGTCAGAATAAGGATGTTCAGTTATTTGACAGTATTTCAAAGTAATAACCTTTTGCAGAAGCACCAGTGTGGACAGAATAATCTGGACCTATCCTGATGTGAACTGTGGCTACTAATTAAATCTTGATGATTTAAACATTTGAGTTCTACAGTTACACTATGTATTTTGCAAAAGGAGAGACTTAATTTGAATGGTAATAAAGCATTCTTAAAAGGTGCTCAATGTCATCATTCAGTAAATGAGACTTCCAGTGCATGCACTAAGACAACACACTGGTTGGGCTGCTTAGAGCAAGAAATTAATTGGACATAAAAAAACTTTTTTTCCCAAACCACCCACTAATGTTCACATAAACATTAAAGTAGGAACAGATGAGAATTGAGCGTAAGCAGTATAAGAAGAAAAACTAGTTAAGTGCAACAGCTAACTTAATTGCCTTAATAAGAACAAATAAATTTCATTATGCCACAGTGTATATAAGACTGGAGACAGATAGTATATAAAGTAGCAGAAGAGAGTCCTTAAACAAAAGCTGCAACTACATTTTAATAACTAATTCATTGGGCTTTTTAACAGTAACCTACTATGTTTATGGAGTTTTTATTTTGTGCCTTCCTTCCTTTTTCATTCTATTTTGTTCAGATAAAATTCATCCTGGACCCAAATAATTAAACTGAGGACAATGATGAAGCAGCATTAGAAGTGGAACTTGAACTGCCTTTTCCTGAGGAAAGCTCTAACCACCAGCTATAGAATCATTTTGTCATTTATCCCAGTCCTCAGTATAACACAGATTTATCTATAGGAAAAAAAAAGTAGTAACTTCTATTTAATGAAATCATTTTAACATAAAAGAGGAATACAGAGAGTGAATCTACGACCCTTTTTTTTTTTTTTTTTTTCCAATTATTAAGAGGTTAAAAATGCCTTGACTGTGTAAGACAAAATCAGGTTTTAGCAACTTAGCAATTCAYAGTTTGTCAGTCACAGCTAAGAGGTAACCTAACTTTATTTAAACTGTTTTAATGGAAGCTTTGGTTTTAYTCCAGTGAAGCATGTGAAAAGGTTAAAATTTGAAAGAAAGTTTTGCAGGTTGGGCAATCCCATTTCATGGTCAACTATAGCTAGGAGACATTTTAGATGCTGCCAAGAGCAGTGATAGTTCAGATTAATGTGAGCACAGAGAATTTTGAGTAACTGGTAAAGTTTTGGATCCAACAGCTGACAGTATCAATAGAAAATATACTTATAGGAAAACATAAATARGAATAGAAAATACACCTATAGGAAAAAAATTCCATAAAAACTTGTGTGTATGTCAGACTAGAGACACTCTCTTAAACTATACTTTAAAAAACTTATGAATAAATACCTTGTTAGATAATTTAAAGATTTTTAAAATTATAAACAGAGCATACATACCTACAAGAAGGAAAAATGCCCAAATTCCTACACAATTATTTGTCTCCTTATTTTCCAAGTTTTAAAAGAGAACTCCTAAATATGTCCTTCAATTCTATACAGGGAATAAACACAYGCATTCAGCAATTTCCTTATATTATCTCATGGAACAGAGTAATAAACAGTACAAACACTCCATACGTCTCCTGTTGAATACCATTCTTAAGTAGATGTAGTGTCATAATTGAATGTCTTACCCTACTGATGTGTGGTCTCTGTCATTTAAGTTTATGAGAGGTTTGGATATCTATAATTTTAATTTCTGAAAATGATTTCTAAATACAATCAGGAATGTAAAATAGATGATGTGGTATAAAATCACAATCTATGTTTTCTGGTAGTGAAACTATTCATCCAAGAAACAGGTATAAGTTCAATTTGGCAAAGTTAAATGACAGTCATTTTGAAGAAATTAACTTTTCTTTGTGCATTGTTGACTGTGAATGGAGACCATTATTTTTCATTGCCTAGATAGCAATGCAATTTTCAAAGCTAAATGAGCATTAAAAACATTCATTCTATGCTCCTGCAATGAACAATCTGAGATATCTACAGGCAAAATGAGACATTCCCTTTAATCTTAATGAACATATTATATCCTCTTGAGGTAAAAAATGGGAAAGGAGGGGATAAACTTGCTGTACTTTGATAAACATTTCCCTCAAAGGCGAGAGAAGTTTTGTATGTGCAGATGCAGCAGACTGCATGATTACCAGTCCCTGAAGATCCAATCATCCTGATGACTGTCCCACAGTGTCTTCCCCTTGGGCTGGCCAGTCTTTTTTCATTCTGCTGCTTTATCGGAGATGAGATATTTGTGCAAAGATAGGGAGGAAATATGTTTCACCAAAGGGCATCATCTATAAACATACAAATAACTTTCCAAATATTTCTGGAGATCATGTCTTGGAGATCAGCTTACACTTTAAGTTATCAGATGAGATAATAGATCTCTMTCTCTCTCTAACAGACTGCAAGTAACATGCAGAATTAATAGCTTTAGTCATTATAAATAAAATATACATATGCTGTTGATTCCAGTTTCTCAATTAGGAAATCAGTATTCTTCTACTGACTTCTGYTAATTTTTACAAATTGAAAGTATGATTCTTTGGTTTTATTCCTAATGTAATTAAATTATATTTGGTGGGATTTTACTTTAATTCTATTTCATTTTCCTCCTTTTTCAGTTTCACTGGGGGCTGGGTAACAGCATGCTGTAGAACTCATCAAAACTGAAGATGAACTTTGTTATTTACAGCACTTAGTTACATGTATAACCATCTCTAGTTGATGCATGGGCCCCCAAATTCAGCACCACAGAGATGTCTGGATGCTGCTGTATTAACTGCCTTGCACGGACGCACAGTCGTAGGGCAAAAGGATAGGGCAGGTGCATACCTCCATGTTGTTATTGCACTGTGCTCTTCCTGTAGCTTCTCTGTTTAACAGCAGGATTGTGTTGTTGGAGCATCTGTATACTGTATTTCACAGAATAAGATTGTTGCCTCTTGGCACTGCCTTAATAGGCTATCGCATTCTGGGTCTGTACTTACTGCATTAACTCAAAGTTACCATAGCAGCCTGTTAATTTCTGTTCCCTTAAGTGTCATTCTACTCCGAATATGTTAAGCATCACCTAAAGGTGCAGCGATCCAAGGCACAGCAGTAAATAAAGCGAGATCTTTAATTTCTCAGGACAACATTTAAATCTACCTGTTAAAAAGGGCTTGTCAAAACACAATTGATTTCCTCAGAAAATGACAGCTTTTAATTACTCACATAGAAACAGGTCTATAAGTAGAATGATTCAGATGAGAGTTTACAGAGGTAAAAATTTAGGATTGATACAAAATTCTAATGTAAATTAACAAATGTTGTAAAAAGTTATTTACACAAATATGTTGTAGCTATTGCTTTCTATTCTGGTTGAAGGCACTCCTTTTTATTAGAACGAAGCCTGGAAGCCTTCAGTTTTACAGTCTGCATTTCTTTCAAACACTTTATTCCTTTGCAAATTACTTTATATAAGCTAGAAAAGGAAAACACCTATTAGATTATTCCAGCTTCTTATAGCATCATTTTCAAAACACTGAACAGTTTATTTCAGGTTTAAGGCAAACTAATAAATTGTATACACAAAACTAACTACTGGATTATGTCTATTACTTAGAAAATAGCCACAGAATTAAGTTATCTTTAKATCCACATTTGTGAAATTTGTTTGATTAAGATTCTTATAGATATTCCTTTGATATTAGCCATTTTTTCTCTCAAGTCATTGTGGCAGCCTTCTTTCCTCGGCATCACACAGTATGCAGTTTTAGAAAAATGAGAAAAAATCCACTCTTTTGTGTACTATTCACAACTAAGTTTTCAGGTAATTTGGATCACTTATTAAGCTAATTTGATATCAGAAAAGAAATGGAACTCTAGATCATTTTCTCCAGGCACTAAGTCAGATGCTGCTAAGAGCTAGACCTTCAAAGTGTGCATGAAGTTTTTTTCCCTTTAATCAGTGGAGAAAGCTCCAGTGTTCTGCCAACACACTGATCTGATCAAGGAATTGCCAAAGCTGCCCTACAGGAAATGATATGAATATATATGGTGCAGAAGTACATAAAGGTATGAAAAAAATCCAATTGACCTTTCTCCGTAGCTTTCCTGTTCTCTTGTCTATTCCCCTCTGAAGAGCCTGTCTTTTCTTGTAGCCTTTAGCCCCCACAAGATTTATTACATGTATTTCGAGTTACCTGTATTTTGAGTAGGAGATTTGAGGACAGTGACGTTGACTGTGCATGAATCTTGGAAGCGAAAGGATTTTTTGAGGAGTGGAGAAAGAAATGTTATAAATGGCTACTTTCACCTGAGTGTGCTCAGTAGAGAGTGCATGGGCTTGGGGCAAGCAAGACTTGGCAGCTATATATGAATGCAAACCAGTGAAGATGAGGACCAAGAGCCAAAGTTACCAATGAAAAGAACAAGGAGCAGAAGATAGAACTTAAAACTTTGAAAATATGCTGCTATAACCACTAGGCTCTATCTGCAGAGCTGGTTACACTCCCTGAAACTTTATGCAGTGAGAAATGTGTTATGCCCTTTGGGACTGGTTCCTTGCCTGGACTACGCTCTGAATAGTGCCTGGGTGTTGTCTGGGTACYTGTTAAGAATTAAGCAGCCGGACAATTGTGGGACAATTCTCAAGTCACATTTGGCCCTTTTTGGTTTATGTTTATAGGCATGGTCTTAAAAGCAAGAGAAACAGCCGTTAAGGATCCCAAACAGAAATGGGATGATGATGGGCACTGACTCTTACACTATTTTGAGAACAAGCAGGAAATTAGACCATGAAACTGGCAACAGTCCATATAACAAAAATATGTAACCAAGTAAAAAAGACTGCTAGCTGTAAGTATTGCTTGCTTTGATGTATATTTTATTCAAAAGCTAGGCAGAAACCTGAAGGGAATATAAATACTCCAAGAATTAAAGAGGAATTGTGTTTTTACATTTACTGAGAAAGTATTGCATTGCAAAACTGTCCAGATTTCACTCTATTTTTTGGTTGTGGGAATTTCTTTGTGACAAAATGATCATAATTATATTAATGATTATAGAGGTATTTACAAATAAACTGTGATACAGTACAAGGAATGATTCGTGTTCATCTTATTGAAAATAATAAATGTGTAATCTGCACAACAGTTCCTTAAAGGTTATAACCTTAACTTTTGCTTTCTGTAAAACATGGACTATTTAGAGTAACTTCATGAAGGGATGAGAGATATCTGAAATTATTGCTTTCTTTCCCCCTGTAATTGCCTGATTTAGTTTTAACCTAGTTCCTTCACCAACATCACAGCTACAACCAGAATTGCATAGAAAATATCAAAGTGACAAAATGTTTAAAACATTAACCTTTAGTATATTGACCAAGAAAGGCCTAGAAAGAAACAGTAGGTTTCATTGTTAACCAAAACACAACGTCTGAACATTTACATGGTCATCATAAATACTATGGGTTTTTTCTTTTGCAGGCATTTGTTCAAGTAATTTTTCCAATGTTTAAAACTGCCTATCATTCAAAGTATTTATCAGAATTTGAAAGAATTATATTCAACAGGAAGTTCTGGCCATTGTTTTGTTACTGCTATTAGCTTTTGAGGATTTATCTAATTTACTTCAACTCCCCATGACATTATTTTTGAATACATTTGTTTGCCAGAGTCTTTCAGATACAGCAGCTTACGGAGTCATCTACTCATTTGCGCTTCAAAGGAAGTGTATTTACTTCTACTGATCTCCAGGCCAGTCTGTGGCTCCATCATACTGCCTGTACTGTAAGATGTAACTTCTGATTTTTTAAAATGCCTGAGTGGTGCTGATTCTACTCTTCTTGAATGCCTTCCTATTGCTAGGAAAAGGAATAATCACTATTTTTTTCAGTATTGGCTCAATATGCTATGTGATGAAAGATCTACACTTGTTTGGGGTCACTGTATGGAAATTTCATTTTCTTCTGTTTGATAGGTCCAATTTTCTTTCAATTGAGAGCAAATATTGAAATTTTACCAATTGAATTTTTATTAATCTGAAATATCCACTTCAAAACTCACAATAATACGTTTAGCACTATGCAGCTTAAGAACAAGCCAGTAATTTCATTACAAATTGAGTGTGAGTGTATGTGTACAAATAAATTATTAAAATAGCATTTTTCTGACTAAAAATTTAGACACTTTCTTTACTCTTTTGGAGAAATTAGTATCAGTGTTGCTGCCCTTTTCTAACTTATTATTTTCTAACTTAACCCAATCACCCTACCTTTTAAATATTAAAAGTAATTCAGCCACTTGGTATATTTTAGACCAGTAGAGTATTTCTGGTGTAGTAGTCAGTGGATCTCAAGTGCTGTTTTTAAGATATACATCACTAGCTCTGATATAAATACGATAAGCAGACTGGACAGATTCCATTAGGGTAAATAAATGAACCATATAATTTGGAGAGGTTTCTAGAGAGTAGGAATAGGATCTGCATGTCCAAATACCTTACCTAGGGAAAAGGTGAATGAACCCACAGTCGCAAATAGAAATCCAGCTTGCTTATTTTCTAGGATTCCCTATTATAAAGATACATAAGCTCCGCAGGTATACCATTCTTTGTGTGTAACTACTAGAGTAGGTAGATCTTCTGAAATCTCCTTTGGTAAGTAAGATTTCTAAATACTGCTAGCTAGAAGTAGAAAATTCTAAAATACCTTCCATAAAACTTTTGGTACAAACTTAATGGATATGAACACGAAATGGGAGATCAAAGGAGAACAGCAAAGTATGCAAAGAAAGAAGACAATGGACATCATTTTAAATTAATTATCTCTCCTATGGCATCCTAGACTATCTATGAAGGCAGAAATCAGACTTTATCTTCTGCAAATATCTTTAAAATTTATCTAAGCAACTCAGTACAAAATCCTAAATGAACAATTATGTTAATTACCATACTGGATCAAACCAGTCGCAGAAGCCAGTTTGGGGTAAAGAGATGACTATTAGTTAGAAATTGATTTACGAATGGAAGCATGGTTTTATACTTCTTCACACAAGATCATAGTTAGCTCCATTCACCACATAAGCACCTATTTCTGCTTTTATTTTATTCCTCTTAAGAACCTGGCCTTATGGTCATGCAGAATTAGATGTGCTGATGTATAGGTTAGTTGAGAATCTCTCTTTTTCCTGTGTGTGAGATTAAACAGAGATGTCAATCTAGTTTCTCTTTTCATTCACTATTCTGCAGCATGTATCTAGTCCCTTTTAACAATTTGTTCTCAAACTAACCCCATCTACCCATTCCAATTCTCAGTCTCTTTAAATGTTCTTATCATTCAGCTCTGAACTTCTGTGTGTTTGCCTGTTTGTTTTTTACTCACAGAGCAGCACTCTTCGCTTTAGAGGCCATGAACAGTTCAAGTATAAGCTAGTCACAAGGCTGTCTTTGCAGCCCGGTGACTGAACATCCAAAAGGCAATCTGTCCCCTTATTTTAGGTGCCTGAGATGGTATGAATCGCTCTCCTGAGGAATAGCTTTCGTGACTAAAAAGGAGCTTAAGGTGACTTTGGCAATGAACTCTGTGCAACTTCTGGTAAGCAGAATGAACCCCAGTCAATATAATCACAACTGAAACCAACACTGCAAGTGGTGGCTACTGAACATCAAAACATTATCCATATTTTCTTTACTCTGCTCTTTTCTCATACTAATACTTCTCTCTTCTCTGAGCTGCAAAACAGTGACCAGGGATTTTACTAAATTCTTTTACAGATTCCTATATTATGTATGGTTTGAACTACTCCCTTTTAAGTGCTCTGTCAATATTGAATTTAATCTGCCAGTGGATAACCCCTTCTTTTCATTTTGCTATATCCCCTGAAGTTCAAGACAGTTTTTCCTGTCTTTGACTAGCTTAAATAACTTTGTGATATCTATGTATTTTGGAACAGATAAGTCAAACATCAATCTTCTTAAAAATAACTTGAACAAAAATGTTTTTTCTCATGCTGCAAAATCTGTTTATTTTCTGTCATTTCTAAATAATATCCATGACAACACTTTTCACTTCCAGACAACTTGGTGTTCTTATTAACAACCTCTTACAGCAGTTAAGTTTGAATTTTGTCAAGAGAGTCTCCTTTAATCATTTTCGGCTGCTACTCCTAAGGAAATTTAAGTGACAACAGAAGGACAATTTTTCTTTAAAAATATCCTAGTTGGTTTGTCATAGCAACATGTGTTTCCTAATACTGTTCCCTACTTTCACTTCCAGATTCCACCTATACTTTTAAAGACAAGTGGCACTCCACTTGTGGCACTCCAATCTTCCAGTGTAGCAAATTATTGAAATTGAAGTATGAATATTTCTTTTTAGCAGCTCAGCTGTCTTTTTGAACATTTCTTCAGAACTCTTAATGGTTTACTATGGTAGGCCCCAAAAGTGTCAAAGCCCGCAGATACATCTGTTTAGACCTTTAGCTCACCGAAGAAGTTCAAAAGGCTGCTCAGTTCAGAAAGCCAGGATTTATTCTTTGAATTAAAACTAGGAACTCACCCTTTTAAACACTGAAAAATGAAAGCAAGTAGTTAAGATGGAATGAATATAACAAGGTTTATAAACTTTTCTCCCTCTGTCTGCTGTATTCTTGCAGGTGGGTCTGTGCTTCCAGTCAATTCAGGGTCTGTCCAAATGGCAGCAAAAACATTTACTTTCACTATGCTGCCTAAATCAACCCCAAAGCACAGATCGTGGATTATCYGGATACAGAACCAATCTCTGATGTTCTGTTAAGAAGTAACCAAGCACGAGAGTTACACATGACCAGCTAAGATCTCTAATGCACAAACAAGCCACAGTGTTAAAAAAGTTTAGCAGAGGCGCAGTAACGGTCCTTGTGGACCCCCTTAGCCAGTTCCAAATGTGTAATTATGTGGCTTAGGGTAGTCTACCATATGCTTAAGGTAACTTTCATCACACATGCCACGGGCTGAGAACGCATAGTGGACAGCCATTTCAGTGTGGCTGGTCTGCAGCAGCTTGTTAAACCATGGTTATTTGTCTGCGTGCCTTGAAAGACTGAGAGAAAATAACACTCCACCTGCAAATGATATCAGGAGACTAGCATATCTGTCAAACAGAATTACATGTTCAAATTATTTATGGATCAGTATAGTGTCATTCAATTAGAAGCGAACATGTAACGTGAAATTATAAAAAGGAAACTGAGAACTCTGTGCAAAACTGTGAAATTAGCTATGGAACTAGACTATTTTCTGGCAACAAAAAGCAGCAGTCCATTTGAGTGCTGAATCCTTTTTTAATTTATTTGATGAGTAAGGAAATTCTCAAATGAAATTATGGGAAAAAAGTATTTAAAATATCAGGGAGATTTTATGGGAAATAACTATGAAATAACTATAGTATACTCCTGTTCAAATATGAATATATAAAGAGAGAGTCTCCTTTAGGCAAACATCTGCTTCCTGCATGGAATCTGTTTGCTGAATTAAATGATAGGAATGTTATTTCCAGTTATAAGCATGACCTCCCATATTTTTAAACTCTTGTTGGTACAGCAGAATTAATGATAAGACCACAGCAACTTCATGGTTCATTCCTTTCGGTTGAGATCAATGGAAGAGCTTCCTGGTTGTTTGCATAACCAATCAGACTATGCAGCCCCACTCCCTGAAGACAACTTTCTTACATTGAGGAGATAATTCAAAGGCAATGGATTGTACAGCTAAATCAAAGACAGAACTTGATGTGAGAAGTTCTTAGAGAAGGGTAGAGGGGTTTTTTCCTTTTTTTTTTTTTTTTTTTTTTTTTTTTTTTTTTTTTTTTTTTTTTTTTTTTTTTNGGTTGTATTGCAGAAGAACCTGGAAGTGCCTCAAACCAACGTAGAGGCTGTCCTGTGCTAGGCACTATTAAAAAAAGAAAAAAATATGTCCAGTATTTTATCTCTGGCTGAAAAAGCTTGACAAAGGGTAAATAACTACACTAAAACTGAATTATTCCAGATACATTCCCTTCTTGTTTGTGAGAATTAAGTATCATTCCCTGGTGATAACAGTTCATCCTCACCTCACCATGTCACCTGAGCTCAACTATTCCTATCAATGAGTTGTACAGCAGAACCAAGCACCAACCCTTTCCTTTTGCTGATGGTTGGCTCTGCACAAGTAGCAATATAGGGGAGAGGATAAACTTATCCCAGTACATCAAGATATAGAGGTAGGCAGTCAGAATGAGCATATGAATTCATTTTACTTTTCTCTGTCTCTTTCTCTTCTTTTAACGGTTATATAGCTAAGAACAGACCTACTCCTGAGAGTCTAAGAATATCTTAGATGTGGGAAGAGGAAGAATCAAAAGAAAGACTCTGACAATTATGCAGTTATCTAGACTAGGCAGTGCACAGAACAGTTTTTGATTCAGCTGCAAAATTGTTACTGTTTCTCATTTGAAGCCATGAATATGTAGAAATATAGATTATTTCAAAATTTCTTTTTAAAGCATTTTCAGTGTTTTTTTCCCCACATTTTTAAGAGGACACATAGATCAAAATGCAGCAGGGCATGCCAAACAGCAGGGGCTGTGCTCTTTAAATTTTCTCTTTTTTTTATTTTGTCATAAAAATGCTATGGAACAAGCTTTACAAGGCACATAATGTATTTTCTTTGTAAATATGTACAGGGTCTAGCAAAATAGGAGACTGAAAACTGACAGGAGCTTTAAGTAGTATTACACTACAAACAGTAAACAACATCAATAGTAAATCGTTTATTAAGAGCAAAAGCTCCCCATACTCGAAATGTTGCAAACATTTTAAGGCTAGTAGAGTACTTTTTGGTGAGGTCTTTGACATGCCTTCAATATAAGACTGTGCCTTACACGAGTTAGTGTTTACAGATCTGTCAATCTAAATCTAAACTGGACAAGAATAAATATTTACTATTGCACAGAAAGTTGTATTTTCAGTAGGGACACTCCAAAAATTTCTCTGATATAGTCTTAACTAACACATTTCAGAAATACTTGTGGCCAGTAATAAGTGGAATTCAATTGCTAAGTGTTTTCATATTTGATGCTTATTATTATTTATGCTGCCTGGCAAATTTCCAGTCCTGAAAACAGACTTTAAAAAATAAACCTGAATAAAATTTTGCAATTCTCACACAGTGAAAAAATGAAGTAAGCAACTATTTCTCAAGCTATTTAATACAGCATTATTATCTTAATTAGTATGGTTTTCTAAATTACCATTTGAATCACTGTATATTCTGGAGAGGATCATAGAACATACCTGCAGTTTGTAGTATTCTGCTGACAAATTTCTGAATTTTATTTACATTCAAGTCTTGAGATGTCTGATATGTTATGCACACTAAGTACATTAAACCAGAGAGAAGATAACCAAGCAACAGAGATAATTTGGAAGGGGACCATAGTATTGATTGTAATAGAAGCAGCAACTCTATATACTTGCAATTTCTGATTTTCAATAGGTCATAAATTTGATAGAAGAAATTCCTATTTCTTACCTACATTTCCAGTCATTAGATATGAATTCTGAAAGTCCATCATTCCCATTCCAACAATGTGTATGAAATCTTCAATCACCTGCATTAACTCCACCGAGCCTGGATAGATCTAATAAAGGAAGGTCAGACATTTCATAACTATAATATCAAAACCTTTCCAAATCTCAGCAACATCAAAAAACATCTAAATGCAATCAAATGAGAAGTTGAATATAAAAGTTAAACTGCACTTCTAATGTTTCAACAGCTAATACATTCTGTGACTGTAAAACAATCATTTTTCGCATTAGATGCACATGTAAACAGTTATTATTTCAAACAAGGCTATAGGAAATCAGATTTGCAGAGAAACTGTGGCATGTTTGCTCATAAGTCACTGTGCTTACCAAAAGAAAAGGTTTTATTGTCCATTACTCTCATAAATGGTTAAAGTATTTCATATTCTAGAAAGAAAATTCTAACTAATATCACTTTCCTTCTTCTGGAAGATATCTTTAATAACTTCAGAAGTACCTACATAAAGAGCTGAATATAAATCTCATCCCTGATCTCTGCAGCATGATAACCCCTTCTTGTTTGAATGAATTAATTAATATAAGTTGTTACTGGTAAAATTTTTATTGCTGAGGTGGAATAGTAGAATCACAGAATTACAGGACCACAGAATAGCTGAGGTTGGAAGGGATCTCTGGAGAGAATTGGTGGTCCAGTCCCTCAGGTCAAAACAGGGTCACCTRCAGGTGGTTGCCCAGGATCATGTCCAGCTGGGTTTTAAGTATCTCCAAGGATGGAGATTCCATAACCTTTCTGGGCAACCTCTTCCAGTGTTCAATCTCTCTCACTGTAAAAGAGTTTTTTCTTCTGTTTAAATGGAATTTCCTGAATTTCAGTTTGTCTATTGCTTCTTGTACTGTCACTGGGCACTACTGAGAAGGGTCTGGCTCTGTCATCTTTACTTCCCCATCTACACACCTTGATAAGATACTCCCCATGAGATTGCTCTTCTCCAGCCTGAACAGCCCCAGCTCTCTCAGCCTCTCCCAGTATGACAGATTCTCCTATCGTTTAATCCTCTTCATGGCCCCCTGCTAACTCCAATACATTCATGTCTTTCTTGTACTGGGGAGCCCAGGATTGGACAAAACAAACTAAAGTAAGTTGCACTAGTCTCTGCAAAGCTAATGCAGCACCTCAGTGTGACTTTCCAAATGGAAAAACCAGAACATTTGAAAGAAGTGTAATTTCTAAAGCTGCAAGCTCGTATGATCACAAAAATATTAAAAATTGTTATATTCAGCAACAATATACCATCAAAACCACATTAAATATCAAGGCAGTTATCATAAGCTTAAAAGACACTGCTCAAATCACATACATAAAAAATTCATTTTTTGTGGTTATGACCTTTGTCATGAACTGGACAGTTTTCAGTAATATAGTATCTTACAACAGGAAAAGAACGGTGAGCTGTTCACAATGCTTTTTTCTTCATATCAGTGAGATGTCCAAATTTCAGATTATCAGCAACACTCAACCCATTATTTGCACTACTGGAACTGCAGACCCTAAAAATGAAAATGCCTATAGAGACTATAAATTCCAGTATGTTGTGCTCCATCTTCATCTTATTTGGTCTGTCTAGGTCCATAGCTGTGTGACTGAAGATGGAGAATTTCTCAGTATGTTATACCGTCTATATTGTATACTGCTATAAAAGGTAGGGCAATAATACTATTCTATGAAGAATTTATGATCCTCATAAGCTTCAAATGTTGCCTCAAATGAAGTAGACCTAACTTTCATTTTCCTAATGACAAGTTAGCAATATAGCAAGGGCGGGTTTTGCATCTACCTCATTAATAGTACACACATTCCCAGATTATGAATCAAGGCTGAATTTCAGTCAAACGATTCTTTCACCCTGGTTCTTGCACATAAAATTTTATAGTTATAACTTCAGCAGAAACTGTTGAACTGTCACTGTTATAAAGGTACTCTTCATTTTTATATATCTGAAGTACTAGTTAATCAACAGGATGCCAGCAGATGGTGATGAAGAATATGCAGAATAGCTCCTGAGTTTTGAAACATCAGTATAAACTTATTCATTGTGGATTTGAAGTGGTTTCCTGTCTGCAGTACTTTACATAAGCTCTTAACAAAAGGCAAGTATTAAAGTGAGTGCTGCTTATCTGTATGCTATGTAACCTGTAATTAATGGTTTCAACTGCTGGTATTTAATCTGGAAAAAAGATGTGCTGAGGCATTGCAGCTGTACACTTCATAGAAAGTCAGCAATTTGCTGACAGTGAGTAAGACTTTCTTCCCAGCAAAATACAGAAAACAGTCTAAGACATGTAAGCTAGCAGTAGCTGTGGAGTTGAAGAAAAGCATGCAAACTGGCAAGGAAATTGGTGAGATTGCCCTTGGTTTGCAATGTGTCACTAGAAAGAATACATCAAACTCAAGTGGTTGAACTGGAAACAGAATCATCTTTCCTCTTTTTTAATTAGTAGTGTTTGTACTAGATGAGATGTACTCACAACACAAAATGACTTGTATACATTCTTCTCAAGTAAGTTTATTTGCTACCATGACTTTTAACATAAATTTTTTTAAAAATGTTTGCACAGGATGTAACAATTCCAAATAGTATTGTTTCAGTTTTAAAATTTGACTCCTTCTCACCCTCCTTAGCCAGTATGAAGAGCTACTTGCTTCAACAGTTTCTTTGAGACTACTTGTGTAAGTATCTGCCCAACAAAAATAACAATGACCAGTGGTGTAGTTCCTTTAGGCAGTACCCTTACTGGATAGCTCAGGGGTCTAAGATTTAACGAATTCCCGGTTTCATTACTAGATAGCTATGGTAGCACCCTGCTACTCCTGTTTTCAGCCTTACACCGTGCTTGTTTGTGTCCCTGTCTGCCTGGCAGTGCTGTATTTGGCTCCACAATACAATGAATTACCAGGTAGAGAGAGACAGCTAAGAGACAGCAGAAATAACTTCTGTCTCCTCTCTCTCTTTCAATACAGCTTTTTCTACCAGCATAAGTGAGGAAGGAAGGAACTGGAGATTTGCTGTTCCCTCCTTTAACTCCAAGTTCTCACCATTTTTTCTCAGGTGCTGTCATCCACTGATCTTGGTGGGACTGATGCCACACACAGCATGTGCAAGCAAGTAGACAAGGTTGGAAGTATGAGTGACACACTGTCTGTTCATTTTTGGTGCTGAAATAGCTGCTTCACAACAATTCCCTAATCCTGGTGGTATCTATTTATGGTAACTCCCCACATGCATGTGACTTTGCTGTGCCTGTCCAACACCACCCTAGGAGATGACATGCTTTGCCTGTTTTTGTAGCTGGCTCTTTCACGGAGGAACAGAAGAACAACAGTAGAAAAATACAATTCGTGGCTAAATTACAACAGGTTGATTGCAGCATCATATGTCTACAACATTTGAATCAGTAGCAAAATGAAGAGTCTTGATCACCCCTTTCTTAATTACATTACAAAGACAAACTTATGAAAAATAAGTTAATCAGTTTCAAAAAGCTTCAAATACACAGTGATTTACTACAAACCACATTAAAAGTGAAGATACTTTAAATACTTAGATAACATAATGCCAGTGACCATACCAGAACAGATCAAATACCTGTGTAGGCTAGTTACCTGCCTTTAGTAACAGTAAATAGCAGATATCTAATGAAGAGTATAATGAGGCAAGCACATAGCGATACTTCTTTTGGAATTCTTTCCAGCCTTCAGCATTTTTTTTGCCAAAGGCATTCCTTAAGTAGAAATGAGATCTTTACAGGAACAACTATATATTGACTTTTCTTGCATGGATTTGTCCATTCATTTTTAAATTCATGCACATTTCTAGTGATAAGAGGTTCTATAACCTAGCTAGCTATATGCTTTATGCAAAAAAAAAAGTATCTCCTATTATTCATTCTAAATCTGTCACCAGTTTCTATTTGATGTCCTTTAGTTGTTGTATAAGGAGCATGAGTAAATAAATATATCATTCCCTCTTCATCTTTTCCATTCTACTTCTGATTTTAGATCTTCTATCACAGATTACCTGTTGTCTCTTTTYCAGACTGAAGAACCTTACTTCATTTAATCATTTCTCATATAGGAATAGTTCCATACCCTTGAATATCTTCATCATTCTTCTCTGTTCATCCCCATTGCCACAGTTACTTGTATTTAAGTGTGATAGTTCTGTAGCCATGTTCATAAGCATTACCTTAGCCCTATAATGCTTTAGGTTATCAGCATGTAGGAAATATCCAAACCAAAAAAAATGAAATTTGATTTTTTAAAATTTTTATTATAAAATGAATGCCTTTGTTAGGCTTACTGTTTTATAAAATGTGATCAATTTTTCTGTCTTAAGGATCACCACCGTTTTTTTAAATACAAACATTTTAAAAGGGTCTTCCGTTTTAAATTTTGTAAACATTTTGATGGAGTGGTTGAGTTCTTTAGATGACTTCTGAAGTATATGCTTTACTAGAAACCTCATTTCGACCAGCTTTTACTAACTGTAATCAACCTTCTTATGTACTCCATCACAGCATCAAAAGGAAAGATGCTTTCTTTAACAACATGAATCATCCCATGGAACATGGTGAAAATCTGTTCATCAAGAGAGGCTACTTATAATCTTAAAACAATTTTCATACTATCAATTAGCCAATGGGGCCTGGAATTATTCTTTTTTGAAAAGGGCCAGGTGTGTCCAAAATATCTAATTTAGGATTTCCTTTCACCTACAGCAGGGTATATGTTTAGTTTCATTTTTGAAACCATGTATTACATTTTATCCTGATTCATTAAAATGATACGTGACCTCTGATTAAGAAATATAGTGAATGTCATCATATGCATAGCTTGCAAACATTTTAATTGATGAATTACATAAAACAGATCTTACCTGTTGTGCATCTTCCCATTTCTCTCTGTTTTCTTCATCTAAGAGGTTACTAATGATTTGAAAGAAGTTCTGAAAAGCCAATTCAATAAAAGACAAAGTAAAACAGTAACATAAACAGTTGTAACTTTATGTAAACATTACGAAAGATTTCCTTGTTTTATTTGAGATGCACTCTATAGCCAACTTTCTGTCAGCAGAAGACACAAAACATAACAAAATAGTATATTAGACTAACAAAAGGTCACATATATTTTATGGTTAATTGTTAATTTCTGGCCATATAATCAGGTTCTGTCCTACTCTGGATAAAATAAGAAYCATATTAAACTTGTTCAACTTCTAAATGTGACAGTGTTCTGTTTTTAATTTACTCTCATTCTAGAAACTAAACTAGTASACGTCTTTCAAACAAACAAAATACACTAAAAGAACAGTTGGCTCAGGGACACCATTTTTTGCTCAAATCATGAAAATCATCTTTAATGACACAAATAGTAGAGGCAATGGTATTTCATTGAAAAGAGGCTATGTAAACTAGGTGCAGTTTCCTTTAAAAAGTTCCATTTGCCTCTGTCCTTTCAGTTATTTCAGCAGAAAAGGAATATCTTATTTCTGTTCCTTTGACCTTAACCTATTATCTTCTGTGTTTCATTATCCCATTCATTTAACTATAATTAAGCAAATCACATGAATGGCAGCCATGGCATTTAAAAGTTATCTTTTAAACCACATATTTAAAAATTTTCCAAGTGTTTGTGCAGAACTTTCTAATTTTGTCTGTTTTCTCCCTCAGTTTTTATTTCCAGTTTCTTTAAGAACTAAGGGATAATGTAAAGTCTGTTCTTCTTAGCTCTGTATCACTTTCTTTGCAGAATGTCAGTTTTTTCTACAGCCTGCCGATTATCATTTTTCTGTTCCTTCATAAAAAAATACATGTAACTTCCAGTGAGTTTAACTGAAGAGTACTACTAAGGTGCTGAAACCTCCTGAAAATAATTACAGTGGAATATCAATAGATGCCCTTCTTGGAGCTCAGATTAATGGTCATATTAATTTCCCCCTCTTGCACTTACTTTTTAGCTAGTTGGTTAGGGTTAAATAAAGTATATATGAGGCTTAAATATCAAGCAATTTAAATAAGTAATTTAATGAAAGTACAAAGCATTCAACTGCATAGTAACTGAATGGAGAACAGAAATAACTTCCACTCCTAGTGTATTATGTATATTGTTGTTGTACTTGAAAATACATTAATTTCAAGATTTGAGATATTGCAGACATTTTAGGTGTCTTGGAGAAAATAGATTTTAAGAATATCGCATCATAAAATTTTTCATAACCATATAAATGAAATTTTGTAGAATTAAAAATGGAAGAAAACTTGTGAAAACTATTTTTACATAAAAACATTTTCACCAGTTAAGCTAGTTTCTAAAACTAACTGCTTGAATAGCAAAAGGCTTCATTTTTACTTCATCTTTAGGAAGTTTAATTATGCTAACCATAAGATTGAAACTGATAAAAACTACTTAGCAAAGCAAAGCTCTTTCAGAGGTGACTGATGCTTTGCTGAGTTTGGGCCAAAAAATACATATATCAATGAAGACACAATCCTCTCACTGAAGTCAGTGGTAAAATATCCATAAGCTTCAGTGAAGCAGAACTTCATAATAAGAAAGGAAATGGCTTAACTAGGCATCGTGCAAATGATGAGTATGTATAGGAAGGAAATAATGAGGATTAAAGGCAGGTAGAAAAGAAAAATGTTCTCATGGTTTGATCCAATTTCCACTGATAGAGAAGGGCATTTTCCATTTGTTCCAATAGGCTTGACATAGACCTCAATATTCACAGCAGGAATGTCTATTCATATTCAGCACTTTATTGCCAAGTTCAGAGAGAATAGAATGCCATAATTTATATATACATGATATATTATGTAAATTGATGCGTTTAATGTAACCTATGCCATCTCTCCTCTCTAGATTTCTTTTCTTTTCCAATTAAAAGAAAGGATTTTTTGGCTTGAAGACATTCAAGGCTCATATGGGTATGCCTAAACGTCTGTACATTTTATAAAGGTTTATTAAGGGCCACACAAATAAAAATTCTTTTTAAAAATGCCTGTAGAGCTTCATCACCAAAATTCCTTTCTTTAAAGGAAGACATACACTTGGTTAGCAGGATATAAATGAAGTAAAAAAAATGCATTATTTAATTAACACTGCAAATACAAAAATGTTCTGTACAGGAAGCAGATTTTCTCCCAGCTAAGTCATGTTCTAGAAACTCAAAAATGCCTTCTTTTCTTCTTACATAAAAAACAACTTCATTTGCAAACTATACCCAAATGCCTTGCACAGCTCTCAAAGTTGAGTATTCACTATCTTTTTTTCTTTCATTTTACAAGTGATTTCAAGGAAGGTACGAGATTTCTGTATACTTGATAAATGCCTAGCAGTATAGGCTTTATGTGAGTTGGTGGTACTTTTAAGTACAAGACTGTATTTTATAGATGAATGGATTCTTTTGATACTTATAGAGGATCTTCCTGCATTTACATAAAACCTGTGGCAAATGTTGCTCTGATCTGTTTCATATGTGCCATTACTGATGCAATTTTATCTAGAAGAATATCTCAATAGATTATAAAGAAAAAGACTGCCTGCAAATTCTAAAATCAAAGAGCGAAATTGTCATCATCAAAAATCTTAATTTTTATAGCATTCTACACTATCACTGCACTATTGCTGAGGGCAATCCCTGAAAGGCTTCATGTCACTGTAAACGTCTGTCAGTTAAGTAATAATGCTATGGGTTTGTCCCAGCCTTCCTTTCTCATTAACATTACTCACATTAATTTTTTTCTCTGCCAAAACCTGAAGTTTCTCCCTATGCTAGGTGACTTCTTTAACCACCAAGAATGACTATAAGAAAGATGAACTGTTTTAAAAAGAAAGTGGCAGGTATTATTACATTTTGTCTGGAATCATTTATATTAATTAGGTTCAGAGCATGTTCATCTATTCAAGCTGAAGACAAGAAGAGGAAAATGTACTATATACTGCTTATACACCAAGAATACACTTCACCTCCTTCAGGTATCCAGTAGCAAAATAAAGCATACTAAAAAGAATTAAGCTTAGTATTCATTAGAATATTCATGAGTTTAACCAGACTGGCAAATCATCGTTGCACAAATGCTGCTTCTACTAGGATAAAATGTACACCTTTATTGGTTCTCTGAGTAAAATAAAGTATACTGTCCAAAGCAGTTTCATAGCAGGATATGTCCACCTACTCTAGGACATTATGATTTTGGCAAAGAGTTCTAATACGCAGAGCTGGTAGGTAGAGTTGGTTTTACAGAAATTTTGCCTAAGGAAGACACTTTTCAAAGCATGATAGTTCTCCACTTTTCCAGTGCAATACTGTGGAGATGTAGTGTACAAAATTTTAGCTAACTTTAACTAGTTATGGTGCCAGTAGCAGTCTAGGTGCTGCAGCAGCATGGACCTCAGTGTGGGATAATTTATCCTCCTAAGGAGCTGGTTCAGAGCAAGTTTTGCACTACATTATAGTGAATATGATTCCCATGTAGAGACATTCTAAACCTTACAGGCAAAAGTAGCTATATCTATGTAGTGTAGAAAAACACTCTGGAGGTATAAATCTTGCGTGGAGATGAAAAATAACATARTTTTGCCTATGTTGTTATGTGCTCATTAGACTTCATTTTCAGTTACGTGAAAGCATCAATATGATCCCTGATTAACAGAAATATATGTGAAAAAGCTTACAAATAATCCCGGRCTCAAAGTACAAGCAAAAGATGAGAAATGACTGCTTTAAGATACACATTGTACTTGGCAATAAACCATAAATGATGTATATGAACCCAATGACAAGAATATCTTGCTTCTTGAGAAAAAAAAAGATCTGTTCTATTTCTGCTCYTGTTTGACATCATTTTTATGGTAGTTGTGGAGGCTATGATGCATGAAGATTTTTCAGTCAGCAAGACCAGTGCTTTGTGATTTAATCACAGAGATGATTAAGTTGCTTCACTGCTCCAATTATGAATGCAAATATGAGATGCACTCCAAAAATTTGATGGGAGAATAGGTGTTAAAAAGTCTTTCACCTAGTTTGCCTTTTACCTTGTTTGCTACAATAATGCTATGAGAAATCATAGTGCTCTTTACTAAAATGATTGACAAGCATGAAGGCTAAAGTTTGGGAACATTACGGATGAGAYCTGACAGTAATACTGCAGGTAACACTGGACGTTCTTGTAGAATCAAGTTCCTTCCTTTTGTATCAGGGCTTACATGCTACTGAACTGGCCACTGCAGAAATGGCTGCTACAAACAGCACCAAATATTGTAGTCTTCCCCACCCCCCACCAGCTTTTCTAAGGTTAATGTCAGTTACAGTCAGGAATGGACAATCGTGTTTTCTTAATTTAATTTCCTTCTTTTCAATCTTTCTTTTTTGCAATATAATGGCTGCAGTTCTCTGTTCCAGTCCAAATTCTTTGACCCGTTCTGCAGGCATAAAGCTGTCATAAATCCTTTTATACAGCTAGAGAAGAATTCCTCCCATTAATGAATAACCTTAAGTCACTTCCACTTTTGGGCTTCAGCATAAGGAGTGTGTGTGGGAGGTGGCAGTTGGGAGAAATAGTACCAGGCAATCTTGTTAATCCCTGACTGACAGCAATGGTCCCTGTGGCTCTAACTTTGGTAGAAACCTTGTTTCCTGTTGGTCACTGGATCAGGGGATTTTACAACTCACTTGCCATTCGTCTTGAAAATCACTTTGAGGGTAGCTCAAGAAGATCAGTTCTGGGAAATGCCCTAAAAGGTTGTTTAAATTAATATGCTTATTTAAAATTGTAATTATCTTCCAGGGAATGCATTTCCTATATAAGTAATGGCACAGCTGCCATCTCATAGTCTCAGTATATCTATCCGGTGTATTTTGAAGTAATTCCCATATTAAGGGAAGACTTTGCTTTTAGAGTAACTTTCACGACTCATCTTCTGCTATTTCTGCTATTGTACCGCAGGTTTCAATCACTAATGCAGAATCCCTTTCATGTTGTTTAACTGTCTCATATATGTTTATCATTCTTCCTCACACCATACGTGCAGTATGCATGTACACATTAACAGAAGCAAAAAAGGTTAAAATATGCAAAATCAAAAGCAGTCTTGTAATAAATAACTTGGCACTAGACATGCCTATTTTAAACGCATTGTTCTGCTCTCTGTACCTGTCTGCCTAAACAAAGGGCACTTTCTATGAACTACATCAAGTAGTGGCATCTCCATTTTGGGTAATTAGCCTGAAATTTTCCAAATTCATCCTACTTTTCTTGTCATGCTTTTTGTTATCTAGGGTCTCTGAATCATGCATTTTGCAGTATCCACAAATATTAGTATTGTATATATGCTAGAGTCTGCCAACAATAGAGGGACTTTGCTGAAGGACAGAAGATAAACAAATATACGCAGATATACATACTTTTTCTTTCTGAGATTTAACTTACTTGGAAGCCTGAAAAGGTTATGGTCTAAAAGAAATAAATAGGGTTTTTTCTAATGGACTTTAAAAAGTGTAATTACCCATAATTCATAGTCTACTTTTCTGACGTCAAGTGGAATGATAAATTATGACTTTCAGGGGTTTCAAGCCTTATCTAAGATTTTTTGAGATGTTTTAAAAAATCTAAATTATATTCTTTATCTAGTGCAGAAAATAGAAAGAATTAGAATATCACACATAGCTCCCTCAAGAAGAATAATCTTGGTATTTTTGTACGAATATACTTTCATTTTCACTCTTTTATCACGTACTTTTACCACAGATTAGAAAGTATGAAAATATGTGGTAGTGGAAATTAAAACTGAAATATAATCTGCAGAGTCTGATAACATTTATGTATGGGTGAAAAGCTGGTTTCACAGAAACTGACTGTAAAACTTAAACTGGTGTTACTGAGCAAGGATTTTGTCTTTTATTGTCAGAAGTCAGTGACAGATATAGTGACAGATATATTGCTTAATATCTTTCCCTGTATGAGAAGGATGCTTCATTCTGATTTTACATACTGTCCTGAATACTATGCACTGTTTTTCAAGGTTTTACTTTGACTTTCAATTTGTTAATTTTTTTTCTTTTCTTTTCATTTTTAAGTCAATGCCTTCTTTTTCAGATGGAATTTAAGAGCTCTTGGTATTCAGGCATCTAATTCCTGAAATGCAGTTCTTTCTTTGGTTTAAGAAATCCTTCCTTATTTCTTTCATAATATGGCTTACCATTTTTTGCCTTCTCTCATTTCACTATCTGGTAGAGATTAATTGGTACTATTAAAATGGTACTAATTAGTTTTTCCAAGTCAGTTCTGCCAGAATGCTATTAAGAACTTTGGAAACAGTTCTACACTGCTGAAGTGAACAGAACTTTTGGCATCATCATCAGTGGGAACAGAACCAAATTCTTTCTAATATGTGTAAACTGCAAATGACCTGATCTGCTAAGCTGGTGAACAGAATCACTTGTGCCAAGCCATTTCTCGAGGCTGGTTATACCAAAGATTTCTGTAAAGCCTTTGAATCATAGAGCTCACACTGGGCTGTCACATAGTTGGAAGCATGAAACATTTGCGGTAAATAACACCATATTTAATAGTAAAACTTGCTGAAAGTACAAAAAGAAATTGACTCTCATTTGGAAAACAACTAACTAACTAACTAAAATATGTCCAGCCAAAATTATTTCTGAGATCCACTATTCAAAAACATTTTGCTAAATGTGAACATCTAACTTTCAGCTGTCTAAAGATCAGCAAAAGAAATGTTGAATTTATTTGAAAGTCTGTTTTCCTCTGTGTATGAGAAAAATAATAAAAAAAGAAATATAGGAAGCTGTAGAAACCTTAACTCTGGAAAAACTGCACACACCTGCAGTGATTTGCATGCATATATTCCAAACTGTATTTATAATCCCATGCATATATTTACACAAATATATACATATCATGCTTTAATAACTTCATTATTAATTTATCAATAATCATTTAACTGTTTAATAAATAATATATGCCTCTAACCTCTCTTCTAGTATTCTTTTTAAGTACATCTGCAGTCTTAGAAAAGAGCCTAAAATTTCCAGTTACAAACAAAACCAATATCTTGATCTAGGAGCCCTGTAAAATATTTATTTTAATGAACATTACACAATGAGTTGTACAGCACATTATGTAGAAATAATTATAGTGGTTTTAGTTCTGACAGTGTTCTAATTGGCCTCTCGGACAAGAAGAGTTAATCTGATGGGTGAAATAGATGTTGTATCAAACATACATATCCATCACTCCTGTACACTTTCAGTGAGCTTTATTTATTTGAACTGAAGAATGACTTACAGAGCTAAACATCATGGAYAGACTTTGTAACAAATTAGAATAAAGAATACTACTGAATTGCCTTATACAAAAAATGCCAACATACTCCTCAATCAAACCAAACCTTGAAATGAAAAGATACTAGAATAAACTTTATAAAGAAAGACTTTTACATTTTTCATGGGCAATGATATTTGGGGTACTCATTTCGTAACATTTAGTTGGTTTTTGCTACTTTAGAATTGTACCTTGCACATAAACATTATTGAATCTAAAACTGTTGTTGAAAATATTACCTCTCCAGGCAGAGAGTATATTGACATAAAATATATCAGCTGAATCATAACCATCCTGACAAAGTTTCTCTTACCTGGACCCCATCAGATGCTGGGATATAACTTGCTCTTTTAAATGTGTCTGTAACATTTCTGAGAATTTCCACAGAAATCAAAATGTCCCCTGCATAAAAGTTCTTCCTCTGAGTTAAATCCAATAGTGTCTTTGTCACTTGGGACATTCCATCACCAGCCAACGTTCTCTGTCCCTTAGCAAGGTGCTCTTTAATCTGTATCAGAAAAACAAAATGAATATCAGAACCTACTTTACTGAAAAAAGTAGGTATATTAAATTCTAAACTCAAGCAGAACTATTAAATATCAGCTATTATAAAAAGTTATCCTGTTAATGAGAATGGGAAAACAAAATAATAGTAGACTATGATGACAGAATTATTATGTTTATAATAAAGTCATACAATTTTATACAGAATGATGCCGAAAGATCATGTATTCTGAAGCTGTTACTCACATTTGGACACCAATAACTTCTCAACATCTATTTTCTCAAAGAAATGCACTTGGCTGGACTGTGGCTTTCATTTGCTGCCTTATTTAATAACTAGTCTTCCCCAGGGGAACAGCTGAAGAACCTCTACTATCACACATTAAACAACTGTTCTAAGAGCTCTGAAATGGGTATATGCTAAGGCACTCTTTCTATATTCTAGTTTAACAAGGGGAAGTATATCCTTCACCTCTGCTAGCCCAGCTGGGTTAGTCAATACAAGAGCGAAGAATTGTACAGGATATGATTCAGGTCTTTTCTTTTATAGTGTTAACACAGAGGTGCTAACACGAATCAATTCTGTTTTTTCCTAGGAAATGCAAAGATTAGAATTCTGAACTGCTCCTGCGTACAATGCAGAGGCTTATCTTGGATATAGTTCTTCCAGCAGACCCGTACACGGCCAGCGATAAACGTAACATAAAATGCACATGCTGGTTGAAGAACCAACCTGGTAAGACGCTGAATTTGTGGATCTGAACAATTCTTAAAGTTGACACAGCACCTAAGGAAGGTGCATAGTGCATTACAAGGACAGATGTCACAAGGCCAGCTAAGGCTGAAAAAGAATGCATGGTTTAAACAACCAAGGTGTACAGCAGCACTTCACTGGAAAAACGGCAGACCAAAGTCTTGTTTGCACTTCCTTACTCCCAGGAAAATAGTGGTTCATAACGTGATGTGCACAGTTTCAGATCCCAAGCTTAGGTATTGATTTTTTTTTTCCTTTCTCGTACCTTTTACCAGCTGTTATTTTCCTACAAGATTACATTTAAAGTCTCCTTTTAAAATGAACAGAAACTTCAGAAAAGGATTCCTGTAAGCAAATTTCATGCCTAATTATTTATTTCAGTTTTCTGAACACTGAGGGAGGTAATCTCCTGAAATATTTGTCAGTGCTCGCACATTTCAAAGATGGCAGAAGCCAACTTGTTATTGCTTTTAGGCCATGCATAGCACACAGAAGTCTTAATCTCATCTGCTTGCAAATAACAGAAGTAACAATAGTTTTCATTGTTTCTAAGCCTTCGAGCAAGCAAAGCTCTGTAGGGCTCTCTTTTCAGTGCAGAATTTTACACAGCTTTAGCAGCAGAATTGGGAGCTTTAGTATTAGCGCTACCAGGAAGATATTTTGATCACTTTTGACACAGTGGTAAAAAAGGTTTAGCAAGCATCTTGCCCACAGTGCCACAGGACTAAATTATTATGTCTACTTCAGCAGTAGCTGCAGTTGTGCTGTAGGTGATTTAAATTAGTTCAGAATTATTGGCTCTTAAAAATTACAGCTCAGTTTGGAACTGTTCTCTTAAAAAGAGCATATCCAGAAAGCACAACTATGCTCCTTTTGGTCACACCACTTGTGCACAGCCTTGTAAGCACCTTTTCCTCATCCTGTCTAGCTCCAACCCAAAAGATCCTTTCTGTGGTCTTCAGCTATCTCTCCAAGATTGTCCTGCCTTGAATGGGACTAGCAGCATACCCTTAACAGTAGCATAAACAAACAGCTACAATATATTAAGATAAGTAAAGTGGATGAATATTAGAGTCAGTCAGTTGAAGGGTGACACCATAACCCACCAAGCTACTGGCAGGGCAGAGTAAGAATGTGCAGCCTTCTTATTACCAGCTTACTATACAATTTATTTTCTTGTTATGAGACAGCCTACAACCCCTAGATACAACTTCACAGGCCATTCACTCAGTTAATGTAAATTGCTGTAGCACTAATAATGCCAGTGAAGATGTCCAAATTACTATCAATGAAGATCCAGAATCCTAGATTACTGGCATAGCTACTAAAAATGTTTTTCAGCATGAAAATACATAATATTCCCATTAGCAGCTAGGAGAATATCTTTGTCACCATATAGCTTATTTTCTATGCTGTAGGCATTGTGATATTATATGCTGTCCAAAAAGTTATTTTGTTCACCACTGTAGGTCCTTGTACCTCCCTCTGAAGGTCATTTTTTAGTGGTCTTACAGGCAGGCTCATTAAAAATAAAGTTTATGAGCCGAGAGATGGTGAAATGAAGCAGCTGTTAACATGATACTCAATTGTCAGTCCAACCTCCAGCTGCCTGCACTATAGAGCTACACACTTGAAAAATTACTGATGTTTAACTGGACTCTGACACAGGGTCCAACTGCTTTTGTCTCCTGATTGATTTATCAGAAAGTATGACACAGAATAAAAATGCCTCCTTACAAAGTCAGATCTACACTTCAGGCACTACAGCACAAATTTATTTATGGTCCTGTAATTAATTAACCACAAACCTAAACAGCTAGACATGGTTTGAAAGGACAGCAAATAATGAACCTTTAAGAAACCTACAAAAGGTTCAAATGAATGATGTATTTAAAGAGTTACTACAAAGTCATCTTTTTTTCAGTATTTAATTTGATGTTGGATTCATGGCTTGGTATTATTAATGATGTCATTTATACATTTTATAGTAGGTGGTTGTGTAAGAACCCAAATTAGGAAGTCCTTAAATAGAAGTGAAGAAAAATATTTTGAAACAAGAATATAACCCGAAATTGCTCATAACCTGTAAAATCACTTCACTTTGTATCTCCACAACCCAACAATAATATTTTATAAAACATATCTGATAAGGCTCTCAAAACACAGAACATGAACGTCCATATCACCCATAGCAGTCACTTGAATTATGCAATTGTATTAGAAGCCTTAAAGCTATTTAGACTCTAAGTTCCTCTACAGCACAATTCAGAGCACCTGAAATCTTATCTTGAGGGCTTTGCTTCACATTACATAACCTTCGTGGTTTTAATSTGGAGGCTGGAATGGGGATATCCCCTCAATTAATGTTCAGTAGTGAATTAAACTTATTTTAACAATTATCATCATTGAAGCTCAGAAAAGTTTTAGCTGAAATTCTTAAGTCTGTGTAGTTAAAGTTAGGAATATAATAAAAAGGCCAGAAAATATATTTTTGGCTGTTATAATATTATTATAAGTGTAACCATGGGCTGAACTGATCTTACGCAGCATAATATTGTTTGAACTATAATATGATGTCATTGGGAGGAAACTTTACCTTTGAGATTTGAAGAAAACGTTATTACAATGTGTTTTTTCTGATCGTCAGTGGACAACCTTTTAGGTGTTTTAGGAATACTGAATCTAAAAATTTCAGTTAATTTTCCTAATGATAATTCAGTATTTACAATTCTGCCAGTTTAAGCCACGCATAGCACACAGAATGCATAGCTTATTCAGAGTTCAGGAACATGATTTCACCTATCTTTTAAATGAAAGAAATAAAGTTGAATCAAAAGGCACAGGTATGCATCTGAGTATTTACAATCTAATTTCATATAAAGGTCTTTTTCTTCTTCTATACAAACAACATTTTATGAAGAAGATTGCTAAAGCAACACAAAATGATAACTTTGTTATCAGGGAAATTAGTAGTCTCAATCTAGATCATGAAAATAGATTTTAATAAGTGAAAAGTTACTGCAAGCAGGAATGAAATAATATATTCCCTGTGTCTATAATGGAAAAAAAAAAAGAAAAGTAATGGATTTCAATTATGTCAAGGAAGACGAAAGTTACATATTAAGGAAAGCTTTTTAACTCTAAAGGGAGTGAAGCACTACAGTTTACCTGAAGAGACTATGCAATCTTACACATTGAAAGCGTTCAGTATCAGTCAAGAAAAACTCAGGAGTAACTCAAATACAGTTGATTCTGACATCACGGAAGAAGTTTGGGCTGAATAATCTCATGAGTTTCTCTGCAGTTATATAATTCTGTAATAGCTCCATGCAAATAATCCAAAACCCAAACTAAAACCTCATACAATTTACAGTATACTCCAAGCAGAAAGTTTGAAGGTTAAGGAATGACTTGGAAACTGAACTTTTACCTTACTGCATTTACCCATTGTTGTGGTATACGATTTGCTACATCAAGTTTGTGCAGATAGCGTGCCTCAGTCTTCCTCCTAGTACTCAGCACTCAGCTCACATCACTGCAACCTTGCTTTTTAGGGCACTTATTCCTGATTGGTGCTGATGAAAAAAATGAGGATTGTTTCTCTGTATATAAACAGTTGTCACACYCTTATATATCTATAGGTTTTCTTAGGCAAAATATTCATCAAAACAATGGTTTGTTCTTTGAGAAAAGGAGCCAGCATTAATCACATAGAATTCTGTGCTGTTCTAGACATTCTCAAACAAACTGAATCTCTGCACAGAAGCCACAGAAACTGCATGTGCTCTTCTATATGTGATGAAGTATATCGCATAATCTTTGAAGAAAATCACCTAATATCTTTGGGAGTCTTACATATTTTTAGAAGAAGAAGAATGTGTACAGCCCAGAGGGTACTTAGTTCTTTCACTGTCTCTCTCTCAAGGAGGCTCCCATTATTTTACTCAACAGTTTTTTTTCTGCTTTAATCTATTCCATAAATATTTGTTTATCATCATCATTATTATTATTATCACTCATTGCCTGAGAACAAATTATAGAACAGGACAGAATTCTGTGATTAATGCTTGCTCCTTTTCTCAAAAGAATAAATTACTCTTTTGATGAATATTTTGCCTAAGAAAACCTATAGATATAGAGGAGTGGGATAACTGTATGTATGCAGAGAAACAGTCCTCATCATGGGAATCAGCTCTTGAGACATAATCCCTAAACATGTGTAACTGCATCCCCCATAGACCAAACATGGCTATAGGCACACAACTAAAAAATATACTTCATGAAAAGTCTGTAATCATGTATTCCTTGAGAAAGTCATTACAAAGTTTCAATATTTTAATTATTGCATGGATTCAGCAAAATTTCTGAATAGGAAGATCGTAAGACTGCTCTTCACTAAAGCAGCAGATGGCTTTGATGTAAAATGAACAGTTATTAAGGGACTACTTCTGTTCTGAGTTTAGGTCTTTCTTTCTAACATTTACCACTGCGTTGGTTGACCAGGATTTATAGTATGATTTTATTAAGTATTACTATTAAATGCTTCAATTTATCTATAATTAAATCCTGCTCACATTGGCATGCTATGTGAGGGATCTTGTTGTTGTTATTGTTGTTTCTTATTTTAACCAGAGGACACGTCTTTAAGATTTGTGTTATCTATATATAATGAAACTTGACAAGAGCAAGAGTTGAGAGGGAAAGAGAATGACGAGTCTGAGAGGCTTGTTTTCATTTTATGACAAATATAGCATTGCTGGAGGTAAAGTCTCTTGGCTCTCCATACCGACTGAATGGCTAAGGCTTGGGGTCATAAAAGGACATACTAAAAGACATGATTTTTTTTTTTTTTTTAGTAAGGTACATAGTCATCCTGGTGAGTATCCATTCCCTGATTGATTGAGACAATTTATATATTCATTTGATTTTTATGTTTCTATATGGTCTTTTAAATCATGCTCATTTCTGTTTGCAGAACAAGAATGGTTCTCTCAAGGAACAGGTATTACTTACTTGAGGCCTAAATGCTGTATGGTAGCATTGCATTAATTTATATGCAAGAGAACAATCTGTACCTCACACACTTAACAAATATGAGCTTAAATGTGGTGATGGGGATACAACAAAAGAAGCAGTGGAGCAAAAAAGCAGAGGGATAACTGTAGTGAGTGTAACATGCTTTGATCACTGCTTTGCAGCTAGCTGCCTAGCCATATTCCTGCAGTCATTCTGCCAGCTGAATGAAGTTTCCTGCAGTTCTGGTAGACTTTAAGGGAAAATTAGTTGAACACTTTCTTTATTGAGTTCCTAAATGGCCTTCATCTCTCATTTTCCCTCTGGCCATACTCTACTGGAGTTCACCTGTTGGCTGCAGTGTTGGTTGGCCTGGAATATCAATGTGATCAGGGAGCACTCAGCTGCTCACTGCTGCAACAAACCTCAGTGTAACACAGCAGCAGAAGAAACCACTAGAGAACATTCCACTTAACACACACATTATTTTTTTGCTAAATCAGACATGAAAGGATGATTGAGACTGCTGAGATTATAGTGGAGATTTTTCTCTGAATTTTTCAAGAAGGATAGTGTGGTTGTTAGACTAGATGTTCAAATGCAGAAAGTAAGAGCAACTTATTCCAATTGAATGGAATTGTGTTTTGCTTATGCAGGGTAGAAGGGAAGTGTTTTCTTACACTGTATAGCATCTCTAGGTTTGGAGTGCACAGATACATTGGGGAGATCAAGCACTGAAATTTCATGAAAAGGGAAAGTACCACAGTACCTTTAAACACATTTGCACCTTCCTGATCCTAAGCTGCTCATTTCTCATACCTACTGTAAAATAGGCAATTATGGAAAAGTAATGATTTACTTGGGATGAATGGTTTCCAGTCAACATATTTCATATAATTGGCTGAAGTATTGGGTTACAGATTTCCTTTGGCAAAGTGCACACTTATTTACAGAAAGTGAAGAGGCTCTATTAGGAGACCGAGAAAGGCACACTAACTTTATAATATGGTGTTGAAAACACTTCAAAAATTTGAAGTTTCAGTCCACACAACAAGTTTGGCAGGGCAGGCAGAGCCTTCTCACAATCAAGTAAGTGACTTCACCATCAAGCAACTAACAATACTGAAGTACTAGTCTTCTAAAAAAGTCCTGATTTTCTCCCATGCAGAATGAGAAATTTATTAGTGAAGCAGAGGAAAACTGCTGCCAATATTATCTGTTGGTCAACTGTTTTGTGAGAAGATAAAATAGACAAAAATTCTTACTGCTGGGCAAGGAAAGAATGAAAATTTACTGATATAACTCCCCTGCCTCTCAAAGGCTGGGAAGATAAGATGAAGAGCTGGTATATACCAATATAAAGATAGACTGAAGTAGAAGAAAAATGTTATTAACGCCTATACATTCAAATCTCCATATAACTAAGCTTGGCTGCTTTGCTCTGCAGTTATGTAAAAAGAAAGGAAGCAGTGAACTAGCAAAAAGAAGCAGTAAAATTTTTGGGAGGATGACTTTCGTTCCCATAAGTAGAGCAATCATTCCACTGAGGAGTGTATGGACAGGCTGGTAAGCTACCCTTGTAATATAATTTGGAAAAACAAAATCATCTCTAATAAGCTGCAGCTGAGCAAATCATTATTCACCTCAGAGTTCCTTTTATCAAATTATATTTTAGCCAAGTATTCACAAAATTGTGAATAATGATGCTGTGGAAAAAGTGGAAGCAAAATTACAGTACGAACTAGAAGGAGTAGAAATGCATTTTTATGGCTATAAGTCTGATAAGCAAAGATTCACCTGTGTAAGTTCCTACACTCCTTCATTAGAGTTAGTATCTTGAAACCAGTGTGAGATTTCATATGCAGATTTCTTGACCCTAACCCTCAAAAGTTAAAGAGGTTTTAGGTTTTCTAATTTCCTCTCTCTGATAGAAAAATGGCTAGATTTGCACAGATGAATGTTTGATTTAGGTGTTAAATCCCTCAAGTTGGCATAAATTAGTACCTCCTATTTATACAAGCAACCAAATGTAAAATTTCATCATCCAGGTTTGAAAACTGTGCTATATAGGTTTAGAAAATGAGCTGTATTAATAGATTTTCTGTTAATTTTGGAGATGACCTTCACAAACAAAGTGTCTTTAGTCTTCTACATTATTAATTGGCATAATACAAATCTCTTACAAACTAGAATGTCCAAAAGCCATCACTTTAGGTGTAAAGGCTATTCCAGTGTGTAGTAAGGCAGTGATATATTACCAGTATTGTTTAAATAGACTACTCACAAAATTATCTTCTTTGAGATACAGTAAATCCTGTCACCTAGAATGCATACATAACAGAGTGAAAAATAGAAATAGCCCAATCTATTCAAGTATTTTCCATTTAAACAAAATCAGTTTCTAATAATTCTTGGTAGAGTCTTATTCCAACAAACTTAAATAGCCTCTGCTCTTTCCTGCAATTTGCTTTTTTAAAGGCAACATATTTGCTCTGCAGAAGGGTTTCTGAAAGCTTAAAGGTAAATGACTTGGATACAAAATGAATTCACTTAAACTTATCTTCTAAGAATAAAATTACTGCATTTTTTGGTAGCAAACTAGTTCCTCGTGACTTTTAACATGCTCTTGATTTCTGGACTTCAAAATACCAGATAAAGTTGGAATCAGTACTCCTTATGGAAAACARTATTTTTCTAAGAGTAATAGATAAAGAGAAGATGTTGATTCTATCCTATTTATTCATGTTTTTAATTACAGCTGATCAGATGTGCTTCACACATTCATTTCATAAAGATTCCAGAAGCTAACTCATTGCTCCTCCACAGCAAAATACTATAATTTAATTTTCATGTTCCTCATTAGTCGCCATTCATGGTTTTTTTATGTTTCTTTTTAGCAGACAGAAGTCTTTAGCTATTACTCTCAGAAGATGTTTATACAAAGGATCATGTTGGCTATTCCTAATGCTGGGCTCCTGCTTCTTAATCTTCTCTTTTGTAGACCACCAAGCTTTGACAGACTTCAAGAGAGAGAATAGAAATGAAAGTAACTTTTATTTGAGGCATTTCAGTGACTCCTGTTTCTATCATATCATCTGAGTAGGAATTTGGGCTACTAATTACCAATTCTGCTTTGTCCTGCAGGCACTCACAGCCAGTCATGGTATGAACAGATTAAATTATAGCGGAATGGTTGAAATTGGTAAGAAATTATTCTCAAGAAGTTTTATCCCTTTTTGTCTAAATGAGGTAGGAAAAAAAAAAAAACAAAGTATCAAAGTAGGGCACAGAATAGCTGGTTAATTCCATCCCTCCTGAGGTGTGCTAGTCCAATTCAGCTGGAGTAGAATTCAGTTAGTTTCGTATTTGATTATTTTATAGACTACAATGGGGGAAAAAAACAATGTTTTGAAACTTGCAAGAAGATGAGAATTGAGAAGAAGAAAGTAAAAGAAAGACCTGGATTCTCCATTCTCCATTGCATTAAGTATTTTAAGGAAGACTGAATGTCTTTCTATGAGAGATGCTCTAGTTCAACAGGAGGTCATGCAGAAGATCAGGCTAAGTAATCATAATGGCCCCTTTCTAGACTTAACATTTACAAAAAGACCAAGCAGAATTAGATATTGCCTTATACACTAAACAAGAGATGCAGCAAGAATAATGATTTGCTTACTAATATACACTTGAAATACTGGAAATGAAATATGTGAGACAGACTAGATTTTGAATTTGGCCTGTCACAAAGCATCATTTCGGTAGATTCTGGCAGTCAAAGTGTACATATGGGGTATGTCTTTTGCCTTAACTTCTTTGTGCCACAAGAAGAACGAATGACTACTGATTCAGTTTAGAATCTCTCACGATGATGATAAACCTGACTTGACAATGTATTTTGTCAGTGGAGTTTTATAATATTTCATCTGCTTATAGAATTTCAGATATCCAGAATAATACTTCAGAGTATTTTGAATATATATTTCTTCAAYAGCTCAGAACATAGTTCAGAAAATACTAGCCCAAATTAACAAGATACTAGTCCAAGTTAACATTTTTAGGTACAGCCCATTTTCGGTTTCTAGATCAATAAAGAGTGAGCAGAATATTTCTCACATAATTATATAATCTAAGACTGAGTCGGTAGTTCATCTGCTTTTCTACATATGGTAGTCCATTAAGTCCATTAAGCTACAGATACTCTTTACAGAGCTTAAATGTTAGTAATATCAAAGCATTTCACTTTTCAGAAAATTAAACTCTATGCCAAATGCCAAAAAAACCCCAGTAAGATATAACAAGGTGCACAAATTCTGCTATGGCAGGAACTGATTTGGTAGGATGCACAAATCGTCCTCCAAAAATCCAAACAGATGCCATAGAGAAGAACAAAACCTCAGAATTCTGAGAAAATGAACTGGAATTAGGTAAAGCAGGGAAATTCCTCCCTATCACCTGAAATATGGTGATCTATATGCAACTGAGAACTATCCACAAGGAACAGAAGAAAGGATCTTGTTGCTACTAACCATAATACAAAAAATAATTGGAAACCTTTCTTTTCTGTAATGCCCTCTTTTGCAAGAATACATTTAATAAATTGTGCATCAGTGGGCAAAATACTCCTTCTTAGCCTCTCAGATGACTGCTAATAGTCCCGAAACATGGTACTTGACAAGGAACATTTTCTTAATAAAAAGCTGCAAATACTGCAAACACACTAGGACAATATAAGAAATCCTTGATCAGACATGCACTCAGAAACACCAAAAAAAATTATGTATATACATATATATACATATATATATATATATATGAGATGCTTCTTTTCCTGTTCATTAAGCTATTGCTTGATTCTCTAGGTCACGTGATTCCAGAAGGCAAAGAACAGGTATTTATCACTTTGCATTTTCCACTTATAGTGCTGTAGTAAGAGTAATCCTAACTATGTTCTTTAAGTACTGTTATTAGGGCTGACCAAATAATTTCAAAAAGGTTTATTTGATGGATTTTGGCATTTTGTCCCTTAATTTATTCAGTGAATAATTTTTCATGTTATTCAACCAGCTATATTAACTGGTCAAATAATATTTGTTGAATCCATTTGATGACTGATTTATACCAAATGTTGGATAAATTATTCATGACTAATTGGTTCAATTATTCAAGGAGATCTAATTATCACCCACAGTTTTTAAAACGATCTCTATTCCACAGTGCACAAGGTAAAATAAACTATCAAAAGTACAGGCAGTATGTTTGTGGCATAGCTGAGATGCTTCATCCTCTTAACTGCTTTTACTCAAGTTCCTACACATTGATGGCGTAGGGCACCTTGCCCTCTGATGACGCAAGTTGACTATCAGTCTCTACACAAGCCAAACCGTTTCATTTCACTGCTTCATCCTGTTCCACTACATATTCTCTTCAGAGAGCCCATATTTACTCTATTTTTATGATGTGAGTGTTTTTCTGTGCTCTGATATGAGGAGAAATAAAGAATATGAAGGAACAGTGGCCTGGTGATTAGGCACTAAATCAGAAGACTAGACATAGATTTTCACCTTAATCACAGGCTTCCTGAATGACTGAGTACCTCATTTAACCGGTCTCYCTCAGTTCCCTATCAACAAAAAATTAAGAGAGTAGTACAGCCTAATCTCAAGGAGGCACTGAAGCTCTCTTCATTCAAACATTCAAACAGATGCATCTTTTGTAAGAGAATATCAAGTACTGTGTTGATGTAAATATCAAACAGTGGTTCATGTATCTAGACAATTCTGTTTAACCAAAGGAAGACCCTGCCTTCTTACAYGTTTGAGGACCAATTACATGCCTATCATGAGTAGGGCCAACAATTTTGCCTAGCACACTCTGCAAATGGCTGGAAAAAGAGATAAATTATGCATGATGCTGGGGTTATGAACAGACTATATTACGATTTGCATTAGCAGAGTATTTTATAACTTCACTGACTCTTCACTTTTGCAAATAGACTTTCAAATGGGTTTTGAGATTGAAAGATAGTATCATTTCAATATGATTTACACAGCTGCCTTATTGGTAATTATTACAAATCTTAAGTCAAGCTGAATGAGATGCAGCAGTAACTGGGTTTCTGCAATTGTAATATTGCTTATTAAGGGTTGAAATCTTTCCTATGCCACATCCAGGTAAGTAACAGAAAACATGTACTTTTGTACATGAGTCTTTGTGCATGAAACTGTACCTCCTATAGGAACATACAATAAGTACATATTTATATACTGAAGGGGCTGATCTTCAAGGGTCTAGCAACTGTTTTAATATATATATTCTATCCTATATGTAGCACAGAATTGTAGCTCAGTGTGGACATATGGTGAAATCTGTGTTAGCATTTGTAGGGAAAAGCATCTTTAGGAAAGAAAGTAAAAATCATATTGACATTAGAATGAGAGTCTATAAATTAACTTCTTAAGATTTCTGCCTTGTGTGAATTCCCAATTCCACTGTAGTTGTGGGAGTCACTGTAGCCAACATTTTCACAACGGCCAGTCTTCATTAATGGACACATGCGTCCCCAAACTTCTCTAMCCATAGTCCAAGCTGGCCAGATATAAGTATTTTTTGTATATAAATAGTAAATAAAAGTAAATATAATAGCCTTGGGACTTCTAGCTCTGAGGCCAACTAGTACAGCCCAGCTTGTGTACCTCAGGCTGAATTATTTCCTCTCCTCCACCACAGAGAAAGATAGTTTTACTGCCTATACAGAATGATTTCTGTCATGCTATCCTCTAAAAAATGCCAGGCATTGTCTGGGAAAGTGCTGCCTGGCATGGTCTTAAATCATGTCAGGGAGTATGTTAATATATAAACAATTAAACAGTACAGATGATTGCAAGAACACATCTGAGCTTGGACACTCATCGTGTTTAGTTTATTTACTAACATAACTGCAATCATCCAGTCCAGAATCTGTGTAGCCAGGCTAACAGGCTCTGTAGCCAAGGTAATACTCTCTGGCTCCCAGTATATGATAAGCTTTTCATCACAGAGTATTTGCTTGGGCACAGCATCGTGTGAATTCAGCTGCATGGCTTCTGGGCTGGTTCCGGATCCTATGTGGTTAGTTTGGATGGAAAAGAGGTAAAAACCTGCCTGTATCCTTCCAGGCAGACATCCTTTTAAGTATTGTCTGTATAACATATATATCAGCTACTTCAAATCAACTTCAAAAAAAATCTTTTTTTTTCTTTTATTCTGTGTACTTCTGAGAAGAAATGAAAGAGATTCAGCTCAGACTAAGATTTCACAGAACAGTCACAGAATGGAATGACATCCCCCCACTACTCCACTATTTGTAAGTTAAGCACACTGAAAAATCTCATAAATGCTTTGATAAGCACACATATTCATTATAGCAACACCGTCTGTCAGCAACTTCCTTATAAAGCCTTATTTTCAGGRATTTATAGAGCTGACATATGTATCGTGGGGGGACAAGCCTACATCTGCAAGGCTGTGACCTTATAGGTCTTTACCTCTTATTTTCTAACATTCTTTAAATAATTTGTGGCAGCAAGATGTAAGACAACTTGATTTTCTTTGTGAGCAGCTCCCAAGCATAAAAGAAATCCACTTTTCTCCTTTACTTTGTATGCATAAAAACTAGACTGAAATTTAGTACAACAATAAGGTAGTGCTTAGATGCTTGTGTAACTTTAAAGAAGCTTTAGCTATTTTTAACTGTTCTTTGGCAAAAGATTATTTCACAGTGTGGTCTAATTATACTTAATATTTTGAAAAATGAAATAAAAAAGAATAGATAAAGCTGATCTGGCATAGAAATGCCTTGTTTTGTCCAACAATGACCCCTCTCTGCCAAGACTGCAGCTCTTCAAAAATATCAGTGCTCCACCAAAACTTAGTCAGGCAAGTCATACTACTGAACAGCATGAAAGAGTTATTTCCCAGTGGTTAAATTGCTTATGAGTGATTTTTAGAAATAACATGAAAAAGTAAAGGCTGAATATCAATGCAGAATCAATGGCATGAGGATCACTACTATGCATAAATGTTGATATGAAATCTAGAAAGGCGAAAGAGGAGGAAAGATGCTTATAACTCTCAAAGCAATCGTCTTCTSGTCAGACAGGTCAAGATAAATAAGCCCTTTGAAGTGTTTCAGAAGATTATAGTACTTAAATGCAAAAAAGCAAGAAAAAAGAAATAATTTGCTTCTATACATCAGCTCAAAATGAAATGTTTCACTTTTTTCAATCAAAAGTATTTTTTTTTTGTTTTGCAGTATCCCATTATGATTATTATTTAAAATTGGAAATATTCTACTAACCTTCAGTAGCTGCATTTATTGTGCTAATTACAAAATATACATATTCTAAGCAAATCCAATGCAAACATAGCACTGCCTCGCCCATGTATAAAACTATGTTTAAACATACTCTAAGCAGGTGTTGCAAAAGAATAAAATACCAAAAATATCAAATGCAAAATAGTTACAGCCAATTTAATATTGTCACTTCCAGAGTGAAAACAAAATGCATAGAGCAACATAGATAGCTATATAGGAAAATAATGTTTCTTTGCAGTTGGGAAAATTGCTAAGGTGCTTTCTTCTGTGTGAGTTTAAAATAATGCTTGTTTTGGTTTACCCAGAAACTGAATCCCAGGCTTCAGCTGAGTTGGAATCTAATGAAACAGAAATGCAGCTCAAGGAAATTCTTCAAAATCTCTTCCAACTGGCAAGCCAAATTTGAGGAATGATAGCTATACTCCTACTTTTCAAGCCACCAAAGATTGTTAAACATGTTAGAAAAGTGTTGCGCTTTGCAGAGAGGCTGGGAAGTTACCAAGCACACAGCTACATTAGTGCCCCTCTGCAGAATGATTAATGGAGCAGTGGCCTTTGGAAAAGCAGGCAGAGTAATAAGAATGTCAGGAAAATATATTATTCAGGCAAAAGCCATTGTCCATGAGAAACTTCGAAGAAGTTCTTCCCTCTATATTAACCTGGATTAATGCTTGGACTGTTGAAATAGATTGCAAACAATATACCTAGCACATACCATAGTAGTATAATAAGGCAATATGTAACATATATAAAAAGCAGTATATAAACTTATAACATACATGTTCTGCAAATAAACTTTGTTAAGCATGCTGAAAATAACCATGACAATTTCTCATCTAGAGTTACTTTATTTCTTCTGAGATATTGCAATGGCTTTTTCCTATAATTGTTTTTCTTCATTTGAAGAGGAAGTTCTATGTTTGATGCCAGGAAGAATTATAATAATTTCTGACTTTCTAGTGTGCAATTAAAGAATTCAAGGTATTATAAAATTACTTAGCAGGTCACTCTTCCAGTAAATCTCATTTATTCACATCTCATTTTCTAATAAGCCAAAATATGTGTCTTACCTTCTGCCCCCTATTAAAGTTTCACACAGTGAGCATGGAAAAAGGGAGCCTGCATCATTTTTTTCATATCTACAGTAAAGACAAAGGTTCTTTCATTTAAATATTAGTAATATAGAAGATCCAAATGATATACATGAATACAAATTATTCTTTCTTAGATCTATTTTCCTCCTGGCATTTCTCATCAGAAATATTGCTTGAGAGCAAACAGGTAAGTCTTTTTACACCAATGATTATCAATGAATAAACAGAGCAAGTACTAAAGCTGGCTTTGCACCTACTGAATGCTGCAAGTGTCTGTACTCATTTGATATGCATCTAGCAAAGCTTGGATGTTCCCAGAAGGCCACTCCATGAACACTGAGAGAGCAGCGTCTGCTAGTGGTGCCTGTAAGTCACACAGACAAAAAAAAAAAAAAAAAAAAAAAAAAAAAAAAAAGAAAAAAAGAAAAAAAGAAAAAAAAAGAAAAAAAAAGTAAGTGAGAGCAATTGGAAAGAATGAAGCTTATATAAACTACAATCTATATTATTTTAAAAGCACACACAGAGCAGTTTCATAGAAATGGTCAGTAGCGTATACATAATAGTACAAGATTCTGAAATACATTTCATTGGTCGCTTGGTGAACATTTAGCAGGTATTTTTAATTAAGAAGATCTTTATGTTTTGCTTCATTTTCATCAATTTGCCTGATAGGTCCTGCCAAATTTTATTCTCTGTTTTTCTCTGTGTATAATAAACACTGAAACACATGTAATAAATACATATATTTATATACATATATCATAGACCCATTTATATATGTAAACTWCWAGAGATAAAGCATATGTATGTACATATATGTATATGCATRTGTATGTGTGTATATATAYACATATAAATTTATTTATACATATGTATATGAGTCTGGCAATGATTATGTGTGAGAATATAATGCAAAATATTTTGCCCTTTTCCTGTCATGTAGTTTCAGTGTAATACTGTACCTGTGGCATTGAGAGGACATCGATTGAATGCCATGTCCCCAGCTGGGGTCCTTTTCCACACCATTGACATTAAATAGTCTTCAGGACATATTTCGTAAGGTGCTGCCATTTAAAAATGAGAATTTAAATATAAACATTAATGTAAGATAGGTATTTTTTATCAGAAAAGTAAGTATTCAATCTAATTATTCCTGGCATATATGTTATCATCTTTTGGTTTCATTTTAAGAATGAAATACATGAAGGCGGGAATGCAAAAACAGCAATTTTTGTGTAACAACTGGCTTTGTGACAGTATTTATTTTATAGCCAATGCATCTATTCTCTTCAGCAAACACTTTTTAAATTGTACCTGTAGYATTAATGGTTCTGAACTTTTATTTATTGCTGTTTTCTTCAATAAGATGATAATAGCTACAAGTTGTGATGCTTGTTACACTAAACTTTTCTCTAAGATTTTTCTAAAACAAACTGTATGTGAAATAATGCACTCTAAAACCATGGCTGAAATATTACAACCTGTCGAATGAGAACTGTATATTCTGGAGACAAAAAAAGCAGGTTATTTCTTTGAAATGTTTTTCATTACAAATTGGTAATTAAGCAAGCACAGTCAATAATGTGCGGCTGAGTGGCTATAAAACAAAACAACCTTTTACTCATTTTACCATTTTAAGAGAAAAGATACTTTCACATTTCTATAGTAACAGAAACACACAGGGGGAAAAAAAGGCTTTTATAAATGCTTCATGTTTCATTTTTTACATGGTCATGATTTTCAGATTCACTCTGCTTTTTGTATTTTCTATATTGTACTGTAGATTTCCAGTTTATGATTCCTGAGTAAGCTAGATCAACACAGTAAACCTTTGGCTGAAGATGGTTCACAACTTAAAGCACTGACAAATACTACTTGTTGAAATATAACTCTTTTTAAGTTCAGGAGAGCCTAGACAAGAGTTATTTCAAAGTATTATTACACAGATTTGGGGTAAATTGCAATCCTACTGTGTTAAGTCAAAGCATTTATAAAAGAAGGAAAAGAAGAAGAGAAGGGAAATGTTGTCACACTTGTACAGACGGAGTGGTAAGGCAAAAAGTGATTCAACTATTCATCCATGGTTGCATGTGGAATCTCTAGTATATGTAGGATCAGAGACCAGATTTTACCAATTCCATAGCCTAATCCATAAAACTGTCCATCTTCCCTACTTCGTACTTCTCCTGACAGAAGAGTGAGGTGCAGGAGGAACTGAGCAGTCTGTACCCTCTCTTTGTGGACAGCAAATAACTCCTCATAGATGTCTCAGCAACACTAATATTAATCATAGTTGTTCAGGAAAATTGCTTGTCCTATCATCAATATTCCTGAGCTGTAAATCAAGAGTTAGTGATGCTATAAATCAAGTGATCCCTTAAAAGTAAAATGCAAAGAAAGTTGATTATATTCGTAATCTAGAATACTAACACTGCTGCTTCAAACATACCCAAAAAGTGAATGGTGGAGGCCAGTGTTAAAATGAGGAAAACCTGGTTTTGACAAACCTAAGTTATTTGGTGACATAAGCGAATGCAATTGCCATCATACTATGATCTCGTAAACTAAAGAAACGTTCTGCAAGATCAAGATAAAACAGAGGCGATGTTATAAATTACATAAATATAAATGGGGTAAATCTCAGAGGCCTTTGATAAATATTTTTGTCATGCAGCTCTGGCTATTTAAAATTCTGTGTGTTCATTAATAAGACATACCAAGATTGCTTCTCAGAACTGAAAATCTGTCTTCTCTCCAAATACTGTGTTAAATGTTTGTTTTTTTTATGAAAATACACATATATAGAGAGAAATATATAAACATATACCCACATATACTATGCTATCTGTTTTATGTTAGCAAGTGACAGGTAATAGCAGAGATTTTCTAACTAATTAGAAGGGTACTACCTGTGTGCTTTTGCCACATTTCAAAGCTCAGAAATACTGGAGAGCCTTTTATCTCTAGCAAAGTGCCAACCATAATCTGCATACCTCTGTGCTACGTTCAAAGTAAAAAGCCTTCYCTTGGTTGGAGTTATCAGGGGAGAGGTGCAGGAGCAAGTCAGAGTTTGGAAAAGCCGTCACTGAGCCCAGGCTAACAAGCTTTCCTGGACCATGGCTGACTGTGCAGTGCACCCAGCTGTCTTTCAGGGCATTCTACAAATACCTTGGATCAAGGAATATGGTGCATAGAAACCAAATCAGTTCTTTCCAAAGCCAAAACATCTGTCAGAACTTACTAATCAGGCTCCTGCCCACATTAAAGCATCATTAACGCAGTCAACACAAGTTGCCAATGGAGATAGTACAGTATAGTCACGCTGGAGTGGCATTCAGTGTCTGAATTAAAAATAAAAAGCCTTGCTAGTCCTGCTGGATCTCCTCAGGACCAGTTCAGGCATTTCTGTAACTACGGCATAATTAATTCATAACACACACAAAGATAAGCAGGAGTAAGCCATACAAAATCACAGAGTATTGCTAAAATTTTAAAGAAAATAGAAAATACTGAGATAAATTTGCTTTAGAACGGCAAAACAAAACAGAACAAACAAACCATCTCTCTCACTGAAGATGTGATTCAGCAACATCTTGCCATGCAAAGCATGTACCCAAAATTAGCATGTTATACCCCTGTAATGATAGGGGCATGAATTCATCCTAGCTAAGCATTAACACTCAATGAAGTGAGTGATCAAGAAGCCCAGTCTTCCTCTAGCATCACTAGTGAGACAGTACGAATCTCCAAAAGGCAATCAGTCTACCTGGGGCCTGAAGAAGCTGTGTGTTAACACACAGACAAAGCACACAACACACACTGCTTTACCRAACTTACAACCTAACTAGGCACCTAACAAATATGGGAAAGGCAAAGATATTCAAAGGCACACAGAAGAGGACAAAGCTAGAACTACAGCCGCTCTCTTGAATTTTTCTCCCTTATTCCTATGGGATAGAGTTATCGCTTGTTCATCCAGTGTTAACTTTTCCACAGTGGTTTCTACTTGATAAGTTGCCTAGCAAGTCTGGGTCCGGAAGTTTTTTTTTCTCTGTCATAAAACTGCTTCTGTTTCATTTATTTATTCTTTTCTTGTGCATTCCTCTTTGCACTCAAAAGGCATATGTTATTTACACAGCTTAAGTACTGTCATAGGATTTGGTAGGTGTGGAATTAAATGCTGTTGGCTGAAGTGGTAACCTCAGCAGAGGATGGGAATTTTGCAGGATGATGGAAAGGCCTTCTGTCTTCATCTGACACAGACTAAGACACTTGATGGCAGGCAAATAAAATGTACTTCTCCAAATGTCTGCATATACAAAACGCTGTTCACAGCAGTGGGATTCTGCACAGCAGTGTGTAACACATGATCAGAAAAAATGGGAAAAAAGTATGTTCCTTGTCTCCTAAATTGCTTGGCACTCACTTAGATCTCAGATAAGTGGATTAGTTTTCTAATGCTGAGTGGGAAGCAGTTCAGCACTTTTTGCTATTATCCATTCTGAATTTCCTTTGTGCAAAATAGACTGTGTTACCTTATACTATTCTCTGTGGACAAGGAGGACAACTGATAATCCGTTTTCTGGAAAATGTCTTTTTGTAGTTTTGGAAGTCATTAGTATATTCCAGCTCAATTTCCTCTTTCATCTAAACTCAGTTCTTCTTAATTTTCTCTTAGGCCATATCTCTATGACTTTTAAAACATAATTTTTTTCTTTTTCTCTGGTCTTTCTCTGATTTGTTTACTCTAGTTTACAGAGTACTAAATCCTTAACATTGCTGACCTGTTAGGAATGAAACCTAATTTTATACATTTGGGGTACAACAAAAGAAAAAAATGACTCAAGCCAGAATATAATCAAATGTTAATTTTCTGTTCCCAGAACACAGCACAATAGAAGGGAACAATCACAATTTTAATATATCTAATTGTGAACAAAAATAATTCAGAAAGAAAGAAACTCAACACTTGTCCAGAAACCAACCCATTTGGAAGACCTACTTTCAGAAAACAGTTCTGTGCCTGCCTTTCTTAGTGCTGCTTATATTCAGCTTCTAGGAGTGTCTCATGTAATTCAGCCCCTTTCTGAACCAAYTGAAAAGCATCACTGATTGACTATAAAGAAAACCTCGTATAATGTTCAGAACATGCAGAAATCTAATTTTAAAAAAAGTTCAGTCAAAATTTTCAGTCAGTCAAGTGAATAGCTCTATTTGAAAACTAYTTTATTAACGTCTGTTAGCATAACTGAAAAATATTTTATTCTTCTTTTGCTAATACAGTTTTAAGTCTGCAGTATAGGGTCTGTAAGTCCAGACCTCTGGGTCATATAGACAGGTATAGCTCTATCCACTTTATAAACATGTTATGCACACCTACAGAGCTGTGGATCCACTCTTACACTAAYGTAAACCAATGCTAACACAAGAAAAATTAGACTTTTTTGTTTCTCATGTTTCTCAATGGCTTATCACAGAAAGAGAAACTAGTGAGACAGAAAATAGCTTTTCTKAACTATTTTACAGSTACTGAAGAAAAAACACATACATCATGAAAATTGCTGTATTGGGATCATCATCACTTCCTGACTTTGGCAATTTAACTTTATTTATACTTTGAACCATAGGAATCACAATAGCATTAAGCGAATAGAGAGTCATCTCTGTAAAGTATTTTTCARTCTTACTTGATACTTATAGCAGGTAAATCTGTCTATTTGTTTATATTTAGTTAGGTAGTATTTTGGCAAATTCTCCACTATCTACATATAAATATTAGATGCTCTAGGAAACATCAGCCTAGAAACAGTTATACTAAATCTGTGTTATTCATTTATAATCTTTCACACAAGTACTATTTTTTAAAAAGTACATTAGGTTATTATGGTTTCTATAAACATTCTGATTCTGATCTGGAATTAATCAAGTCAATAAATAAATACAACAAATGGCAAATAATGTTTTGTATGTATTTGACTTGTAAATACATATGTAAAATATTTTATTAACAGCAGGTGGCAACCTTTGAAATTTGGATTACAGCAGTGTGATTTTACTTCTAAATATACACACATAAATTATTTAAGAATGATTTTGTAAGCGGAAGCTGGTTTATTTGAATATCTGCTTATTGAAAAGATTCACATTAACCTTTTAGAATGGCAATTTTATGCAGGAAGCCTACATTAACTGTGGGAATCATAACCTGTTTAGGAACTCAATACAAATACTATTTCATACTACTTTCACAATACTGTAAATAATGTGCATTTTATTAAAATTAAAGTGAACATTTGAGATGTATATTTAGTATACTTCTCTAGTAAAGTATTATACATTCATAACTACAAATACATCTTTTATTATTCTTCAAATGCAATATGATTCATTGTTTTGCTGTATTGCAATATCTTGAAATTGTTCTTTGATGGCTGTCAGGGGATAACTGTCCTGCCTATGAAAACATGGGACTGATAACACAAAATTCACATCTGATATATTTCCCTTTTCCTAACCCAAGCATGCCTGCCATTTAAGTTCTTCCTCCTACCAGAGAATACAGCCATGGAAATAAGTACAATTGTACAGAAGTCAGAAATACTGTTCAATTCATTTTTCCTGCTAAAATCAGAACATACAATTTCCCAAGCAACTCAGACATCCTACACTGTTTGCATCTTACTTTGTTTTCTTACACCTGACCAACAATGTATTCTTTTACTTTAAGAAAATATCTCATCACAGATAAATATGATCAGATTCACCAAATGTTCTTGTTTAATCACTTTCGAGGAAGCTCAAATGTGCTTTTATTAGCTTTTATTGAGGAAGACTAAATCAGTCAGGAGGATAAAGTAAAAACTGCTGCAAATAAATATGTTTTAAGATTATATTAAAACAGGAAAGGCATGCCTTTTCATTTTAATTGACTTTTATTTTTTGTAGAATGTTGCTCATGTATTCATTCWCTCTGTACATGACAGTAAGGTTAATTCTTTGCCCCTTTCCTTCATTTAATTGGAATTTGCTCCCTATACAGGTGTCTCTTGTACAGTGGATAAAAAGAATTCCACGACTTAAAAAAACAGCCCTAATACTCTCAGAAACAGTGCATTCCTACAGAATTTCCGCATCAAATCATCTCTACTCCAAATAGTGTAGCTGCAACTATGCAATAATTTTTTTTTTCTGGTAACTTTTTATACTGTAGTATTTTTATTTATTTTAAAAAACGATGCATTGCTTAGATATCCAACTGGGATAGTTTACACCTAGTTACAGAAATGTAACCATACTGAGAGAAAAACAGCAGTTGCTGAAAGCAAGGCCCGATATGGCTTTTTATGGACATGGCTTTTTATACACTGATCTTTTCTCTCCTAAAGATAACCATCAGAGTAAGGCACATATTGGTGTATATAACAGCAGTGATTATATTTGGTTCTCACCTGGGCATCTCTGTTCACTGCACCGTCTAACTTCCTCTCCAGTTCCTTCACACTGTTGCCCCGTTACAGAAGCACCTTGACAGATCCTTATTCGCCTCTCCCAGCCACCATCACAGGATTTGGAACACCCACTCCAGTGTCCCCACTGGTTCCACTGGCCATTTGCTTAGAAAAATATAATTATAGTCATGACATAATGACTGTTATAGGAGGATGGATAGGTTATTCTTTACTTAGGTCAAAGAAGAAAGCCCCCCCCCCAAAAAAATATATTTATATAGGTAAAACTTGTTACAGAAATGATAGATTTAAGTGCATGAAACTTCTAAAGATGGGCATGTCTCTACTTGGCTCTTAAATATGGACTTGTTGGCTAAATGAATCGCATCTCAAGGTAGAGTAAAAAGAGTTGATGAACATTAACTCTGAGTTAGACTGCAAAACAGACATTTTTGTTTTAAATGTACTTACTTTTAAATGTACTTGTATGGTGCTATTGTATGGCACATATAATGACACACATTTGCAATATACATAAATAACTAATAAAAAGCTAAATAAAAACACTCCTGTATATGTTATTTTAGAAGCTTTATTTCACATGACCTGACAGTGCAAATGGGGCTTAAAATTCAATATAAATAATTACCCACACTGAAAGGCTGCTTTTATACTTTCAGCGGATCATGATGAAGCCTCAACAAAGAAGAGGAACAATTCAAGTATGTTCAGTTTCTAGGTTCTTGACAGACATTATTAAACTTCTTAGTTCTCAGATATTCTGTTCTAAAACTGTTGTATTTTCTTTAAATGATGGTAAAACTGAAATGCAGATATGCAACCCCTGTCATGCAGTCTTTTCAGATGAATTCTTTATTTTTGTATCTCCAGGTGCCTCCTCAAAGGGAAAAAGGAGTAAGGCCACAATTCTCCCTCTGGAAGAGGGCTGCTCTGCCCATTTTCAGCCCGCTGGGATCTGCAGAGGCCCAGAAGTCTGCCTATGCATCACTGGTTCTAGTCTCAAAGCTACTGGCAAGACAGGCCYTTGATTCTCTTTTCAGTAGCAGGCATGTGTTGCACTTCTTTGTGTGAATCRCTACTTACCAGTGCACTCCGGGTTATAGCACTCCCTGCTCTCAGCCCAGGGCCCCCGGCACTCGGAGCCACCGTGGGCTGCAGCGGTGCACTGTCGGCTTCTCTGCTGGGTGCCATTGGAACAGGTCACCGAGCACTGGCTCCACGAGCTCCATTCTTGCCACTGTCCATCCACTGCCACACCAGACACAAAAGAGACACACCAGAATTACCACCAAACCCATGCAATGCCTCAAGTATTCATCCTAGGTTAGGAAGTTTCAATTTATCTATGAATGCAGCTCTTGGGCTAATCCCAGACTGAAGACATTTGCCTTCTCACAGTAATATTACTGACTTGGAAGGCCTTGAAAACTTTGCTTATAAAATGTATCATATCAAACACAGAAACTGCAATGATGAGCTATTTTAAAATCTTTAAAATCTTTTTTCTTTTTCTTCAAGTAAAGAAATTTTCATCTTCTCAAAGGGCATGCTGATACAGGAACAGAAATATTATGAATATGCTAACATACCATGATATTTGAAAGGCCCAAAAGGTTTTTATTCTGTAAAAGTCTTGTTTGCATTTTTAGGCAGAAGTGGGGACCAATCTTGTATYGTATAAGCTCTGAGCCCTTGAAAGTGATTCTTTACAGCTTCAGTGATCACTTGCATGGGTCAGCTTAAGATCCTTAGTCTGACTGCAAAATTTAGTCTGTTTAGTTGAATAGGAAAAGGAAAACTGAGTTGTCACACTGCCTATTCTATTTTTTATATTTATAATGTCGCATACGCTTTTATCATCCATCAGCCATCTAAGGTAAATGATCCCAGTTCTTCAATATGCTTTTCAGATAAAACATAAAAGAACAGAAATGGCCTTCCTTAGTCCTCAAGTCTACTTCCTTCTAGTATGTTGCATAATCTTCTTTCTGAATTTGTTAAGTTCAGTTTTAAACAATATAGATATGGTGATCAGTTCCGCATTTAGTATTTTATATTAGCCATCACATTTTAATTTGGATAAGTCTTGTCATGAGTAAAAGTTTTGGATTGTTATTTTCAATTTCATATATCAGAATATTTGTTTGGGTAAATGAAAATATTCAAAACCAAAATAATAAAAATACAAACCAATTAAGTTCTCACACAAGTGAAAAATTAGATATTCTATAATGAATAGGAGATCTAGACAGGATTTCTAAAAATGGATAAGCATTATAAAATGTGTTATTACTTATTGTACTAATTCAGAACTCTGTATTCATACAGACTTCACCAATCATCAGTTGCTCATTGCCTCTACAATTACCCAATATAAACTAAAAATTCAGGTTGTACTACAATGTGATTTGATTAATAGTCTTCTTTGAAAACCTGCTTTTATAATTACAGTTGCCACAAAAGCACAATTGCTTAAAATTAGTAACTTCACTTGCCAATCCCTTATTTCAAAATTTTCCTAAAGTAGTATTGGAATAGCAGCTTTCTATGTTTGTAGTGTTAATAATTAAAATAGGAAGCAGGATTTTTAAGTTAATGGAACATTAAAAATATTATGGGAAACATTATGGAAATTACAATTGAATGAATCCCTCTTCAGTTTTATTCATTGCTACCTAGTATTTTCTAGGGTAGGAAAGGTCAGATCAATTATGATAAATGAATACTTTAGTAAACAACARCATGCCTTTGCCCCCTCAATAGGGGCTGAGAGAGCCAACTACCAGGTAGTTTATGTGACTACTTTATTGTATTTTTGCTACAGTGTCTGTGCAGAAAACTTATTCTGTGGCTTCTCATACATATTTCATGTATCTCTCTTCTTTAGCTGTACGAATAAATAGTGTGCAAGTTTTCTCTTTCAGAAATACTGTTAAAAGGCTGAAGAATTTGTCCTAGTGATTCCTGTATAGAACTGAGCATTGAAATTGCAACAAATCTTAATATTCAGCAAAGATTTAAGCTACTTTTAAATGTAGCCACTATATAATTTCTTCTGATGAAATCCATTCCAGTACAGAGAACTATTAAAAATTCAGAATTCTTGAATAACTCCTTATTTTGACAGCTTCAGTGTAACATCTTTYGTGCTTCTTTTCAATACTAAGGTGAGCTGAATGCATTAATTTCTTCTCTGCTATTTTTATTTGGCACTTCTCTTGTTGTCAGCTCAGCTTCATGCTCATATATAATGTTAATTACTTTTATGTAGGCACATGTAAAATTGTGCAGCTGCCAATTGGCCAAAAACTGGATTAAGTCAAATTTTCTGCAGCTGCGTAAAACACCAAAACTTTTCCATAAATTCTGTGCTAAAGCTGGAGTATACTTTCCTGGCCTGAACAAAAATAAACTTCAGGGTTAGTGAAAATGAAAGAAATTTACTTCTAATTCTATGAAATGCTAAGTTCCACTCATGTTTTGACTTCATCTCCATTTGCAAATCCTCAAATAAACATCTGTTAATGAAAAGTTCATCGACCTTTTTCAGAATGAGCTCAGTAACAGAGAATCTATTTGCAGAAGTGTTGTGAACTGTACATGTGCAAGAAGTGTACTGCACGGGTAACCTTTATTTTGTATCAGACTGAACTCATGAAGAAAAGCTTCTACACCACAGCTACCTAACATTTTTTTAATATCTAGATACTACATTGAGTTCAGTAACCATAAAGGAGATGATTTCTAAAGCAAAAAGTTATTTCATTTTATATATATATACATATATATATATATATATAGGTCTTGAAAATTTTTGTCAAAATAAAAACCTATGGACAGACATTTTTAAAATTAATAGTAAAAGGCTGGAGTTTTTTGAGTTAGTTTGAGTTTCAGTGAATAGAAGGGTTAATGTGAAGTCTACATATTGTTTACTTTTTCAGGGATAGTTTTTCTGGAAAGAGGTTTAAGTAAATAACTCCCAGAAATTAGACACTTTAACATTCTGACTCTCTTTTCCTCTTTTCCCAAATATTCTTGTTATCTGGTGAACAAATATTCACAGTGAACTCCAGTAAGTATAATCCAAATACACATGGTAGACACAACATGCAAGCTCTGAGTATCTCCCTTTAAGCCATACTCAGAAAGCTGCTTGTCTTTTGATTCTCCAAGACCCATCCTGAATCAAGATTCCCTACCAAAGTGCTGTATCTTGGAGAAACAGAGACTTATCTGCTTGTGTAACAACTAGAACAGAGTTACCATCCCGGTTACATCCTCTGACCACTACAGTTAAAATTATTAACTATTCAACACCCATATTTTTCTGTATGCAAGGGGCAATAAAGAAATCCCAACAACGCGGACCGAACGCACTGTAACAGAGCAGAGAGTTGCTATATAAGCTCACCAGGGCAGAGTGCAATATTGCAAGGTTTATGTTGTGTTTCAGGTCCATCACATGATCTTCCCCCATACTGAGGAGGTATACATGACCTTGTTCTAGTTCTTTGGCCTCGACCACATGTGAATGAACACAAACTCCAAGGGGACCATTCCTCCCAAACGCCATGTACTGCAACAAACCAAACAGATTTTAACCAGAAACAGACACACAAGTAAAAGAAGGATTTCAAACTAATTATAATCAATATTGCAAAAGGGAATTGTTTTGCCAGCTTCAGAAAAATCAGTACCTACAGCAGCAAATACATCTTTACAAGAATTTACTTGTTTCCAAAATCTTATTCTTCATAAAATATATTTAACTTTGACAATTTTTCTGTACTCTTTTAACTAATCTATCACTYGCCTTTTCAAAAGTTAATTATGATTTTTTGGTGCTCAACTTGAGATATCTATTAAAGAGAGATGTATGCTCTGATTTTCAGGAGACATATGGTTAGTCTTTATGAAAATCAGGCAWATACTTTATCTCATGTGGCAACTATAAAAACATGAAGCCATCAAAATTAAGCTTTCTTTTAAAAATATGGGAATAAATATAATAATTTCTTACTGTGTCACCATGATAAATTGAGAATCCTATGTTACATTGTTTCATACGTTTAAATACTGGAGGYATGGCACCACATGTGCTTGATTAAGTTCCTCAAAATACCACAGTTGTATAAGCAAAATAGATTTGCGACGTTTCTTTAAATGAATACATTCACTGGTTTAACATATATAGTAATGCATGCATCACTAGATCTTGTAACAGATGTTGACTCAACAAACTTCAAACACCTTCAGAGAATGCAATAAATTACAAGCACATCCAAATATTTTTATATAAAAAGTATTTCATAAAAAATGATATAAGAAATCCTAGAAAATGCATCTTTCTCCAGCCTTACTTCTTTCCAGTGAAGGAGAAACTAATTTACAATAGCCATTTCYGCTTACGTGCATATATATTTCCTGTTCAGAAACAACTGGAGTCAACTTTTCTGAATGCTCTACATAAACACTATGTTATAGAAAAGCATGTATTGGTATAACAATCCCATATGAATGCTTTGGCAAAACAGTTCTTTATGAATTGAAAACTMTTCCAAAACATTTTTCTTCTGCTTTACCAAAAAGTAGTAGATTAGCCTGTTTAGGAACAGGAAAACTTCAATAATGCTAGACATTTAAGAAAAATCTGAAGACTTAGCATCTCAACTGAGCACTAGCCTCAGCGTCATATAACTCTGTGTGTTTGTGTTAAGAGCTGTTTGAGGGTGTCTGGAGGAATGAAATAGTGTACCACATTTCAGTGTATCRCTGGCAATGGTTCACAACACTACAGAAGAAAAGAGATTTTCTGGTCTGTCTGCACTTATTCTCATGGCTGTGAAAGAACCTCTCATGCATTGTTTTTTTTGCCTTCCCAGTGCCTACAAATAAACAAATAAACCTCTTCTTGTAGGTATTAGAATAACAATTCCTGAGGTGAAATTCAGTTGCTTTAGGTGTGGAAGGATGTTTGCCCAGTGATATATTARCACAAAAGGATCAGTAAGATCAAGAGGAATTCTGCATGTAGGTAGCTTCTATTGCATTCCATTAACACTAAGGAAAATTGTCATTTCAGATGTTTCACTGAGGTAAAAAGTTTTTTAGATAACTTCAAGGAAACTGTATCCGACAAAAATGTCAAATTGTATATAGTTAATGTGTTTACCCACTAGGGAACATCTCAGTTGTTGAGAGATTTTTGAGTAACCACATACAAGCAGTGTAAAAATACAATAATCATTTCACATCCTACATGGCTAGCTTTATTTAAGTTCTTATATTCTAAATACTACATCAGTCTATATTATATTAGCAAAAAAGTCAGGAAAATTCAAAATTAATGGTCAAGTGATAAACTTCAGTCTAGTGATTTTTAAAATCTTCATTAACTTTGACATTTGTGTCAAAAACACGAAACATAGTCTTTCTAAACCTGGTAAATTGATGAGTATATCTTTTTATGAGGCCTTATATTTGATCTTTTCTCAACATGTACTATTAGAGAGATATTATGATGCAACCATAGCATTTCAAGATTTTTTTCATTGGCAATACATTAGATTTTGAATCCAGGCATACCTCTAAAACTCTAAATTTAAATTTACCCTAAACTCTAAACCAATTTGTTAGATCAGAATCTAAAGGACAGTCAGTAAGAGCAAAGAAATACTTTAGTTTATTGATACTAAAACAGTTGATTAAGATGCTCAGGTGAAACAACAAGTATTTCAAAAAGTATAAAACATAAGTCAAGCTTTAAAAGTCAAATGAAAAAAGTTTATGCTGTAAAAAGTAACAAACAGGAAAGCTCTAAACACTAGACATAGGTTGAGGTTTTCAGAGTACATATTAGTTTAAGTCTAATGTTTACATTTGGGTTTACAGTTGATGCTGTCAAAATGTTATATGTTGGCTTCATTTAAAAATGAMAGAATTTCCATGAGTTGAGGGACACTTTAAAGGTATTGTCTTGAGCCACATGTTTGTATGCCTTTTCTGGCAAGAGTAGCTGCATGTAAGCTGTAACAAAGATAATCCTTCAGTGATTCTGTATCTGAAAACAAGCTAAAACAATGTGTTTGGCTTTGAGTGGGTTCAAACTTGCACCAGCCTCTATTTCCTTCTGGTTTAAAGTGAGGAGCTGTGCTCAAGATTGTCTTCTGTGATAAATTTTAGCTCATTTAATACAAATTTCACAGTATCCTCTTACATGTATATGAYTTGTTTTCTGTATCTTGTAGATAGCTAGTAAAGTAAGGATGGAAAAGGCATAACACTAATAAAATGACTGATGTCAGCATACAAACATCAAGGGCAATTGATCTATATAAATGCATCATAGCAGTGCCCAGTATTACCCAGATTACCTTTAGACGATCCACTGAAGAAATTAATTATTTTTACCTTTCTTCATGAAATTTCATTTACTTTCTTTAATACCACTCCCTAAATGCAAAAAAACCCTGTAACATCTGATGAATTATAGCCAGACGAGCTACGCCAATTTATACCAGATGGAGAGATGGCCCACAGAGGAGTTACTGTTTTCTATAACAGAGTTTCAAATGAAAAATTCATTATTTGAGACAAAAATATTCAAGTTACTGCCAACTTATCTGTCAAAAAAACATTGCTAACACAATGAATTTGGATTACTGCAGAGCATCTTTCCCTTAATTTGCCACTTTGTGAACCTAGTCGTATTGAAGTGAACACCCACAGTATCAGGTGGGAGGAGGCGTAAGGCCATGTTGGCCCTCCTCYTACAAGCGTTTGTTAGGAGATTTTTATTAGGGTTTAAATGACTTTGATCTGTTCAGCTTTAAACCATGGAAACATATTATGGCTTATGATATTGTGTGATATATGATTTAATAGTTTAATATGGAAGAATAATTCTATCTAAGCAAAATCACAATTAAAATAATTTTTTGRATGAAATCAGAGTTTTTGTATACACAAATTTAAATTCACTTAAGTGCTACAGTGTATGGTCCTGTACCACTGAAAGTCTTTTCCTGTATCTTTCCTTAAATGATCTGGCACCCGCCTTCCAACCTTCACGTTTAAGCCATATAGCTTTCTATATGTCTCCTTCTAAAGAGACAGTTTTCTTCCCTCTTGTTTTCTTCATCTCGGGTGAAGCCCCGAACTTCCAGAGCATAAATTATTAATAATAAAGGTGTAGGAATTAAAAAAGTTAGTGCTAACTTCCTTTTATTCATTGTGTTAGTCTGCCCATGCAGGCACAGAATATATCAAAATGCGCATGAAAATTTCAGCAATACGGCTCAAGCTCATTATTACGAGCCCTGAGAAATAAAGAGAGGTAAGTGTGACAGTCTATCATATCAGCCAAATTATAGTTTTGAGTATACAAAAGTTTGAAATGTTTTAGTGTACTTGTGCTCCTGCCATGTTTTGTTTTACCCATTAGCCTGAACTTCAGCTAAATTTTGTGGTGAAATGGGTTGAAGCCAATGGAGACAGGAGACACAAACTAACTGAGATCAGCTACAGGCATAGAAATTTAGCACTCTTTCCCTTGAGGTCTTAGTTATGTTATAAATTATCCAGTAAGCAGAAATAAATCAATAGCACTACAGTACTGGCACTGGATCTTGAGATACCCTTTGCTCACAGAAGAGCCAGTAACAGCAGCAGTTACATGAGCTGTATTTTGTTGCCTACTAGCGTGCACCTTTCCAGAAGGCTCTTGATCCCATGATGTTTACAGCTACCTAATGGCCTCATTTCTCTGAAACAGGATTGGTCATAAACAAAGATAAATAAACCACAATTGCATAAAGATAGTTCTTTCATAATTTTACTTCAGTTATCGGTGCATTATTGTGAAATTTAACGTGTTATTTCAATACTAATTATATTCAGCATAATAAAAGTATATCTAGAAAGGACAAACCAAATCGCTTTCATGTACTTAAGAAAAAGATTTTGTGTTCTAGCTCACTGTTGCATAATGGTGACACTGGTGAATCCCATTCTCAAAATTTTCCAAGACAGCTAGATCATAGACAGATGATCTTCCCTAATATCACAGTGAGGATAATGTATACTACAGGAAATCATAGAATCAGTAAGGTTGGAAGGGATCTCTGGAGATCATGTAGTCCAACCTACCTGCTCAGCAGGGTCACCTAGAGCAGGTTAGACAGGGTTGCATCCAGGCAGGCCTTGAAGATCTCCAGAGAAGGAGACTCCACAACCTCTCTGGGCAACCTGTGCCAGGGCTCCGTCACTCTCACAGTGAGTATATATATTCATTCATATAATATTCATTCATAAAATACATGGAGGAGGAGAAGAAAATACTGTTCCAGGCTTGTACTAGTATTATAAATTTAACTGATTTCACTGAAGCTTCTGAATAGATGTTTGAAGTATAAGCCATAAGCCATTCTGCTCATTTTTTATTTTAGAGGGACAACTTATCTGGAAACATTAGTACAAGTCTCAAAATGCACCCTCACCATCCTTCCTTTACTAATCATACATGCATATAATGAGTCTGCCTAGATTCTGTATCTGTAGGTTACAAGGAGAGACTACTGTTATTTTTGTTTGTTGCTTCTTATTTGCTCTAATTTGCTCTCTAAGATGTAAAAGCTTGCTATATTAATTCAGACAAAAGCTACACGGAATGAGTAGTTTGGTACAGATATCCAGGCTAAATTCCAGATGCGTATGTGTAGGCTTGGATTGTTTTGTCATACCTGTTTTCTAATTACTGTAGTTTACTAACTATTCATTTTGTTATCCGTGAACCATGCATAAAACTTTCTTAGACAGGATTCATAATATAATGTAAACAGAGAACATTTAGGCTAATAATTAGAAGGATTTCTGAAAAACTAATGGAGTTGTGACTAAGAAAACACATTTCTAAATTGCTAAGTGACTCCTGCAGCCAGAGACCAATATAAATTAATAATACTAATAATACTTTTGTCATTATGTGGAACATAATTGTTTACCTAGATATAATGTTTGAAGTTGCTTTTCGTTACAGAATTTCCCTAAATGCTATCAAATATATCAGCATGCAGACTCTGAGGGATCACCTATGCAACCACCACTGGAGATTTTGGTTACACAGTAACAAAAGATATATTGTTACACAGTAACAACAAGAGAGGCTGTTTCTATGTATTACTAATCATTCTGATGAAGTGCCTGGGGTTCTCTATGCATGACAGTCTACTTCACTCAGAAAACAGTCACCTTCCCCAGAACCTGGAGATGGCTCTGGAATCAAGCATTACAGAACAGATGAGGAATTTGTGCATCTGAAGAGAGGAACRTGATTTTTCCATTTCAGAGATATCGGAGGAAAATGAATGTAGTCACATGGCATATGCCTTCCTTTGTGCCTCCTATCCCAGATAAGTTAGATCGACAGATAGAGGGTCTAAAGGTAAGAAAAGAGATGTGCCCTTTCAGCAAGTATCTTAAATGTGTCTGTCTCTTCTCCTTAGTGTACAACTACCATCAAAACTCCACGTATGTTCAGATCTCTGAGACAAAAGGAGTAGGAAAGCTGTAAYGCAAGATAATGATGACCTTTACCTTGTGTCAGATGTAAGAGTGCTAGTTTTTGTCTGATCCTCCTTTGATGGATAGCTATTGCCCTTTCTGGCCAGAACAATGTAAAAGAAAGTCCACAAGGACATTACTGTGCAGAGAATATTATTTGGCCCATTGCCAGTAAGACAGTACTCTAAATAGCTAAACAGTTGCAGTGTAGAATGATATATGTTAACTTAAGCCACCCTATTGATCAGTCTCCACTTCTTAATGTGTTGGTTATCAGGATTTTTGCCCCAGTTCGTATTCTGCACTTGCACTGTCTTTTTATTTTTTTTATGAAAATCAAAGAACAGATATTTTCTTAAAGATCTAAAACTGTCAGGAAAAGAACTCTTGCTCAATATCTTGGTTATTCTGAAAGAAAAAAATAATCTGCATGACAAAACTTCACAGCTAAAGAAAATTACACTTATCTGTTCTAATCTAAATGCTTCTATGCAATTCATGTTAAAAATAAAAATAAAAAATATAATTTAAAATTCTTATCATTACACAGTTCAAAAACATCCACAATTTTATTTATTGGCTGCTAACACTACCTGGACAGAGGGCAGTGTTATTGCAAACCCTTGATTCTCTTAAAGGGCCGCTGCAGTGTGTCCCGTAAGGTGATACACAAGTTCTGGTTCGCACCTGCGACCCTTGACCACAAGTAACTGAACACGTACTCCATTGGGCCCATTCTTCAACACCAGATTCACCTGTATTCAAGACAACAAACATGAATATAGACATAAGTATTAATGAGACATCTTTTTGCTGAAGCTCATTATATTCTGTCCTTACAATTAAAGAAAAAAGTATCATACTAAAATAAATATTTAAAAGTTCATGGAAAAAAGCAGCTGTGRAAATGTGCAATGAATAGAAAATGAAGACACCTATAATGCTGCAGTCACATTATACCTGTCAGAGTAAAACACTTTGATCACTTAGCATCATTTACAGCTCCATAAGAAATACTTTCTTTCAACATTCTAGAAACCACACTGCCCTCAGGATGCTAAAAAAGCCAAAGACAACTCTTTTTACATAATAGCAAAGGATTTAGCTTTGACATTTATCACTTTAGAATGAAGACTAGGTAATAGTTTAAGGARCACTGCCAGTTGCGGAAATCTGATACAAAAAACTACAAACCAAACACCGAATCTTTTATCTTTTCTTGAGTGGAGTCTTCTACTATTTGAAAGCAGTTTCTTGGCAAAGGGCAATGCTTCACTTACAAATTTTTAACTTGGAAGAGTGGGATAGGAACTTTGATTTTTTCCTGTGCAGTTCTGTTACTAGTTTTTGATCCACAGATGTCCTAAACTGTTGGATGTGCTAGACCTAATTATTGYATATAGTACTTACCACTATTTTCAAAGCTGTCAGATAGGAACAGCATGGTAGAATGAAGAATTCACAATTAATCATTTACCCAACAAATTCATGAGCTAATTGTCTGCAATTTGAAATGTTTGCCATTTTAAAAATTCTGTGGTTACATCACACCAAAAAAAAAAAAAAAAAAAAAAAAGGTTTTCAGTCCTGTATTGTTACATGTGCTATTTTAGTTTCCACATAATCACATAATCACACTGAAAGATATAAAATTAGTTTGCATAAAGTACTATTCCACATCGGGTGCAAAATCAGATATGTTTTATAAATACTGTACATTTGAAGTGAGCTGATTTTTTATTGTTGAGATAGTGCACATTATATTATTTCTATATCTTAACATGAGGCATGTATAAGCACTTTTTGCAAGAATGTTCAGGAAGGAGTGTTTAAATTCAGTTTTGAAGAACAGCCATATACATAAAATTCTTTTTCCAAAGGCATTCATGTTTAGAAAACTTCGTCACTCGAATATTCTCAGAAAGCAAATGTAGAAATGATGTGAATATGGCTGAAGTGAACCTACTGATCAATTTGAATTAAATAATTGTGGATTCATGTTCACCTTTCTCCATTAAAAAAATCAGTATAAATGCCATGTGGTAGCCTATATTAAATTATTGGATTTTAAACTTAAGTCTTCTTTGTAACAGATGGGATTTTATGTTCAAAATTCAGTGGTATGATATGACCTTCAGTCTTGAATACTTTGCTTAAAATTTTGGTTGTCTCAATATACCTCTATTCTGCCAAAAGTTTTGATGTAGCAACCAAGGAACTGTCTGCAACCAGGAAGTCTCTGGTGGTATCTTCAAAGAATGCAGTAAATGATACACTGTGATTTCTTGGTCAAGCATCTGTCCCAAGCTTTTTGTTTGTTTGTTTGTTTGTTTCCACAAGCAAAGCACATAACTTTTGAAAAATGCTTGTCTCTGCTAGTCCTCTAAGAAGCTCTAAGTTCTAAGCTCTAAAATTCAAAGATTTTTTTTWAAAAAATTTGTGCTTCTTATTTAGTAAGAAGACAGAATACTTTACAATTAGTATATACAAATCCTCTTGCTTTTCAGAAAATGGTATAAAACTGCAACAACTTCTAYAGATAATGACAAAAAGATGAGCTTTTTACATAAAAAACTTCACCAAAATGTTTTGTGCAGTCATTCTGTGTATTTGTTAGGAGAACAAAGGAGAAGTTTAAGCACTGATTATTTTTTTCATCATTTTTTGACATGAATTTAGCATTTTGATCAAATTAGCACATAGCTTGGRTTCAGGATAGAGGATATAATATGGTATAAGTATCTAATCTCTAGGTAGACAGTAACTATTATATAACCTATAGTATAAGTAAGTCCTATGTAAAATATACTGTGGGTTTCTAGACTAATCTTTTTTTGACTTTTCTTTTCTTACATGTTTAACACTTGACTTTGCCCTTGTTAATGTGGTTTAGATAAAAGGTCAAACAGAAAAAAAAGTCAAAGCTATGTCTCTCAAGACGTTCCTCATTRTATAAAACAACCATATATGCTCTTTGTAAATTATCTATTGTCCTACACAGACTGCTGACARTGCACAGCTAATAAAATACAGAAATAATTATTAAAAATCTTAAAATGTCAAAGATCTTTGTGATAAAAAGTGGGGTTTAACACTTGGAATATGACGAAAAATAGCAGCAACATGATACCAAGCCATGTGATTGTATTAAGTGAAATTTAAAATTAATATTGATTATTAAAAGCCTTGAGAATAGATGTACTGTCCATTTGCAAGAGGAGAGACCTAGCAAAATACTTAAACTTATGTAAAGGTAGGAAGCTTAAATCTTTGCTAGAGCATGATTCTATGTGCAAAAAGAGTGAAACTAGAGGAAATACAGGATAAATTTATCTCACAGACCACTTCACCTCCGTTTGCACTTCATATTATGATTTGTCATTTTTAATTTTTCAGAGTACTTTGTACCACTGTTAGTACTATTATTACTTATTTTATAGTATTTTAGAAGAAGGAAACACCTTTACAGACATAGTTGACCATTTTTTAATACAGGCAAATAGAGGTTTCTTTATATTCTGGAATAAAACTAGACTGCCTAAATTATCCCAAAATACATCTTCCATTATTCTTTTTTCTTTTTTTTTTCTTTTTGAAATGAAAATTTCAAGACGTCTGCTTTTTATTTTCTGTACAATATCCTGTTACTTTGCAACTGTTATATTTTTATGTCTATCATATTAAACATATAATCTCAAATTAACTGTTGGCAAACTACCAATCCCTCATTCTCCCCTATTGCCAAACATGTAAGAGGAAAGACAACTTACTGTACAGAAGGCCTCATTGATCTGTGTAACACTTACCTGTATTATACATTCTAAATCCCATAACACCTAAGGGAAGGATCAGTCCAAAAACATAAAATGACAAATATAGGACAATAAATTATTCACAAAATATTTTTTGAAAAATTTTAGATATGTTTCACTACCTCATACCACTCATAAGCATACAGGAAAATGCATATTTTAATATCACATATAAAACTGTTCTACTTCCCAGCAAAACTCTGTGGACTAAGTCCACCATCCTTAAAACAGGATTAAATGCTTTTCATAAATGTTTTCCAGGACAATTCTCAATTCTTGTCTCTCTGCGCTTTTAAGTATACATACATTTTACTGTACTTTTGTATTTGCTTTTTTATTACACACAAAATAAAATATTACACAGGCTAAAAACAGAGGAAATCTTGTGAACTTAGTATCCATTTACAAGATATTTTAAAGGCTTCTTAGTCAATGGGTAAATTCATGAGGTATGTTAGAAAAACCTTATGATTCAATTTAAGAAGAGAGCACATTAATTATATCACGAGAAAATGAATGCATTAGAGGTGAAGAAAATATGCAATGATCACTAGAAAGGAAAATCAAAATGAAGAAGAGATGAAAATTAGTAGCTATAGCCAAAAGAGCGCTGTATTACTTAAAATGTATTAACCTACAGTATGTAAAAGATACATTTCCTCAAAATTGGAAAGGTAAATTTATATGCTCTGCTCATACATCTCACATGCTTTCAGAACAGGACCTTGAAAACAAAGCCTGTATAATTTTGAACAATCATCTCCCACTCCACACACACAATATATCAGAARATGATGGTAGTAGTGGTGCATTTATAATGCAGTTCTCTAACACCCATGCACTGCAATGGATGATTAGAAATTATTAGATAGAAGTTTTACCTGATAACATGAAAGTTTTCTGGATTTGTGTAAGGAAATAAAATAGATTCTCCTACTTATTTTAGGATAATTGTATGAATTCAAGAAGAAGCATAAAAGCACAAGTGTTATTCTATGTAGTAAGCAACTAACACTGTAAGTCTAAGCTACATATGTAAGTCATAAGTTCTACTTGCCTGAATTAAAAACTGTATGCAACCAAGAGGGTTCTAGGCTTATTTCTTCCATTTATGTGTGACATAAAACTGAAGTTTTCCTACAGTAGTTAGCCATAAAAGTAGTCCTAGAGATTAATGGGAGGAAAACAGACCTCTTCCTCTAAGTTTTTTAACAGATAGATCTATACTAATTTGTTATACATGTATTTAGATTACTTATATACAATTTCTGCAAATCTGTTAAGTAGAGCACCCTACTACTAAGGAAGTCAACATGCAATATAACTAGATGCAATTATAGCTCTTTTACTAAAGTGAATATAACACTGGAAGCATTATGTATGATTGATGCAGGCATATTTTCTAGGTTAGTATCTACAGAATACAGAGTGAGTTGTTTCAAATCCATACAATACTTATGTGGCACAAGATTTTTATTGCTATAACTTATTGGAATGGAATACGTAGGGAACCATTAAAGAGTTAGGTTTTACCAACAGATGCACAGATCATTTCCTATGTCAGAATGGGGAATAATGTTGGTATATTAAAACTTATTCCAGCTCCCTGTTGAAACTTTACCATTGACTTCAAAGGCAGCTGTGGTAACTGTTGGCAAATATTCTCTTTTTTATGACTATAACTCTAAGTGTGAATTATCATTTCAGTATCTTTATCTAAAGAAGATGCAGTTGCTCGAAGAAAATTAGAAAAAAAWGTTTTAGATGAAAAACTGTTAGATAATTTGCATTTCCAATTAATAACTATTTATGGCCAATTTCATTCAGCAATTATGTATCTCAAAATTAGAGAATAGAGGATTGTGCTGGGCCAAAGATAGAAAATGCTGAATGTATGCACATCAGAATTACCTTAGCAATTAATTACTTTGATAAATGCCCGAAGCTGGGATTAGACCTCAGTCTATTTATCTAGAAATTCTGAAGCATTTTCTTAATGTTTTTGAAAAAATAATGTCACAGTAAGACGTCCTGTGTCTTGCATGTGTCAGACTATTTTATTACTAAATTAATTAATTTTACATTAAACTATTCAGTATCCACATATTATCTACCTAATTCTCAGCTACTTTATTTATGGACTTTAACTGGTGGAAAAAAATAATAAATGATTCAAAAAAAGTATCAGCTTAGAAAACTGACAAATATGCAGCAAAAGATTATGGAAACATGCAGTGGTTTTGCTAAAATTAACAACAGTAAATAGAAAAATGTAACTGATGTATTACCAGTTTGTGCCATAAATTTAGCAGCATCAGCTTGTTCCTGAGGGACCCTTTTCTCATGAACAGATCGAGGTCGCTGACTTTTAATTGTATGATCTCCCATCATTCCAAATTCTAAAGACAGAATAAAGGTTTATGAAAGCTTGTGTGTAGACATTTCTCAAAAGTAACATACTGTCTCATGCAATATGTTCCTAAACATACCTGGAAGTTGCTGGTAAGATTCAGGCAAGTGATCTTGGCAGTTAACATCAACTTAATTTTGCTACACTCAGCTCTTAATAAATAATTAATTAATTTATGCCTGCATATTTTCAAACATGAATTTACTATATGAACCAATATTCAGTGTAGTGAAACATACTATAAATCAGCTTCATGACATGGGACAAAAACAATTATTCAAACGCAGACATTTTATTTTTCTATTTTAAATCAGTGCAAACCACACTAGGAACTGACTGTTATAGTGTTAGACACTGTTAGAGCCTGTTGCTCTTCCAGAGGACATCTATTTCCGCACTCGTCTTTCAGGCTGATGAAGCCTTCATCAGGGATAATGAATCGTCTTTGGGAATGGTGTCAATGCAAAATAATAATTCAGCCAATGAGCTGCTTAATTTTTATGCTGAATCCAGCAAAAGTTTTGCTAACTTCTTCATTTCAGAAAACTCAGTTATAAAGACTATAGGTTGTATCTTGTCCTCAGCACTTGAAAAGGACTCCCCGTTGATTTTAATGGGGAAATCTGCATAAAAAAATTCAATGGTGTAGAAAGGCCCACAGTGTGAGAGACAAGTGTTTCATTTTTTATCTTATCACTGCTCTTATTTTCCCTGTCTAGTCCTGCACAAATCTTTTAATCCTCCACCTCAGAGTACATTTTTCCTTTCTGTGATGAAATGCAGAGGGAACACTGCACTTTTAAATAGACCACTGCCTCTTCAGCACAGTTCCCTCTTTTCCTCCCAAGCACACACAGCTTTCCACAGCTTGGTACTATATATTCAAATTCTGGTAGTACTGTAGGAAGCATATGCTGTGAACTGTGAAGTAACATAGAAGGAACTTCAAATACAACTCCAYGAAGTTTCTGTTGAGGCAGAAGGTGTCTGAAGCACTATAAACATTCAAAATACCTTTCCTGTATCTTGCAAATGTAAATGTAAAATTCAAAATTCTCCCCACTCCATAAAGTGATGAAGATAATACAACTTACCTTCCTACCTCAAAAGATGTACAACATTATGTGAGATGTAAATGTTATTAATAAATATTACTGGCAAATACATTGTTTTGATATATCTTTAAAACCAACAACAAGTTCTAATTTCTAGGTAGAGGAAAAAGTATTAAAAGGCAAATATARTTTAAAGCAGTAAATCAGCAAAGAGTTTTTTCCTGTCTATTAAGTTATTGATCTATTCTTCAAAACTAGAATTTCTTTCTGTAAATATTAAGGGCAACATTTAAACAAAAATTTCATTATTTATTTGAGAACAGCGAGGCAGTTTGCATTCTAAAGAGAATATTGAAAAAATCTAGTTAATTAAAAACAGTTTGAGAATCAAACATTGCACATTTTAAATATATCCTAGAAATACACTGGAAATAACTGAATTATATATAAAAATATATATCTAATTTGAATCTATATGTATATTTGTATACAGGTATGAATGTGTAGCTACATGCATATGCATGTTATAGTATTTTATGATATTTTTTTCACAAAATATGCCTCTACCACAGCTCCTCTTAATCAAGGTAGCTTTTTATGCTGTGGGGAATCTCTGACTATATTAGAAGTTTTATAATCAGTATTTTTATGTAAATTAAGATTAGACTGCTATTCTTTACAATACAAGATGCAGTACAAATGACCATTTAAACTATAATTTGCAACATGAGTGAGGGACAGGAGACTTTAATAGGCTCTCTTCCCTTGAAGGGGCTGTGAAAGTAAGACACTTTTGCTTTGAGTTTGCTGCCTAAACGCTGCCAGGCAGTTTAGAGGATCTGGTACCGTTCTTGCAGAAGACTTCTTTTTATCTCTCAAGTTACAACAAGAGTGCAATAATGGGAGACCTTTGCTAGAGGAAAGCTTTCCAGAGGCATACAGGGAAATTGTGGATGTTTTAGTCTCAGCCCTGCAGCATCCTGTGCTGGATGTAAGCATATGTAGCATCTCGCAAGATCAAGCCCCCTAATGAAGAGGCAAGGGAAATTCTGGGAGATCAGTTTTCAGTGTTGTGATTTATATGCAGTGTACCTCCATTCACCACCATGAATATCAGCAAGAAGAATAAAATACAACTCATTGATGCAGGGTYTAATCATACCTTGAATTTTTCATTTTTCCATTAAGCAGCAACACATTTTTAATTCATGTGTTCAGTTCACATTAACTAATGTTGACAGTCTTTGAGATGAACTTTCTAACTAGTATACCTTTGATATATTAAGTATTTACACAGTGCCAATAAATGTTTCGTAACAGAGATAAAAAATATTTCTTTATATTTTGTCAAAATATTGAACTAGACTTATGCAGTGTTCTCATTTTCATATTCAGCTGAAATATATAACCAAATGCTGCATGAGAACAAAAGTGGTAACACGAAACACACTGTGCTGGCATGAGTGAGAACTTTAAAGACCTCATTAAAATTCAGGCCTCATAAGAAAAGAAAAATAAAGGTCAAGTACATTTTTGTAATGGAATCAAAGTATTCAGCTTCTGTGTATAAGTACAAACAGTGTTCTCAAATTGGTTAATCTATGAAGCTCAAAAGAATTGCATTTTTTATGAAACATTTTATAATAAAATATTCTACTTAAGTGACTGTCGTAGTTCACAATAAAAACTAAATAGAATGAAAGTTTCCTTCATTTACAGATCCTATATAAAAAAATAATGTAGAAGATGAACCACTCAGCATGCTTGCCACTTGTATTTATGCCACTTGTTTTCCCTCAGTACTTCATGAAGGAGAACTATTTAAATGCTATGTGGGCAGGGAAAGGCCGGGTCAGTCTAAAGTATGACCAAATCACACAGTAGTTTTAAAGAGCTGTTTGTGTGGGGAAGGTATGAGGGAGCATCTTATTCTAGACATAGACTTCTGCCATAGAGGTACCCTGTAAATTCAGTTTAGGATGATTCAACATATGATGTCTGAGGACATATTGAATGTTGAACTGACTTTCTGAATAAAAGAATATTTCCCATTCTTGCTTTTCTAAGCTAGCTCTTGCTGATGAAAAGATGTTTCCTAGTCCAGAAAAAGGAATTTTTTGGAGACTTCAATTCCTGATCAGAATCGTATGTTGATGTCTGTCCTAATTTTCTCTTGGATGAGAAAACAAAGTCCTTTTCTGCTTTTACCTGAAACTATAATCCATTGACACTAATCAAATTATTTCATTAAATAAAGAGGGACACAGAATCTTTTCATCAGCAGACAGGCACGCGGCTTGATTCAGAAACTATAGACATGACTATAATTTAGGCCTACACAATAAAAACTACATTGCTAAAGTTACTCCATAACTTTATAAAATTATAAAATAAAACCAGAATAAAAATAAAACTCATACAGAAATATCTCAAAAATAAATGTATTCCTTCCACATAGCATTATGAGAAAGCCACAGAGACCTTCAAAAGGCCAGGAAATATGTACATTTTGAATGGATCATTTTAATCAAACTGTGAGTTACAACAAATCTTAACATGTTCCAGTGTTTGTAGTAGAAAATCAGAGGTTTAATTATCCAATAGAATTTATACTGTAGCCATTGGTTTTGTGGTGGTTATAGAAGTAAAACAGTTTCCTGCAATAAGAAGTGTGTTCTTTCTCTTCTCAGCTGTACACAAAGCATCAATAGTTAAAATTATTTTAGCAATGCATATGTATTAATCTAGATGCGGTTTATCATTTCATTTTATATATAACTCTGAAACATGTGTCCCATGCCTTTTAGGAGAGGAAAAGAAAAGATTTCTGAGATTTCAGTTTACAGCTGAGCATCATTTACAGCAACCCTTATTTGTAGCCCCATTGGTTTTACCTTTCCTTTTATGTTATGTTATGGGAATGTTTATTCCTATTGAGTAACCTTTTTAGTTTTTAAAGGAGAAGCTAAAATCTTGCTGCCAATGTAGGTGTACGTTTTTAGGAGAGAAGAGAGGTGCCATGTGCTCTCTGTAGGAACAAAGAAGAAAAAACATCTGTTAATAGTATAAAAATGCAAAGTAGGAAAACTGCACAAGACAAAAGAAAAATACCAGCTTTGCAAGGTTCTACTCACCAGTGGCTAGTGTTTTCTTTATGACAGGTGGAAAAACATTAAAATTTACATATCAGTCAAACAGATTTTATGCCTAGGCTGTTTAATAGTGTATGTAAGGCTGTTACTTATAAATCTTGGCTATCAAATGGCATTACAAACCATGCTGGTTTAGTTCTTATGGTTATTTTTATGTTACATGTCATGAGAACTTCACAATGTAATTATATTGGTCTGGTTATAGGTGTACCATCTAATAATGAATTGTGGTGTTATTAATGGCACAACACATTGGCATTTTTCAGCTTAACTGTTGATAGTAACAGCATGAACAAGCTGTTGAACTAAAGAAGCGACTCTGAGAACTTTACAGTTACTTCTGAGATTGCAAAATGTAAAGCAACCTCCTAGAGCTGCTAGGTATCCTCAGCTTTTGCTGAACCCAGTGGCAGGGGAAACGATCTACAGTTCCCTAAAAGTCCTAAAAGTAAGAGGCAATTGATTCTCAGAAGAGACTGTCAGCTCACCTACAGCATTCTAGCAGTGTTCTACGCAGTATCTCACCTACTTCTGAATTGTAAATAGTGTAATGAAGGTTTTCAGATTCCAATTATTCTTGGCTACAGAATAAATATTAGCCAACTTTGTAACCAGAATGTGCATTAATACAAACTATTCAGATTTCTTATGTAGGAGCAGTATGGCATCCTCGCCGTGCTAACACAAAAATGGTTTTACTCAGAAAGTACACTAAGTGCTGACCTAAGTCCCAGGGRAAGGGAATGGAGGAAGCAGAGAGGGAGAAAGGAAGAAAGAAAGCATTTACAGAAATATGTAAAGAATCAGTTTGTTCCATTAGTTTTGGACAGAACTATTAACTGATTTCAATAGATATAGCTAATTGCAGACTTCCTCAAGCTTGAAAAGCTTTCCTGCATATTTTTATTTCTTCATAGTCCTTTCAGTGGTTTCTCCCACATAGATACTAGTGCAATATTTAGTAGAACCATATGTGGGGTTTCTAGTCAGCTGCAACCGGCCAGTACAATTTCTTCTGGTCACTAGATGGCAGAATGTGTGTTGACTTACAAGCACAATTTTGCATTGATTTGAGTACTGTCTGTTTCTTTTTGATTAAAAAAATGACTATTTCAAAAAAGAAATATTTTCATTATTGCCAGAGGGCTGAGGGGTTTCTGTTTGTTTGTGTAAGACTGAAGTAAAGATGTTGTAAAAAAGTAAGCTGCAGTTGCTTCCTCTTACAGTAAAACCCACAACCAAACAGAATAAAATTCCACAAGCACTCCTTTCTGTGTCTCTAACTGTGTGTCACCAGCACAGGGTACCCAGTCCCCACAATGAAACAATCATTCTCAAATGCTGCATTGACCAGACACAGAGCATCAGCGACATCAGTGCATGTTTTCCCTCTATAGCAGAGACTTCAGCTACTTCTTCCTTCGGAAACTACTAAAAACATTATTTCCTCACTGAACAGGCAATTTGCCAAAGTGGTAACTCAGTTATCAGCTGAATTAGATTTCCGTGGGAACACTTTCTGGGTAAACGCAGAACAACATTCTTCAAACAGTCTTTGCGTACTTGGAGGAGGAGGCAGTCGAGAGCTTATGGGTAAAGACCAAAGGGCAAACTAACATGGAGGGACACTGTAGTGGATGTCTGCTACAGGCCCCCTGACCAGGAAGAGAAAGTTGATGAGGCCTTCTATAGGCAACTGGAAGTAGCCTCATAATCACAGGCCCTGTTTCTCATGGGGGGCTTCAACCACCCTGACATCTGCTGGAGGGACTACACAGCAAGGCAGAAGCAGCCCAGGAGGCTCCTGCAATGCATTGATGATGACTTCTTGTCACAAATGGTGGAGCAGCCTACAAGGAAGGGTGTCCTGCCGGATCTTGTCCGTACCAACACAGATGGACTGGTTAGAGATGTGAAAGTTGGGGGCAGCCTTGGCTGCTGTAACCATGAGATGGTGGAGTTCAGGATCCAGTAGGAAAGAAGTAAGGCAACAAGCAGGATTGCAACCCTGGACTTCAGGAGAGTGGACTTTGGGCTCTTCAGAGACCTAATTGGTGGAATCTCATGGGTTAAGGCCCTAGAAGGAAGGGGGGTCCAGGAGASATGGCTAGTATTCACACATCACTTCCTCCAAGCTCAAGAGYRGTGCATCCCTAAGAGTAAGAAGTGCAGCARAGGGGGCAGGAGACCTGCATGGGTGAGCAAGGAGCTCTTGGCCAAACTCAGACAGAAGAAGAAAGTACGCAGAATGTGGAAGAGGAGACAGGCTACTCGGGAGAATTATAGGAATGCAGTCAGAGTATGTAGAGCTGCTGCGAGGAAGGCTAAGGCCCATTTGGAATTGAGTCTGGCAAGGGATGTCAAGGACAACAGGAAGGGCTTCTTCAAATACATCAGCAGCAAGAGGAAGACTAGGGAAAATGTGGGCCCGCTACTGAATGGGGCGGGGGCCCTGGTGACCGGGGATACAGAGAAGGCAGAATTACTGAATGCCTTCTTTGCTTCAGTCTTCACTGCTAAGGGCAGCCCCCAGGAATCCYRSAGCCTGGACGTGAGGGAGAAAGTCTGGAGAAGGGAAGACCTTCCTTTGGTTGAGGAGGAAAGGATTAGAGACCTTCTGGGCAGCCAAGACATCCACAAATCCATGGGCTCGGATGGCATACACCTACGGGGAATGAGGCAGCTGGTGGATGTTGTTGCCAGGCCRCTCTCCATCATCTCTGAAAGGTCCTGGAGAACTGGAGAGGTGCCTGAGGACTGGAAGAAAGCCAGTGTCACTCCTGTCCTCAAAAAGGGCAAGAAGGAGGACCCATCCCTCACCTCACCTCCGTCCTTGGAAAGGGGATGGAACAGCTCATTCTGGATGTCATCTCCAGACATACAGAGGAAAAGAAGGTGATCAGGAGTAGCCAGCATGGAGTCACCAAGCAGAAATCCTGCTTAACCAATCTGATAGCCTTCCATGATGGAGTGACTGGCTGCGTAGATGAGGGAAGAGCAGTGGATGTTGTGTACCTGGACTTCAGCAAGGCTTTTGACAGTCTCCCATAACATCCTCCTAGATGATAAGCTCAGGAAGTGTGAGTTAGACGAGTGGACAGTGAGGTGGATTGAGAACTGGCTGAAAGACAGAGCTCAGAGGGTCATCATCAGTGGCATGGAGTCTAGTTGAAGGCCTGTGGCTAGTGGCATCCTCCAGGGCTCAGGACTGGCTCCCATCCTGTTCAACTTCTTCATCAATGACCTCGATGAGGGGACAGAGTGCCTCCTCAGCAGGTTTGCTGATGATCCCAAGCTGGGAGGAGTGGCTGACACACCAGAGGGCTGTGCTGCCATTCAGAGAGACCTGGACAGGCTGGAGAGGTGGGTGGAGAGAAATCTCCTGAGGTTCAACAAGAGCAAGTGCAGAGTCCTGCACCTAGGGAAAAATAACCCTAGGCACCAGGACAAGCTGAGGGCTGACCTTCTGGAGAGCAGCTCTGCCAAGAAGGACCTGGGAGTGCTGGTGGTTGACAAGTTGACCATGAGCCAACAATATGCCCTCGTGGCCAAGAAGGAAAATGGCATCGTGGGGTGCATTAGAAGAGTGTTGCCAGCAGGTCAAGGGAGGTGATCCTGCCCCTCTCCTCAGCCCTGGGGAGGCCTCATCTCGAGTCCTGTGCCCAGTTCTGGGCTCCCCACTACAACAGAGACATGGAGCTACTGGACAGAGTCCAGCATAGGGCTACAAGGATGATCAGAGGGCTGCAGCACCTGCCCTATGAGGAACGGCTGTGAGAGCTGGGCCTCTTCAGCCTGGGGAAGAGAAGACTGAGGKGGGAACCTCTCAATGTGTACAAGTACCTGAAGGGAGGGTGTCAAGGGGACGGGGACAAATTCTTTTCAGTAGTCCCATGTGACAGGACAAGAGGCAATAGGCAGAAATTGAAGCACACGAAGTTCTGCCTGACTGTGAGGGGGAATTTCTTCCCTGTGAGAGTGACAAAGCCCTGGCACAGGTTGCCCGGAGAGGTTGTGGAGTCTCCTTCTCTGGAGATCTCCAAGGCCCGCCTGGATGCAACCCTGTCTAACATGCTGTAGGTGACCCTGCTGAGCAGGGAGGTTGGACTAGATGATCTCCAGAGGTCCCTTCCAACTTTACTGATTCTATGATTCTATGATTCTACTTCCTCTACATAGATCCCAGTCCCATAAAAATTCCTCTTTTGACTCTTCAAAAGAGTATAGAACAGCTGCAAGTCAAACAGAGTCACTAGAGTGAATTATGATCTGAACTGAGCTATACCCATGAACACAGAAAGATACTCTATTAATCATGAAAATATGAAGAGAATTTTAATAGTAGTGGAAATATGAAAGTCAGTAATAGTTGCACTAACAAAGCCATGTTCTGATTTTCATAATACACTTGCATTTTATCAAGTAAAAGAAAAAGGTTCACAATTATAAGAAATAAGACACAAGATCTCCTTCTTCTCACATAGAGATACATACTGATGTAGTTACACACACAATCTTTCACCAAATTAGGAAAAATAGTTATGTAGTTTGAACAGTGAACATATTGCACATAAGTAATTAGTCCGTGTTTTTCTCAAGGGAGATATATTTGCTCCTAGGAAATAATGTTGCATTAATACTGCTGCTGCCATCTTGGATAGCAAAAGAAATGAAATTTTACGGGATTACTATATAAATTATAACATCAGTCCTGGTAAACTAAGCTCAATGCCATCTGCTGTCTCACTATGCATTTCTGAAGTTACTTGCCTGGCCAGCCGTCATCTTTTGTGGGATCTAAAGCTGCTTATTCATGGCTTCACATTTTATCAGTGAAAAATATCATATGGATATAATATTTATTCACATTCTATGTGCCTAGAATACTGAAACTGTGCCCCATGATCTTACACCTAGGCAGAGAAATTGAATATGTGAATCTAGTGAAGTGATGCATACCTGTTCAAAATGAATGTAAAATGTCTCCACCATAGATACCATGTTTTCACAAGCTTTGCAAAATTATAATGAAGCAAAGGGAAAGGGGTGGAGAATGAAATCCCAAAGCAGAGCCTTTTCCATTTATCTCTCTAATAAATCTGACACGTATTTTATAATTATCATGGCCAGCAGGCAGAAGATGCTCTATAGTTCAGATATTTCACATTCAAATATTTTMCTAGCCATCCATTCCAAAATAATTGTATTCAAACAACAATAATAAATTTAAGAAAGAAAATTTACATTATCAAGTGTAAGACTAAAGTCCTCTAATATATTATTCTAGCCATATTCCCTATTGCTCTCTCAAGAGATTCATGGAATGTGGCAATACATTAAAGAATGGAAACAGAAGAGATTATCCTTATTTATTTTTGCCTATTTAAATGCACTCCCTTGTAGTGTTCTTGCCATTTTAATGTTGCTACTACAATTACTTATTCATGTGTAGCCTTTAAAAAAATTAATTCATAGTAACATAATAATATTTCAGTATTTTAATTCTTTTTTACTTTTCATACAACTTTATTTCTGCATTAAGTATTTTGCTTTTGTCATATACTTCATTAACTGAATTATTGATATGTTAGCCAGTACAGTAGTTGCTTTAGAACGACAGCATTTTTACATACACCATCTGTTTTTACTGAACACTGCACTTAGCTGCCTGAATATTACACACAGGCTATTATATGTGCTTTTATTGCTCTATATATTTACCCCTCAAGCTAAGATCACTGAGGATAAATTGTAATATTCTAAGCTATTCTTGAATTCAATAACTTAGAGCACTTTCTTTTCTTTTTGGCCCTAGAAACACTGAAAGGTAAGTAAAGGTAATTGTAGAAAACTGGATTCACAAAGACATCTAGACTATTTCCTTGCCCTGCAACTATTTACTGCAGGCATTCCTGCCAGATGCTTTACTAAATGATAGCAGCATTCATTCACATTTGAATTATCTTTGAATTTATGCCAAAAAAGTTTACAGTCTATACAAGATTCTGATGCTGTGTGAAGAGAAGGAACAACAAGCAGTCCTTTGACTAGGTACTACAAACTCTTCTCACTAAGCACAGTTAAACTGAATGGATTTTTTTAGGGATAGTAACACTTCAACATGAAGCTTAATTGCATTGGCTTGCAATTGCGATTGCATACAATTGCATTGCATTGCACAGCTTTATAAAAGTATTTTCTTGTCATAAATTAACTCTCCTAATTTGTTCTTAGAAAAGAATAATCAAATGCACCCTTGGAGGAAGCTTCACTGAATGTGAATTTTTCACTTTACATTTTTATTATTARCAGTATCACAAAGCTGGCTGTTCATATACAGGTATCATAGGTAGCTACTAAATTTTAAGTACATAAAACGGAATGAACAGAGCAAAAGCACAAGCTACTCTAAGTTGGTCTGGTTTCACTTAAGCCTGTAGAACCAGGCCAAATTCTATCAGCTGAGGATATAGTCTAAAAGATCTTTTCCAAAACCACACACCTACTCTGAGCTAAGAGGTTTATATAACCTGTTTGTAAGGAGAAACAGCCTTCACAAACCTGCAGTGGCAGACTAATAATTACGTGAACGTGATTTAAAACACATAATTCTACCCAGCTCAGCCTAGGCAGAATATTGTAATAGTTTCCAGAATGAACCTCAAAAATACACTTTGACTCTTAAAATTTCTGAACTCCTATGGTGACACTCACGAGCTCAAAAAGTATGACTCATAAATAACTCCTATTTAATCAACAGAATTAAATTGACGTGAAAAGACAACACAAGTGGAAGGAGAATCAATAACTCAAAATTCAAACCCAAGAACACGTTTTGATTGAAGATATGATAAATAAATGCTCAAGATTTAAGTAGGACAGCACATAACAGATTTAACTGAGAACTATCAATGCAAATCACTAGGACCTAGCTATTCTAGCAGGTTTTGAAAATTGATTAAATGTTTTCATTGGATTTATTAAAAACATACTTTTATGTATGGCCTAGGTCTCTGGGATTCTCATCTTCGAGTCAGACTCAGCAATTCTTTTTCAAAAAGGTTTTAAGGACTCAGATATGCTGAGGCTAAGAAGCAGCGTCTTCCCTGACTCCTACTGCATAATCCACACTGTTAGAAAAAAATACCCGAGTTCATCTGCCAACATGTTCTTCCTACCTCAGTGGCCCATGGTGCCAGAGAGAACGACACAGTTGGCCTGTTTGACCAGTATTGCCTATGTGTTGCCAGTAGAATGGCAGAGGAATTGTTCAACTGCAAATTTCAGCTAAGCAATGCATAATTCATCCACCACCTTTTACAGTAGTTCACTCTGAAACCTGCATTAAAAGATAGCAGAGGTGCAAGATTTCTCTCTTCCTGAAAATCAGATCTAATATCTAATGTTTATATATAAAAAGTATGAGTACAGAATTTGAGCTAAGACTTATTAATTGGGAATAATCTATACAATCATAATCTACTATTTGTAACACAGGAATAAGAGTACTTTGTTTTACAGGCATGAAAAAAGGGATTCACTAAATTAGTAAGAGTATTATAATGAGGTTCTGTAGGTCTCCAAAATAGACTTATCACTCTGACAGCCATCACTATACTTATTTTCTGCAATGTACATATTTTAAAATACTTTTTAAAATGTTATGCTACAGCTATGACAGTGATTTCTCCTCCTTAACCATGGCAAAGTACCTTCCAACAGAGTTCTCTGAATAGATCAGCAGGAAAACTAAAATATAATTTAGTCAACTTTCATCTAGCCATCTTTCATCAATACGGATCAGAAAGTGAGTGATTTTAGTTTTCTAATTACTGTCCTCATCACTACATAGTGATAGGGATTTGAATCTGCATGTAGCTATTGCAAATATTACTACAACTATCTGTATCTTTTGACCTCCAGAGTGAGTTACAGAAATACATTCTACAGAGAATTACACTAAAGGAGTACACTATATAAGTGGATAATACAGAATATTTTGGCTGCTTCTCTTACAGATGTCAGCAGTAAGAATCATATTAGAAAACACCTAATACTTGAAGTCTGCTCCAGATACATTTCACGTAACTGATCTCAGTTTGTCAGCATGACATCAGATGGGTTATGATTACCTAAGATCTGCCTTGGTTCATCATGGTTCAGCATTTAAAGAAGTGGTGCTAACAGTCAACATATATGACTGCCTAAAGACTGAACATCATAGAGATTTTTCAGTAAAGGTGTTCAGTTCTGGAATTGTAATTGTAGGGCTCACTATGCTCATTAAGCTGTAAATTCTGATTGTAAGTTATGCAAATGTATTCTCAGAATGACCTATTGCTTATGAACTTACCCATGGTAAGCGGTGTTTCACTTAACACAAGAAGACTTTCTCTTAACAGTTGCAGACCTACAACTGGGTTGTCTATCATGGCTCTCTTTAAGAGAGGTTTAAGATTATGTTGCTCCTGACTGTGAAACCTTTTTTGAATTCTCTCCACTGTTAGCTATTTGCACATCTGCCTACAAATATACTATAAAGCTTTCCCTCCACCTCTACTCTGCTGTCCAGAAAGGGCTGGAAAAGAATAAGCTTCCTAGGGAGCTCAGTAGAATAGTAACGACAATATCTTTTATACAAGGATATTTTCAAACAAAAAAAAAAATTTCCTTCAAGTAATGTTTTTGCCTCTTGTGTGTTGTCTCTCTGAAAATATTCTAACAATTTAGTTACCTGAAAGAAGTGTTCTCAAATACTGTAAGCAAGTGTAATGGAATATTTATGGTAAGCAAATTCTGAATCRATAAAGTAAATTATGCTCACTAGAGACCTTACAGTATCTGTTCTCAATGTCCAATTAGGAATCAGAATCAGAACTATATAAACGATATCTCTAGTCACAGCTAGCCAATACAGATTGTAGGTTGAAAATAAAAAATGAGTATGAGGAATGGAAGTAGTGTTTGTGGGTGGAAGAAATACATGTTATTAGATCAGCTAAAGTATTTGGAAAAAAAACAGATTTTGGGCACACAAGCTTTCAGGCCTGAAGCAGAAGTATCATACTTTAAAGCTTCTAGGAACTTCATTAGTACCACCTACCAACCTTGCCCTGCTTATGTCCTTAGACTACCATGGTTCTAAAAGCACTACCACAATGAGCACATTAGACATATTTCACATTCAGGTAGCATGCTATGTCAAACAGTTAACTTGCAAAGACTGAATAAGGCAGGTAAAATTCTAAGTTCCGTTATGAAAATTCAGAAAAAAAACCCACTGTCTGTGCTGACCACAAAGACTATGCAGTACATATTATTTGTTTCAATCTAGCCATCAATATTACACTAACTACCCTGAAAATCCAATGTTGAAGCTCACAAGGCACCAATTCTCAGAAAGGACCAACAGAAAAAAAATCCTAGCCTCAGACCTGACACACAGACTACTCATGCTCTACTGATCCGGGGGGGGGAGCAGAAATAGGACATATTTAAATTTAAGTTTGACTTTTTTTTTAAAGTTACTTCAACTTGCCATTCATTTACATTTCAGACTAAATAAAGCAATTTTTAAAGCTAAAATGTTGTGATTCTAGAAACATCTTTTGGCAAATGAAAATACAACTCTGGTATAAAAAAAAAAACATTACTTGCTTGATGTATAAGTAGCAAATTCCACTTAAAACTATTCAAGGCATCCTAGGTTTCAAAAGTAACATTCCATTAGTTTTAATGAAGGCTCTGAAAGTGCTGCAGCAATGGGTCTGCAAAGCCCAACTGAACTGGAATGCTCTGTGCCAGCACTGACTCTTGAGCCCTAAAGTAGTTTCATCTACAGTCAGAGCGGCTTATTTTCCAGGCTAACAGCAGAACCCATTGATGCAAGACATGGTTATATAAACGCCCACATGGTAACATATGTAAAACATCTCAAAAGGATGGTCTGAGTGCACACGATCTACCTTTGGGAAAAGCACTGGTGCCACATGACAGCACATGTATAAAGTTTAGGCCGTAGAACAGATGTTAGCATTTCTTACTTCCATGTAGCTTATATTAAAAAAAGAAAAAAAGAAAGAAAGAAAAAAAAAGAACATTAGAAGCCCCCAAAAGACATGAAGAAGCAATTTTTTATGTAATACCTTCTGACTAAAAATAATTCATTAATACTAGTATATAACACCCTATATTGGTAATCACAGTTAGCACTTATATACTATTTTAATTACCCAGTGTAGTGCCCCATGTCATAGTTTTAATACGTAACATCAGAATATTACCACCTACAACCAATTCAGTAATTTTACATCCACCAGTGATGTAAATAACGTCATTATATGTGTTTCCAATACGTGTGTGAGCAGAAGTGGGTCCAAAGGGATTCACTCCAGTAGTAGAGTGCAACACACACAGAACTGGCAGACCTAGAAACGTGTTAGGAGTTTCTAGCTCCTTCCTCCATGTTCTGTCCATTAGACCATGGGGACATTGATCCATACAATTTAACCTTTTAGGAATACAAATTATTTTTACAAGACCATTTTTTTTTAGGAATAGGAACAATTACAGCTGAAGTGTGATTTCATTAGATCCTTATTCATGATGACATCAGCTTGGATTTGTCTCTAAGTGATAGTCTCTTGAAAGATAGTGACAATCAATTATTTCCAATATTAAAATTGATATAGTAAAATAATCTGGAAGTGAAAGTGCCAACCGAGAGAATGCCTTTTGTTGTTGTTACTCTTTGAAGTTCTGTTATTAACCTAATGTCCACCATTGTTATTGGCAAATAACAGCATGGTTCTATGCATTGGGTATATACTACATTGTAGGTAGGAATGTCAACCAGTATACCATTATACATTGTTCTGCAGCAAGACTCAGACAGTTTGCTAAAAATACAAGAACTGATTTTAAAAAGTAAAACATTTGTGGATAGACAAATCATTTCATGTGACCTCCAGTTATTTCATGCTACTTGCAAAGCTACAGGCTTCAGGAAAAGCGGCAGTCCAAAGATTCTTTTAAAAAGAAAGAAAAAGCATCTGTTGCTTCAAGAAATTCACCTTAAAAAGGTTCCAGGAAAACTTTTATGAATGGAATTATTTTTTAACTAATTGTTAAATTAATTGTTTTAAAACAAATTTTGGAACATATTTCTTCAGTACTCAGTGGGGCAGGAAAGGGAAGAGGAGAGAAGGGTAAGCTTGACTATATTTTTATATTGCTTGTGATTTCATACTTGTATTTATTTTGCTAATCGATGTAGTTGCAAAGTAGGAAAAAAAGATCAGTTCACCTCACTGACCTTCAGTTCTATTAAGTTTTGTGGATTGCCAAACCTACTCATTTAGCATCCTGCCTTTGTTAATGGACAGTCAAAAGCACCTACATTCATTCCTCAGTAGAACAGGGAAGATGAACTCTCCTTCAGCACACTCCTCTATCTTGACTACAAAAGGGGCCCAGATGACTACCTTACAGAACCACAGAATCACAGAATGGCTGAGGTTGGAAGGGATCTCTGGAGATCATCTAGTCCAACCCTCCTGCTAAGCAGGGCCAGTTAGAGCACGTTGCATAGGATCGCATCCAGGCAGGTTCGGAATACCTCCAGAGAAGGAGACTCCACAATCTCTCTGGGCAACCTGTGCCAGGGCTCTGTCACTCTCACAGTAAACAAGTTCTTCCTCATATTTGGACTGTGTTTCAGTTTTTGCCTGTTGCCTCTAGTCCTGTTGCTCGACACCCCTGAAGAGTTCAGCTCCATCCTCTTGACATGCTCCCTTAAGGTACTTATAGAGATTGATCAGATCCCTCAGTCTTCTCTTCTCCAGGCTAAACAGGCCCAGCTCTCACAGCTTTTCCTCATAAGAGAGATGTTCCAGCCCTCTAATCATCTTCATAGCCCTACACTGGACTCTTTCCAGCAGTACCATGTCTCTCTTGTACTGAGGAGCCCAGAATTGGACACCTTAGACTAGGACTCTTCTTTTGAGACATCTGAAGTTATATAAAATATATCCAATAGAGCCTTATATATGACAAAAAATAATTACAGAATTTTTTTCCATGCTGGAATGGAAAAGTGTCCGTATCAGAAAAGATGGTCTCTCTGATTTACAGAAATCAAAAAGTCTGCAGTGCTAGGTACTTATCATGAAAAAATCTGCTGACATGCTCAAGTAGCTCAGTATGGAAGTGTAAGATAATGACAAATAAGAGGCATTCATATATCAGATTTTCAACTTTACACTCAAAAGCTTGAGTGTATAAGTACCAAAGTGAACCTTTTACTTTCTGGACACGGAAACTGAAGCAGGGAAAAGTAGCAAACAGTTCTGTTCACAGTACAATGGCTGTTTTGGGAACAGAACTTAATATTTCTAACCTGTGCCCTCCAACTCAGTCATGGACTTTCTGGCAATCAGTAKCATCTGCCTTTTTTATCAAATATGTTTGTTCCAAATGAGTGGAGTACTCACTCAAATCTTTTGCAGATGTTAATATAAGGACTTTTTAATATCATATTCAGATGCAACTAAGTGATTAGTAATTGACTGGCATGAATTAGCATTTATTAGGGAAGACAGCAAATTGCTAATAAGTGTATCTTGCAGCAACGCAAGGAAAATCTTCATTTGGGCCACTGGTCAACTTACAAATGCAGATACATCTGATTTTCTTTTTTTAATTCAGTATCTAAGGACAAAATATCAGCCTAGGAAAAAATGAAATAACAGAAAATAAACATGAATCTCATCAGAAGGCACGAAATCACACACATGTCTGATCATTCATTGTTGCTCCAACCCCTGCAGGAATCTACGTGGCTGATGACGACAAATAAGGGCTGAACTCTTAGGGTTCCTTTTTTCAATGGTATCATTTGGATTTAATTCAGTGTGTCCTCAGGCTATCTTGCTGAGTTTTAACTCCAGCTTTTAACTCCTCGGTTTACCTAAAACTCTAGTACAATATATATATTTATTTGCTTTTTCTTCATATCACTAATTACTATTACCTCTAAACTAAATAACGTCACTAGAAAAAAGGAAAATTAACATCTTGCAGGTGGTTATACTGGTGCATTATAACAACATGCAGCAAATAAACACACTAGCACCATTTCAGGACCATCTGTAACAACACTGTACCGGGGGGAATGGGTAATATTTTTCATATACAGCTGTTTCAAGGCCAAAGTCCTTCATTAATCTGAACTAGGCTAAACATTTCAGAAAAAAGAAAGAAGAGAAAGCAAAACAAAAGTATTTTTGAAAAGCTGAAATGTTTCAGTTTCTTATTTTTATATTATATCTAAAGTTTGAACTTAAAATCTATTTAAAAAAAAATCACTGAAAATGAAACAAAAGTCACTACTGAGTTATTTTTCATTCATTGTTTTTTGTCTGATGAAACAAAAAAATCAGTATTCCAGAAATCCTAGCAATGAATGGATTTGGATAATCAGAATTGTGAAGAACTTCATTGCATTTCCTTGCACTCACTAGGATTTATGTAAGGAGTAAATTATTACTACTATCTACACTAGGCTTCTTTATTAATATTAAATAAAAATCAAAACAACTTTACTTAGAAAAAAAGAAATAAAAAAATCAAAAATATATGATATTTAGTATTATAGTGAGAATCCCTGCGGAAGATCTGTTGAGGAGTCAGGAGGGAGAGTATGCGGTGGCAGGCCCAATGTGTGAAACTACACACTGACCAAATTCCCATCAGGGCCAGGCATGCATACTCTGCTTTGACAGCAATGTCTAGCTGCTTCCTGGGCAATAGCTGCTCAAGGTTAGCACAGCTGAGATTAGGAAATAGTTCTAGTAGATTTAAGCAGCCCTTACAAACTATGAATCGAGTCCTGCCTGGGCTTCCGACCGTGCATTCAACCTGTGCCTCCAAGAGCCTTCCACTGGTGACCCCTCCTTGAGGTTTGTGGGGCTCCCTGTGCAGCTTGTAGCATAAGTTCTTTATTAAACCTATCCTGTTTAATCCCTTGTGAACCTTGAGTGTCTCTCTCTCCTGGTATCTGATCCTCTCTTGCCCGACTTGTGGTCACAAGTATATACAGGGATAAAATTTTTAAGGCAATGACCAAATAAGCAACTCTGAAATCTGTTATTCCCAAGCCTTGTTAAGAAATGTCAATTTCTAGAGTTATATCAAAATAAGACAGTTAGTTAATAATCTTTAAAATCGATGTATCTGTTTGTATTTCCTATCCCATATGCTTACTAGCTTACAGAAAAATTATTTTTTTTGCACAAGCGAAAGATGAATAAACTGTGGCACTAGAAAGTGAATACTTAAAACTGGTCATGTTGCTCTGCTTTAGACCTGATATCTTCCTTCAGGGCTGTGAAATTTTACCAATTCCAATCTACCACTGATGCCATTTGTCAGCTGCAGTTTTTCACTAGGAAAAAGGAGTTACAGCTGAGAGTAATGTTTGTTGGAATTTGTGAATATTCTGCTACTGTTCAAAAACTGCTGTAATAAACTAAAAGCACATATATTAGCTACATTTTTGAATCTATGTAAAAGTAGAACTATTAGACTATAAAATGTAACCAATCAACATGTTAGTTAAAGAAGAAAATCTATCAAATAAAATATGCTATATTTTTGTCTGATCTGGTCTAGGGCAGAATGCACCTTCAACTACCATGGCTCTTCAGGTTTGCTCAACACCATCTTCCAACGGGATTTTGTTTTCTGAATGTTCTTCTATAACGGAAGGGGTGAACCTGAACAGGCCGAGAGGAACCTCCTGAGGTTCAACAAGGGCTAGTGCAGGGTCCTGCACCTAGGGAAAAATAACCCCAGGCACCAGGACAAGCTGGGGGCTGACCTTCTGGAGAGCAGCTCTGCCGAGAAGGACCTGGGAGTGCTGGTGGTTGACAAGTTGACCATGAGCCAACAATGTGCCCTCATGGCCAAGAAGGCCAATGGTATCGTGGGGTGCATTAGAAGAGTGTTGCCAGCAGGTCAAGGGAGGTGATCCTGCCCCTCTCCTCAGCCCTGGGGAGGCCTCATCGCGAGTCCTGTGTCCAGTCCTGGGCTTCCCACTACAACAGAGACATGGAGCTACTGGACAGAGTCCAGCGTAGGGCTACAAAGATGATCAGAGGGCTGGAGCATCTGCCCTGTGAGGAATGGCTGTGAGAGCTGGGCCTGTTCAGCCTGGGGAAGAGAAGACTGAGGGGGGAACCTCTCAATGTGTACAAGTACCTGAAGGGAGGGTGTCAAGGGGATGGGGACAAACTCTTTTCAGTAGTCCCATGTGACAGGACAAGAGGCAATGGGCAGAAATTGAAGCACACGAAGTTCTGCCTGACTGTGAGGGGGAATTTCTTCCCTGTGAGAGTGACGGAGCCCTGGCCCAGGTTGCCCAGAGAGGCTATGGAGTCTCCTTCCCTAGAGCTCTTCAAGGCCCGCCTGGATGCAACCCTGTCTAACATGCTGTAGGTGACCCTGCTGAGCAGGGAGGTTGGACTAGATGATCTCCAGAGGTCCCTTCCAACCTTACTGATACTGTGATTCTATGAACAGTGTGTTTGTCTTCACTGCTACTCTTTCCTTTCGTAAATCAAGAGTAGAGCTAAGCTCTGTTCCTATCAGATCACGTAAGTTAATTCAGTGCCGATGTCAGGAGATTTATGACTGCGTGCCAGGCTTCTTTAAAGGACTGTGTTCTGTAATTGGAAGTCTATTCCACTGGGAGCCTGGTAGGATATTTTCTTTGATCTTTAATATAATGTTCCCTAAGTATCTTCTGCTTGTAAATCATTCTAAAATCTCTTTGATGTAAATAACTAGTGACAGATGAGGACTGTGGGGTGCTTGTTAGAGTGCCAGTGATAGACATTTTATTCAAAGCCAGATCAATTGTAGCACAGCAAGGTTCTGGAGATCTGTATATGTCATCATAGAACCACAACAGTTTTTTTCTTCTTCAGACACCGTGCCTGCAAATTGCGAACATGAGCTTGTGTCCCTGCTTACAGAGAGCTTGGTAAATCCTTTGGCCTTCACCTGGAGACACTGAGACCATTCAAGCTTTATAGAGAGTTCTGTCTCCTTTATGAGTAAGTATAATCTTATTTGGACCAGGATGTCTAAAGTTACAGATTCAGAACTGTTTACAAAAACAAGAGCAACTTTCCTCTGTCCAGTCAGTCAGTTTGCTAAGGTGCTTGAATAGCATCTGTATCACAGCAATCATAGGCCCTCCAGTGTCACTCACATGCCCGGAACCTGCCTGGAAACAACTATATGCCTGGGTTGTTGGGAAGAGCAAAGTATGAAGCTGCTTGGTGTTGTTTATTGTAAATCATCAAGCACTAGAGAATATTGTTCTGGAAATGTGGCATCTGACATGTAAGATGGACCTTCAAAAAATAAAGACAAACTATTTACTAAATAATCTGAAGTTTTTCTTAAGAACTAGAGGAGGTCTGTTGTCTTCTAGTTACATATTCATTGGTCTTTCTTTTAGAAGAACATTATTCTCAGTGGTAGTGCTTCAGATTCTTTAGTGTCATTCAAAAATTTTACCTTTTGATGAATGCAGTACATGAATTCATGTGATTCTTTCAGGCCTCCCTTGGAAAGCCCTGCATATTCAGTCTAGATAGATTACTATGAATCAGAGAAGCCTTTTTTTGTATTTGAATTCATTAACTTTACTTTCCTCTCTAATGATTTTTGTTTGTTCCCTATTATTATTCCCTTCAAGAACTATTTAATGCCAGAGGCTTCTCTGCTTCCTCTCCAATTCTCAAGTTTCTTGAAAAAGAAAGAACCTCTGAGCTGTACACAGTATTCCACAGGACTTTCTGTAAYCATTTTCTTAGGTGAGAGAAACTGCTGACAGTCACTTGTTCACCTAACTTTATAGAACTGTTATCGAAGCCTTTGTTAGGCTTCAGAAAAGGCATGCTTCATACATGTGTTTAGCATACTCACATGGATCTCAATCACAGTAAATTCTTTGTGTCATCTTTCAAAAACGTAACTTATTTAAACAGGTCTAGGTTTCTATCTTTGTCAGGACATCCTGTATCTGCAGAACAGATTTGGGGCGTTCTTTTCTTTTCCTTCTGAAATTGACTTGCTGTAATTCTTATTTTAATCTAATGCATACTAAACAGTCCTGCTTAGTTCATCTGGGTAATTCCTCCATATGACACAGAGATGACAGAAAACRACTTTGACAGAGTACATTTAAATGGAAAATCCATTTACAGAAAGAATAGTCAGTAGACAAAAGCCAGAGCTGATGAATCTTTACCTTCAGCTGCTCAGTGATCAAAAAATTCACATTATAAAACATCTCTAAATACAGCCATTACTAAGTCTATGAGATATAAGCACTCCTCAGCTGGGAAGAATTTGATTTATACAGTATTTTTTTCTCAATGTTGATCATTATATAGTTCTGTGTAGAAGAAGGAAGAGGCATCTTCTCTATTCTTGTACTACCTCAAAATATAAATTCGGAAACATACTATGTAAATAGAGCAAAAGAAGTAAGACAAAAAAAACAGAGAATGGGAAGTTCTTATAAAACAGGCAAGGAGCTATGAAGGCTGAATGACTTGAATCATTTTGAAACAATAAAACTAATGCAGTTTGTATTATATTTTCAGTGTCTTTTCCCCACATAGGCCATTTAAATTGTAGTGCTTTAGTCTTTCTCTTCTGTTGTCCAGTTTCAACCTGCCTCAGTCAAGATCATTGTACTAAGATGACTAAAAGAAAAAGGAATAAATTTGTGGGAGCAAAGTGGTCAGTTTACAAATACATGTTTTTTGTTTTTTAGCTTTTCTCTTCATGACCTTTTATGCACATCTGCTCCATCATCAAATTCCCCCCCAACACAAAACCATTGTGTATTTATATTTGGGAAGCAGTATAGAAACAGCTTTTATACTTCCCAAATCTATGAATTTTATTTCTATTTTATAAAACCAGAATACATGTATGAGAAGTTTTGTTGTGTTCATTATATGCTTCTTCCATAACTGTAGCTTCTTTTGTTTTAGCATTACAGAGCATTACTCCTAAGACAACATCAAGAAATAAACAATAAAACCCCTGTTTTCAGATGCACATGTGAATCAGAATTTGATCTTGAGAACCTAAAATTTAATTTCAATTGAAATTCTGGTATCAATTCAATTTATGTTGATGAAATTTTGAGATCAGAAGGTTGGTACTTTCAGGGTTATTTCCTGAAACACAAAGACATTATATTACAAACACATTCCACATAATGCTCTGGATCATTAATGAACACTAATTATTTAAGACTATATTCAAAATATACATACTATGGCACAAGCCACAGATGATAGTCAGGTTAATAGAAACTACAGGCAAGCAGCTGTGTAGGTGATAAGCGTAGAACTCTCACTTGCCTTGAAAGAGTATTAGCGATTTTTCTCTTCACATACTGCACATCTCTTTTACTTCTGTGTCTTGTCTTCTACTGAAATCTTTGTAGGAACATTATTACAACTTCTACAACTGAATCACAGCTTCATTTACATAACTGTTCCCTCAAACCTCCCKAATAATGATGGGCAGATGTGTGCTTCAAGATAGAGAAAATATTTTCAGGACAATTTCCTTAAAACTTTCTAGTAATTCTCTGCTTTGAACAAACAGATCATAAGATACTTTCTATGAAGAGATTAAAAACTAAAATGTAATAGTAACTATGATCCTATTTTTTTAACCTAATATGCATGGCCTTACATTGTATCTGGTCCATGTAAATACACTGGTCACAGAAATGCCAGGCCTGATTTATGGTGTTATAAATATGTAAACAATTAAGAGAAATGCATCTACAGTAGCTACATACTTTAGCAACCTTTACTACTTTGTAGGAGAGCTTCCAATCTTCACCCCACACTACTCTGCCTTCAAAATTGCCATGGAAGTCAAGATACTGCATAATTTACATGACAATCACCATCAATCTCATTCCCTGAATAGTTATCACCTAAATGAAAGAAAAAACATCTAATGTAGTTATGGGTACATCTCAGTGTGACCAAGGGGGAAAAAAGGTCATATACTGCCATTCCAATATGTATGGAGCTCTGATCCGCCTTGTCACACTATTCATTCTTGTAATTCCATTTGTCTTTATCATGTCAACTCTCTGCCAAAATACATAATGCCACACTTGCTTGCTAAAATACAGGCTGATACAGGCTCATGCAGAGACTGAAATTAGTAGAAAGAATGTGAAGTACTCTATGTAACAGCATAAAATGCTGGTTGTTAAACTTGTATTAATTATTCATTTGTGTCTAGTAGATACCTCAAAGCATGGCAGACTTAATTAAGCATATGTTTGAGATACCATATATTAACAGTTGGTGGACAAAGTATCATCCAGAAGAGATAACTTTAATTTTGTTTAGACTGCTTTTGTGGTTGCAAATGCAAATGAAAAGAACAAGTACACTGTGTATCTTGCTAAAGCCCTTGATCATTAAACAGTCTAGATACCAGACTTGGGATAGTTCCCAGAAAAACTACCAAAGCACTTCACTTAAATAGGTGGACTGAATTATTCACTTAGAATTAAAGAGGCCCTAATTCATTTTAGCTTACTTGGTAAATTACGCTAAAAAGAATTAAGGCCACTTTAACTCTGTATGAGAAACAAAGTAGCATAAATAATTTATTTCAGGGTCACACCTGTAGCAATTTAGTTCAGTTGATTCTGAATTTTCTGTGTCACTCCCACAAAGGCAAGCCTGAAATCTCTTCTTCATTTTACTGCATACGGTTTTTATTTCTTCCAACTAGACATTTATTTTTTCATCTCCCTAATCTCGTTTACCTGAATGATAGACTTTAAATTCCGGTAATTTGCCAGGCAGTAACAGACCTAGACATTTAGCAGCCAGAGGGCAACCTGACACTAACCTTTCAGCTTAGCTATGACCAGTCTAAATAGCATCATGAACAAAAATTGTTTTGTATTTTTTTTCAATGAACTTTTGTTTTTGTTGCAATCAAACATCTGCAGAATGCTGATGTGGTTCTCAAGAGAATACTGAGCTGAATATTCAACTTCAGAATTACTTTTTTGAGAAGCATGTATCTAAATAATATGAGAAACAGGAAGCAGGAGAAGGAAAGGAGATCAAACACGGAGTGAATTAATTTTGTCCTTTTGTCATGGTCATAAAATCTCCTCTAAAAATTCCAAATAAAAAAGCTCATCAGTCCATGATATCCTTTGAACATGACCAAAAATAGTACAAGAACAAAGATACAGAATACTAGTAAGGCAATTATGAAGAAAGGGTGTCTTTTCAGCTTTTCTCTTTGGAATCAAAGTATATAAAAAGAAAAGATTAACACAGTACTTGAATTATCAGATTGCTTAGAAATCTTGCTTTGGCTTTCTGGTTTCAGATCATAACACACTGATTCAACTCTGCTCTTCCCTTGTTTCTGCACGGGATAGATAGGTTGTTCTCCTGAGAAAGTTTCCAGTGTTAGGTCAATGGATTCTTCCACATACTGTGAAGGAGACCCTCAAAATCTTTTTGGAAAATTTTCTTGTTTTATTCTTGAAATTACTGTGTAATACAGAGAATTTTAGTAGAGATGTATTTAGATCAACAATTTAGTATAGTCTTATTAAGATGAATTATGAGGAAGAGTCCTTGGATCTCCAACAGAATAAAGAAAACTGAGTTAAAAAATGTCTGTGATAAAAACCTCTTTTACTAGCTTTATGTGTACTCACAGTCCATAGTTAGGTTTCTGACCCTCAACATTTGCAGGATTATTTTCAAATGCAATTAATTTGAATAAGACACAGTTGTGTTGTTATCATTGGGACTAACAAGGTCTATGAAGAAGAACTGGGTTTGTTTACTATAGCCTGGTTGCCCTTAAAAACATACAGCCTTTGCATAAAGAGGACAGTGGTCAGCTGACTCCATATTTACCTAGTGCTTACCATTAAGCAACTTAATGGACTTAAACTTACAAAAGGTCTGACTGGAGTAGAGGTGTACCCTGTACCTTTTGCATAGGGAACATAAGGTGGTATTTACTACAAAAAGTCACATTATAATTAGCAGAGAGCTCTCAAAGGTACTATATGTATCTTTGAGTCCCCTGTGGATGTCTTAGATACTCTAGGACATGTCAAATGGCTTTAGATACACAGGTTTAGACAATTGAATAAAACCGAGATACTTGCCATTAAAATACCGGAGGGACAGTCTAAGTATGCTTAGTATGGCCTTAGTTAAGAGATTAGATGCCACAAAGCTCTTTTACACCATAACCTTTCCAGAATACTAATAAGGCAAGTCTATTTTCTGCTAGTCTATAGACACTAAATTACTCTGTGGTATTTAAATATAGTGTATCTTTAAAATGAAAATGTGAGAGTACTGATATTCACTCCATCCATCTCACCATGTCTGCTCACCAAACCACTTCAGTCTCCATTAAGTCCAGGATGGTTTTTTTATTATTCTTATTAGCTAGCACAATGAAACACAATACACATGAGAAATACTAAATGAATCTAGACTCCTGTTAGTATGTATAAGTAGAAACCTCTTCTGCCCTATGTTGTACCTCTTCACTTCATTAGAACTTCCTGGTTGAAACAGAGGGGAAAATAAAAAATTGTGTGCCTTTTACAACTATGGAATTCAGGATCCAGTATTGGAAATGCATTGTTCATCTGTTTTTCAGTGAATTAAAACAGACAAAAGGTTTTGTATATGTTTGAAAATACTTCTGGTGATCACATTACATTCAGACAGTTAGGATTCAGGCATCCTAAAGTGACTGAAAGATAAAAAAGAGGGGCAGCAAGGAATTTGAACGCAAGACCTTTTATTTCTCATTTCTCTCATATATAAAAGGTGCTTCCTCAAACAAAGGGAATGTAGGAGTGGAAGAAAGAGTTTCTAGTTAATTAAATGGGAACAACTGTTTTCATTTTGATTGAAAGTTTTCAAAAAGTACATATATGTATTTATATGTGCAGATGTATATAGTTTTCTACATAAAAATCATAAATGAGCGCAGAAGTGTTAAAAGGTAAAGTTCATGAATGTATTTTTTATAGTTTGAATGTTTCTGAATAAACTTTGCAATAAAGTGCATACTGAGCAGTGTAGCTACATGTCTGGTCTTACCTATTTGTGATTCTTATCCATGAATTACTTTCTAGATGGTGAAAAGCCCACATCTACAACTCTTCTCAAATGCTGCCACCTAAAGGCTGAAATGAAGTACAACTACAGAAATGTGTTAACACAAGAAACGAACAGAAAAGGGCCAATGCAAATGGTTCACAAATGTGCAAAAGGTGGAAGCAAAATATACCATTTCAAAGTTGTTGCTTGGATATCATGTACCAAATCTACTCAAGCTTAAGCCCAAGTGGATAATTAACCCAAAATATTTTGTGAATATAGTTTTGCTAAAAGACAGGTCAACACTAATGTTTGAACTTTAGTAGTCATATTACTGAAATATCATCACGTTTATAAATCAAGTAAACAAACCTAAACAATTCAAATAGAAACGTCTACCCTCCCCTACAAAATCTTGATGCACATAGTACAGGCAATATGTTTTACACCAGTATGTCTGACATTCTTCGTAGCAGTTTCCCCTTTACCTGACCTGCATGCCTACCTATCAGTGCCATCCTTATTTCACAGTGTGACTCTTAACTACAAGAAAGGTAAACTGGAATCAGAGGGATACAAACTACTTTTTTTTTTTTTTTTTTTTTTTTAAAAAAAAAAAGAAATTTGACCAGTTACTCAGTTATACTAGAGCCTCTAAGAAGAGTCTGGCAAATATGCCTAACTTTGCCATATCAAGCGCTAGTTTTCTGATGTGTAAAAATTAAGTCTAGAAGTAAGAATATCCAGATGTATTTACTTATGGACTAAAATAAAATTTCTATTTCAGTGTTCAGGAAGAAAGGTTGATATAAGATCTCATTAATTACGCTTCTTTATTTCCATGTTTTTGCCTTCATTTCAGCAAGCTATTTCCAGTAAATACTTTAAAATCAAAACAACAGCCAAAGCTATAAAAATGTGTCAAGTAACCAATCAGTGGAAAACACTGAATTTACTACTGTAACGAACAGACTAAACTAATTAAATTCACAAAGAGTTACGAAAAAACTTTTCATCGCTACAAAATTATTTTCTTTAAGCATGAATGTTAATATTTTATCATATTGAAGCAATAGCTCTATTAAATCATCCTACTGACAACAGAATCTAGAGGACTGACATTCTGCATATCAAAACCCTGGATTCCTTCACTTGCTAGTGAATGTGTGTTCTACTTTTATTCTGTTTCTGCTTTTATCTCCCGGGAATCCAGGACATTATCCAGATCAATACTCTCCATAAAACAAAAACAGTTCTRCCCATTCAGGTAGTTGACTACATTAGCCCACAATGCTGTTGATGAGACTGATGATAAAGCAAATAGGGCAGGTTACCCAAGATGTACTCCAGCCCCTCACAGTTCCCACCYGGAAAGCGCCTGCATGTCCTTCTGTGCATCCAATTCTCTCCCTTGCAAGGTGCATTGTAGACAGAGGACAATTCTGGATATAGGAACTGGAATCTGCTCCCAGAGTCCAATATTTTGGACATAATCAAACAGTACAAAAGGACTCAATACTCTGACAACTTGGGAGAAAAATGCTAAAAAAATCCAAATTTAAAAAAGAATATTTGGATAAATTAATACTGTATGGTGCCTCCTAACGCATGAGGCTTTTCAGCAATTGATTCAGATAAGAAAGTCTGAACTATATATTACACTCTTACTATTTTTGTTAATAGCATTATTTTGCATTGTTTTCATTAGGCAACAATTTCTTTGAAGGTTCTTAGTGACAATCAATTAATAATGCTGTACAGCACATAACATTTCTACAATATATACTGGAGTGCACTGCAGGGATCCTCAGTCTAACAACAGCCCTGCTCAGTGAGCTTGCACACTACGCACAGCTTCATATGGATACACTAATGTGGACCTACATGCAGTGAAGAAAATTTTGCCGCTCTCCAAGGTTAATTAATAATGTTGTATGAATGTAACTCTACTGCTTCTGATCCTGAAGGAATTCAGGAAGAATCATTTGGACACTTCTGCACACAACACAGCAAACGGCATAGAGCACAGAATAGAGTATTTCAGAATGTGTTCTGCATGCATATGTATTTAATGGAAAGAATAAAAAGGATTAATCTTTGCTTCCAGGAATTTACAACTGAAATAGTTCTGATTTGATTCTATGTGATAAAAAACATGAGATTTCAAGTGTTTCAAGTTCCTAAAGCCAACATATGCCTAAGGAAAACAAAACAAACAAACAAAAGTATTCTCTGCTACATTACATTTGGAGATCTTATCCTATAGGTTTTTTTTTTCCTGTAAATCTGTGATTGTTTTGATTATGTACTGTGAAAAAGTGATAAGCATTCTTACAGCCTTATTCTGCAATCCACATTCTGGCTTAGAAAAGAATGTCCTTTAGGCCCTTAACACTAAACTTGAGTTTTTACCATCTGATTCCTATAGATGTATTTCATGTATTTTTTTTGAGAATCATGCAGTATCCCTCTAATTGTGTTTTGTGGAAAACGCTTATGCTGCCACATTTTAATTTTTCTGCTCATTAGCCATTCCCATAACAAAGAAATAAAAAAGGAAAGAGTAGTTAATAGCATAAAAGGCTAACCCAGGACAAATGCAACTATTTTGTCATCACATCCCATCACACAAGGTTGCCGTTTCTCCACTTTTTAAATGTCCATCCCTTGCTGCTAACACACAAAATTGAGGACTGCCTGTGGCATTTACTGTACCTGCATCTGCTGGATTAAATGTTGTTTCAGATGCTGTACTCTGTCCCTTGGGGATCAAAACCATTATCATTCAGAATATTCTTAGCAGCAGCAGAAGTAGCAAACCAATGTCTCTTCCAAACTAACAGCATAAAGGTGATAGCTCTCTATGAAACTGGCCTGTCTACCTTTTTTACTCAATCTTTCCTTTCTTAATATTTTCTTCATAACTTATAGTCTTTTTGATATCAAACAGGGAACTGAAGAATTAGTCACTCTTTTACAATTCCTGACCACATTTTATTAGAATTGAACCAGAACCGAGAATTGCTCCTGGGTAGAGCTGTATGAAGGACGGAAATTCTATTTCACATAGGATTATCAGATGTACAGCCTAAGAAGACAGGGCAATAGCTCAGTGATTCAGGAAATGTTTCCACTTCCTTCAGGTTTCTTTTTATCTTATGTTCCTATGCTGGATATTTTAAAATCTGACTTAAATTGATGTAAAAATTGAAAGCAAAAATTTCCAAGTTCTCCATTAAGAAAATTTTCATTTAAATGGTTCAGTTGAAGAAATTTCTTGCATAGTTTGAGGAAAGAATCATTTTGGGCATTGGCTTTGAACAGCTTTCAAAATTTCCCCTAATTTCATTCCTAGACAGTTCTGAGAAGATTGCCTAGATTTTACTCTTCATCCCAATTGAGATTGAAAAGTATACTCCAGCAGAAAACAATTCTGCTCAAATTTCTAAAGTAGTTTTGCAAAGATTCAGACCTGGAGATAAATTCTTCATGACTCTCTTAGYTCTTCTATAAACCAAATGAAACTCTGAAACCAAATACACTACCCTATTGTGGAGCTGGGACTAGTCATTTTTTAAAGTTAAATATGCCTCTTGCTTAGCAGACTGCATATGCAGATATGCATCTGCAGTAACTATTACCCAATATTTTGTCCAGGGATTCAGTGAATAGAAAGCAATTCAAAAACAAAGTAACCAAAAAATTCTACATAGAATTTCAGCTTAATTTGAAAATTTTGAACTTTATTAAACTTCAATTAACTTTTCAAAATTATCATCTATCATTTATCTTACTAATTTCAACCATAACCTAAAGTAAGAACAAAACTCATAAGTAAGACTATGCTGTTTCCAGGATTCATCAGAATCTGTATAAAGAAATCTATTCTCACTGAACTTCAATGCTATTTCAAAACCAGAAAGCTTGGGATGAGCTTCAGAAAACCTTGAATATTTTGGTTTTCAGGAAAATAAAATTGTGGGCTTTCAGGAACCCAATCATCTGACTTTGAAATATTACAACAAACCTAGCTTTTGTCACTACACATACAACTAATCATACATATGATCAAAATGTGCTAACAAAAGCTTAGAATATAAGGACTTAAGTGCTTAAGTTTATCTATGTGCCTAGTAAAGTAGTCTTGCCAAAGTATGTCTCTAGTGGAAAAAGATGGATATTTCTAAAAACCTCCTGAGGAATAGCTTCATAATTTTAGGAGAACAAAATTTGCTATAAAAAAAAAAAAAAAAAAAAAAAGAGAGAGAGAGAGAGAGAGAGGATCCTTGTGACCTTGATGTCAGAGATCAATTAGATAACCTGTGTCCTGGTTGTCTAGCTGGTCAGCCTTGTTACCCATCTGATTTCTGTCAAAAACTTCCAGAAATTAATACTTTGTCAGGGTAATTCAGATTCTGGCAATTTTTGATGGAAAGATTTCAATCAGGTTTGTACTTACTTCAAAGATTTGGAAATAAATTCTTAGCAAAACTTGTCTTTTCAGCTAAGAGATCCACCTTGAGGTGTCAGAAGTGTGCCTGTCATAGCTTCTTCACATGCTCCCTGGAATATCTAGCATGCACTGGTCATACTCACAGGGTTCGGGCACACTTCAGACACCACTGAGAGTCAGTCGAAGCATCTACTTTGGAAGGATTCAGTATGTGAATACATCTGACAATTAAGTTCTATGTTAGAACACTAAAGAAATTGAGCTAAATGAAGCTTTGACTAGCTTCATAGTGTAATTTGGTTTTTTTAAAGCTGATGGAGTTGAAAGCGAGAGCAGAAGTGGCACATCTCTGTAGTCACACACATTTTTGGACAGAAGTCTTGTTATGAACTCTTACAGTTGGTGCACATATGTGATGTCTGCTGTCTACCCTCATGCTCATCTCAACTTCAAAGCATAGTTGTTTACAAGTTCATCAGACCTTTCCCTAGGCATAGAGTTGTCAAGCAATAAAAGGTGACTGTGTTAGACACCAGTGAATCTTTAGAGAGGAAACATTTTAAGAACAGTGAGTAAGACCTGTCGAGTTTCTTGCCTGCTAGAAGGTATAACTAGCTTAAGCTACTAATTATGATATCTCCTCAAAATATACAACTGGTTTCTATACTTATCACAAATTTACATATAGATTATATTTTATCACTGTTCGGAAGACATTTTTCCAAGAGTTTTCATTCCTCTTTTACATTTTATCTGCACATTTTTAAGTACTTTAGTACATTTTAGGTACATTAAGTATACTTGCTAATTTTCCTTTACTTCCAAACACCTAATTTTGCTTCATCTTCTTAGGTTCTGTCGAATTTCTTAGTCTATCATCACAAAAACTCTACCATTACCCATCTCAGTTTTCCCTCACTTTCTCCTTTACTTTTTTCTCTCAATTCTCAATAGCCTATGTTTCTCAGCTTCCCTCTGACATTTCACACTTCATCCTTTACTCATTTCTTATTCTCTTTGCCCCTCTTCATTTAGTATTTCCTTCTCAAACCATTCACTCTCCCTTCTCATCCATCTTTTTTTTTCCTCCTGCCAGCTGGAATGTGGCTGTTTGTCACTTGCTCTATTATGGAACTGTTCCCACAGTATTTCATGAAAATAACATCATAGTCAGTATTCTTCCAGCAGTTTTCATCTTATTTTTCAGATTTTGGATGAGTAGGAAGAGTAACAGCAGGAGGAAGGAGTCTGATTCTAATCAAAAACAACTGTTAACCATAAAATACCTCCTCCTCTTTGGAAAAAAAAATCATTTTAAAAACTTTGTGATGCCTTTAACCATTATCGCTATATGCTCCCTATCACTGGTAAACACACCTGTTCTTAGTGATGTGCCAAAAACTGGTAGCATAAGAAAGTGAGATCTGGAATTCGTAGGCAATTGAGAATGCCAGTATAACAGGCTGATTTGCAGCAGGTGCTTTAGTGACTCATGATGGCCACCTGACTGTGCCAAAAATGTATTGAGTGTGGTATCTTTTGTGGAAGCATCCCTCCTGCAGATAATGACATCAGCTGCCAAAAAAACACCACAAAAGAGTAAATCTAGCAGAATTCAAGTGACAACTTTTTAGTCTTTGAAAAAGTTTGGTCACACAAGATAAGCTGGCTGCTTAAAACAATAGTAAAATACTTATTTGCACATGGATCAGAATTTTGCCTGTCACTTTAACCTTGCTTACCACTTTTAATTAACAGATAGGTGAAGTCTGTATTCCAGAACAGCACCTCTCTCTCATCTCATAAGGCTTTGGGAAAAAAACAGCAGATGAAGCGAGACAAACTGAATTTAGAAGTTCAAGTGTTGAAATGGTTAAAGTTGAAATGATAGAAGGGTAAAAAAGGGAATCATTCATTTTTAAGAATTTTTTATGGCCTTTTTTAAGATCTGCACATGCCTAACATAATGGGATCTGAATCCCAGTTGGCCCAAGGCACTACCATAATACACTTGATTAATAGTTAATCATTAGCATAGTACATGTTAGACTCATTTACAGCTGCCCAAGTAATTCTGATTTAGTGGAACAGTGTTGAAAATAGAAATGTTATAGTTCGTGCTAGCCTAAGGACAATGGTGAAATCTAGCCCACATATCAACAACAGCAGGTTGTGTGTGAGATAGCATCAAATATAGCGGTTAGTCAAAAGGTAGTAAAAGGGCAACCCTTGTCTTTTTAAATATTATCATCTATGAAGTTGTTGTCAAAGCTATCTTAAAGAGCCTTCTTTAAAAGTGAATGTCAGTATTTTGTCAAAACAAACTTCTGAGTCAAGCTGACTTTAACAATGTAGCTTACCTACGGGCTTGTAAGTATGATCTTGTATGCCCAACTACTTAGGCAGGCACGTCTACAGAATGTCTTGAGTGCATTTTGAACCCAAACCAATGTGATCCCATCAATTCTTATGGTTCTTCTGTTATTATTCCTGTTGTTCAAATTATAACATACCTATAGCTCTGAAGCTTTGATTTTTAACTAGTTCTGAAAAACACGTAAGGCTTCCTTCTGCTAACAAGTATTGAATTAACAATAACTTGAATTAAGATAACTAACTCCTCTACTTCAGGATTATCCTGCTTATAACAAGCCAAAGAAATTGCTAGAATACAGCAATGCTGCCCTCTTTGGTTTTCACTGTAGATCTTCTATTCAGATTCAATATCACAGCATTGGACTTTTCTATTAAAATTAGCAAAATCTCTGCATGTACACAAATGTAGAACATATTTAAGAGATATGGACTAAAAATATTTATTGTGTGAAACTGAGAATATCTGTTTGTCCTTAGTAGTTTTGGGGGGTTTCCCAACAATTTCCAAATATGGATTTATGTTACAATTCAGTATCTAACCTTGCTTTACAAATAAAGCATCTGATAATGCTCATATAAAAAGACATCGAAAATTATCTTCATAAAAGGTTAGAGAAAGAATGAACTAAATTCTGGAGGAGGTTTTACTTTATAAATGAGACAAGCTTTCCTTCACATTTGCAATATTTATAAATGTGGTTGTCAAATTGGTTTTGCTATGCAAATGTTGTTTACTCTTTGTCATTGTCACCTTTCAGTTCCTATCTCTGTAAGTTAAGCATTTAACATTGAGCTTTGAAACTTCTGAACAAATCGTAAAGATGTTTTCCACCTTAGAAAACCCAAGACTCCTCACTACTAATTAGTGTTGTTAACATGTATCTTCCCAAACAATGCTTGAAAAACATTTGAAAGTACCTCCTATATTTCACCAATCAAAATCATAACAAGTATTGTATTTTTGTATCTTTGGTCAAAAACACAATTACACAAAGAAAACCAGCAGACCAGCAACTAAATTCAATTTAGCAACCATCTACGTAACTACAGACACTGTAAAACATGTAAAGGTTCGAGTTAGCCTTCAACTGGAAAACAAACAAACAAAAAAAAAACAACGACCATCAACAAAACCTCTGAGACAGTTTTTATATTCTCTTTTTCCATTCTTCTATAAATACACAGAAAAGAGGCACAAGATCACTTATTCCACGGACAAAAAAATCTCATCTTAATAGAATTACAAACTTCCTAAAACTACTTTCTAGCATGTTTTTGCTCCAGAAAACTCATTTATCCACAGCAAAACTCCATAAGCAGGTATGCGGTTTCAACTGTTTGTATTTTACAGTTAAAAGAAGACRGGGTATACTTGTAAGATGTACATTAACTTAAAAAGTATTAAGGTGCTCTTATTTCTTGCTGCCTTTAGACAATTTGGCAGTTGTCTGGAAAAGCAAGTTGATCCACACAGGATCAATCTTTCAGTAGCTTATTAATTTCTAAACCATTTTTAATTGCACAAACTGAGCACAGAAAAACAAGCAAGAATTCTCTATTCATTCATTCATTGTTAATACTTACTTTATACAGCTGGTAGAAAAATTACAAGGAGTACAGCAGTGGAGAAACAGACACAGTACATTTAGATTTTCTATTTTCTCCTGAAATATGGACCAGCAAAAACCCAATTAGGAAAAAAAAATCATTCTGCATAATAGGACCTACCAAGGAACATATGGTATGACATAGAATGTACATATTGAGATATCAGTCAAAATGGCAAGAAGCCAAAGCAACATCCACAAATTACAACACTAATTGCTAAAAATAATTAAACAGATTGGCAGACATTTTCAAAATCACACATGGGCATCCAGTATCCATGGAAAGTCAGTAGGACCTAGTGATGTAAATGACATTTATCATTTTAATTATCCTCCTTATTACTTAAAATATCTTTATTTTAGAGTTTTGAAAACATCCAGAATAGATTACACCCAAGTTTGAATTGGATAACTCATTCTAACGCATGGAGTACTTCTAACTCATTCCTTTCTCACAGCGTACCTATACCTCTTGCACTTCAGTTTTAAAACAGCTGCGCACTTATTTTGCTCCAGGGTTTTCAGAAGTATCCTAAATTATAGATACTTGTAAACATTAAATGTGTTGTAAATTCTGGTGGAAAAAATAAGAATTTGGGGTAAATAAGGTAAGATGAAAAGTTTTTTTTAACTGTTAGCAAATTAAGACCTCAGATGGAAATTTAAAACTTTTTCAGCTGATGCCTGCTAAAAGCTCACTTTAGGAAAACAGGACAAAATTCTGCTCAAATTTTTCCACATACTTATCATCAAAAAAGTGAACATATTTAGGGAAGAAGGCTTTCTGTGAATTTTTTTGTTTTACTTCAAAAAAGACTTATTTAATCAGTCCTGATTGTCAGTCACAGATTGAAAGAATTACTATGGAAAATATTGTGCACATTTCTCTCATAATGTTATAACATTATAATATTTTCTATATATATATATATATACACACATACACATTTACTCTATATAAATGCATAATGCTATATATATGTTGGGCCTTAAGGAGACAAATTCTGATAATTTACTAAAAAGGTAAATAGTTGAATTTTGTCTTTCCAGTAAAACTTATAGTTGCTACTATTATTCCTAACATAGTTGCTAATTTAACTGAATGTCATTATAAGTGGAAAAATACAGCTGTGTGATGACAGTAAAACAGTAAGCGTGTTTTTCTTTTACAAAGAAAATCCACCAAATTAGGTTTGTTCATATTCATAACCTCTTTTTCCTTCATTAATTCATGAATATTCAGTAAAAAACTTTTACTCAAAAGAATATTCATGGTTACTAGAAGCACTGTAAATCAGTGTGTGTAAGAGTATCTGCACTAGCATAGTATCATATTGAAAAGCCCTTTTATTATTTGTACAATAAATTCATTAACTGATTAAGAACATTCCATTCAATTGGAAAAAGAATCCTTCTTCCATTTCAAAATCTTAGGCCATCCAACCAGAGACAGTAACTATACCTCATGACTTACACAAACCGTTCTATGATATTAATGACATAAAATGAATAATTTTTTTTGGTTTGTGTACACACATAATTAAAATATTTTCATGTAATCTATGTATTGAGTAATTCAGAACAATTCATTATCAAAACCAAAAAACAAAAATCAACTTGCTCATAGATGATTCAGAAACACAAAAAGACTTCACTCTTCACAAAATAAATTCACCAGCTCTTTCAGCAAACCAAGARCCACACATTCCCACACAATATTCTGAAATGCAAAGGTATTAGCAACAAGAAGCACAACCTCCCAGTACCTTTCACTAAATTTATAAACGTTCAARCCTGAAAGACAAAGAGAGGGATTCTGTGAAGTAGAGTAAAATCAGCAGAACTGAGGGCACTAAAATATCACTGGAGTGTCTCAACACCTTACTTGATGGATCCCTAATGGTGTTAGCTGACAGCAAACAGAAAACAAGCATTTATCTTTGAATTGGGCCAGCCACTAGTGGGGGCTGTGAGATCATGCACTCAGCCAGTGTATTACATAAGGCAGCAGCAGCAGCATCTGTGTKCGTAGCTTGTAGTAAAATTATATTACTAAATGCTCTTTTTTCCATATATTCACTGGTTTTAGAGCACTAATTGCAGTAACTGCTGGAGAGCAAAATACTGTATACTGTTTCATAATTATAGTGTTATGGCCTGAAAAAATCACAACTGGATTTTTCATATGAGTCAAGACAGTTATTTTCTAAATCAGCATGCTCTAGTGCTTTCTAGATGTTTCTTATTCTAACCTAGCTTCAATTTTAAAGCATGTCAGTGCTCCAGTTCCACTACTTTAGTCTGAGTTGTAGCAGTCCCAGTAAAGATCCAATTCTACGCTGAGGCTCAGAGTGGTGTACTTACTGCAGAACTTGGCCTACAACTAATTTGTTAACTTTCAAAGTATTAATAGCATGGCAATCAAGGTTTATAAAGGATACTGAAAGGATATTCAAAATTAAATGTGTTATGTGGTCCTTAATATGTGCAAAAAGGTTTTGTTAATTTATATTATCCACAGTCCTGAAAACACTTCAGAGATTTTATGTAGGAGTTGTGAAAAATACAGTTTACACAAACACAGCCATAGCTGCATGTGTACAGTTGCTGAATATAAACTGTAATATAAGTCCTGTGATAAAATCTGCAATCAGAAAAACACAAGGTGGCTTTCAGGTGCCCTATTCCAATCACATATTCTAGATTCAAATGCACTAATCTACAGCACTTCCTTTTAATATTTTCATGAGAGATATTACTTTGAAATATATATTCAATTATTGGCCTCATTAATATGGTTGCTAGGAATAAAAATTTGTTTAAAAGTAGTATTAGAAGTAATTTATTAACAATTTTCACTTGCATGTGGCTACAGCACACATGGAAGAGTTCTATTTTTTATAAGTTTTTTTAAATATAGGTAATGATCAGAGGTGAGGATGAATTAAGCGGTAATGGAGTTAGAAAAATGATGGATGAGAAAAATCCAATAACAAGAATGTGTGAAATATGGCTAGTGAATTAAAAGAAGAAAGCATGTCACAGTCTCTGATATCTTTTCTGTAAGAGAGGGTTGTTGACTTCTGGCAAGTAGCACATATGAAAAAGAAACTATGTTTAAGAAACAGACAGAAAAGAGTAGGATTCTGGAATGAACTACTACTGTTACTATGTAGCCCTGAAATACAGCACTGCCTTTACTAGTAACAGACCTGTTACTTATATTGAGTTTACAAGGCCTCAGAACTGAAGTTCATCAGACTGGCTCTCTCCGAACTTTCCTTGATCTCTCTGCAGCCTTGTTTTACTCAATTTAGCTGTAACAGCATTTTTTCTAACACACTAGGTAGCTAAGGCTAAGTTTTTTTATTTATCTTCTTGTGGTTCAATCACAGTTTCATAACAGTAAAAGCAGTTACTCTGCTTCACATACAGGTACTCACTGAAGCTACCAACCTTAGGAACCAGAGGAGTAGTGGACGGATGAGCATAACTCCACTAAAAAGGATTAGAAAGTAAGTGTGTGTATTACAATTTTAACTGTATTATCATTATTATTGAGCCTTTCCCTGTATAGAAGTATTCTTTTTGCGTGATAATTAGATTTAGATTAATAATGATCCTTGAGTTAGACTGTTAAGATTTCGATTATACTATAATTGAATTTGTGTGTGCGCGCATGTTTGAAGTGTGCTTTCTCTTTGCCCATAAAAAAGACTTTGTGTATGATATCACACAAGATGTTTAGACAATATATTCAGTGAATTTAAAGACGAAAAGAAAGGATGATAGTGTGGTAACTGCAAATGTGGGCAGGTGAAGGATGATTAAAAAAAAAAAAAAAAAAGAAAAGAAAGAAAGAGGAGGGGAAAAAAATTTCCA
>NW_028186590.1:798233-832959 GCF_003343005.1 Rhea americana | reverse complement strand
GAGAATGAATAAAAGAAGGAAAGTCCAGAGAGGCAGAGAACACAGAGAAACAATGAGAAATTCCAGTGCTGTGAAGAGGAGAAAGAAAATGTATAGAATAAAAGCAGCATCAGAACTTGTCTATTTAAAATAAAATACACCAGCAGTAAAGGAAGAACTACATAAGGGGACTATTTAAGAAATTATCTTGAAAGTTACCAAGTAACTTTCAAGTAACACAATGATTGGAATGTTTGCATTTTTACAGTTTAGGGAGATTTTAAACATTTCTTGTTTAATAGAAAACCTAAGTTAAATCTCCACTGAGCTGTAACTGTAGTTAGTCCTGCAAAAGGACATGACATTTTGAAACTATTACTGGAAATGCATCTCTTAGTCATGTCCTCAAGGGACAGAAGTGAAGTAGACCTGGTCTTTTTTAAGTCCCCACTAGCTAAGGAAAATTCATTCCATTGTTGTTATGTTGCTTTTTGATAACGTGGAGTTTACACACTACAAGTAGCTGGATCTGACACACCACAAGCTATTTACGTTTGAGGTGTCTGCTCTACGATAGGGTTGTGACTCACATTTCTCACTACTAAGTTTCTTACTGAACAGAACCGTCTGAAGCAACCATTCTGATTAAGGCTAAATGCGAGTGGGATAAAAAACGAGATACTCACTTCTCCAGTTCAGCAAAGATGTGCTATGTGTAAAAGCATCACCAGAATAAAAAGCAGACTAGTTAATACTATGTCTGGTTTTGCAGCTTTTAGGATATGGTGGATATCTCTATACTCAAAAACTGAAAAGGCCCGAAGTACAGGATTGAGCATGGTCCCATGAAACATTCATTCTGTACAGTCTGGCTTGGCACAATTTTGACCAGAGCTGAAGAGTGACACTGCCTGGGCACGGCTGAGAGAACAACACGGGTGTTGCGCGGAGAACAGTACCCCGCTGGGGAATTTTTCTTGACCTAATTAATTGCCAACCAGCCCAAACTTCTGATCGTTGTTTCAGGTATTGAGAAAAGGATCACAATTAAACCAACACTTACATGAACACCTATTCTCCCCCTCGCCAGCCTCAGCTTTCCGCGTTTTGCCGCGGGGAACGCTCCGTCCGTCGGGGTTTCGCGCTGGAGGCGGCAGGTGGCGCAGGAGGTGGAAACGCCTAACGGCTTTCCAGCGCTTTGCGCAAACGCACCCGACGCTTAAGCGTTTCTTTCCCCGTCGCTCTCGGCTCACGGGGTTTCTGCCGTTCGCGGGCTCCCCCCTGGTCCCGCCGTGGGCTGCCTCCCTCGGAGCGTGTCTGAGCCACGCGGCTGCCCCGGCTGATCCCACCCGCGTCGGAGCAGGACCCGCGCGCCCCCCGCGCGGCGAAGCGCCGGCTGCCCGCGCCGCCTCCGGCCGGCTGGAACCGGCCGTGACCGGCACAGGGCGGCTGCCGACGCGCGCCCCCCGCTGCCGTGGCCGGTAGATGGTAACAAGTCACTCTCTGTTTAGCTTGCTTTTAGCTAAAATGTATTACCTAGTGAGGTTAAAGCATGAGAATTTTCCTTCTTCTAGGCACACCGGAGGGGTTAGTTTGTTGCTATAAAAATAACTTACAAATGCTTGCGCTCCKTGTGATAACCCTGCGTTCTGCAAACATTCGTTACGTTCCGTCACAACTGGGCCATGACCAAGAGAAACCAGCAACCACTGTGGGTTGACAACTGGCCGAAGGACTTCTGAGGTATAACACTGCTTCTTTTCAGTTGCTTCTTTTCTTTAATATATATATTAAATAGACTAGTGAGGCAGTATGGACTGCTCTATCACAGTAGTGTAACATCTTAAACGCTTATTCACAATGCTACCTCATGGCACTGGGTAAGTTCAAGATTAAGTAGATATTTTTTATTATTATTTTTCAGTGTTGCCTTTATACCTTTTTCTGATTTTGATTGCAGTATAAAGTGATGTAAAAACAAATATAATAGCATATAATCGAATTGGAGAAGGTTGTACCCTASAGCAATGTTAAGTCAGATAATTATGAGTTGTATTGATTACTCTCCTCCCTCCCCCTCTAAAATAGAGCTCAGATCTTCAGTCTCTACAGACAAAACACACAGATTTTTCAGAAGGTAGTTCAAGACTATGCATTATGAAGTATCATTCTTCTATCCATATTGCTGATAGCAATGAAGAGCTATCGCCTCACTCTGCACAACGCGCCATCCACTCAGTCTCCTCCAGTATGCAGAACTAGGTCTTGGCCTCCATGTCATAGGACAATTTTAGGATATTTGATTTGTATTCACCTAATTTTTCTTTTTAGATTCTTCCAGAGACTATACCATCCTGCAATCCACCTTTATATATATCAAAAATTTGTTCTTATTCCATTCTGAAGATCTTTTTTAAAAGACTTCGGTTATAACTGCATCATGCTTTATGCTTGTTGGTTTCTTTTACTTAGCCTCTTAATTTTTCTTTATTAGAAAGTTGATTTCATCAAACACATCTAACACAAAAACCCTGCAGATTGAGTGCATTCTCAATAAGTAAGTTAACATTTTTGGTCTATTAAGAACTGACTCTGCCTTCTCAGAATTTTGGTGCATACAGAATGACTCATTTGAGTGTGTTCTTTCTCACCTTATTTATTCAACAGATCTGGCAGTCATTGTGAGATTTGCATTTGTTATTTAATACTGTAAGTCAGAAACATATGCATTTATTCCTAATGCAGAAATTGTATTAGTTTATTTTATTCTTGAGGTGTATACTCGCAGAATATACCCTGTGAAAAACAGAGATCACATTTCTATTTAAAGAAATATAGATCATAGTTATAAAAAGCAGCTGGAGAATTCATTCTTCTGTCTATCCTACTGACCTAAATAATTGCTGACAGATATCTGTCTAACCTTTTCTCAAAAACATCTTGTGAGAGGAATCCTATATCACTGCACTCCACCCACATGTCCAATCACTCTTTTAGAATGTTTTCCCCAGTGTCTGTTGCTGCACTTGAAGCCTATATTAGGGCTTCAAGTGCAGAGCAGCAGTATATTCACTTTCTCTTTGCAGCATCTATTTACCTATTCAAAGACTGTTACGATACTGTCCCAACTTTTTTCAAGACTTAACAACCTCAGTTACTTTCCTCAGAGGCCATATTTTCTAGGCCTCTGACCTATTTTATTGCTTTTCTCTTGGTTCTGCATAATTGCTCTACATCTTTCTTGAAGCTTGATGCAGTACTTGAACCAATAGCTTACCTGCATTAAGCAGAATGGAGGGATTACTCCATAAATCCTACAGGTTATATTCCTGTTGGCAGATTCCAGTAGGATGTTTGCCTTGTTTGCAGTAGCATAATCACATTGACTCATGCGGAATTTGTCATCCACTCCAAATCTGAGATCTTTTCCTACAGAACTTCTTTCCAARTAGTTGTTTCTTGCCTTGTGTTGCATAGCTGATCAGTCCTGCCTACGTGTAAAACTTAACGTTCATCTTTGCTGAACTATGTCCTATTAATATATTATTATTTATCTACAAGAAGTATATACTAGTGATTTAGGTGTCTGTAGATGTTTACAGTGAAGCACTAATAAAAAACATATAAAAGATGCTAATATGATGACATAGTTTTTAATGTCATTGTTATACTGATATTAATATAGCTACAAGCATTCTTTTCTATAAAAAAGAAACTGAAAAATCAGTTAATATATCATGAAGGGAATGCCATTAAGGTCAGAAGACTCCCTTTTTTCCTTTTTTTTTTTTTTTTTTTTCATGGAAAATTGCTGAACTGACAGCCTTGGGCAGCAAAGCCTTTTTATTCATCAGCAGAAAATTTCAGCCTAAACAGTGGGACATAAACTTCTCCACTAATGTACTTCAGCCTTGACCCTGCAGAAACCACTCCTGGTAGTACCAAATAAATCCATTTTCCATATCCACTCAGTTCCTGGTCAGTTCGCCAAGACTGCCTGCAGTAATGATTTTGAATATGGACACCAATTCTGAAGAACCATGTTAAATGAACAATCCTATAAATTTTTAGGACTAGTCTACTAGTCTAGTTTGACTGTATTGATGGAGCTGAAATGTTACAGCTTAGTTTGTGGATATTAATCAAGCCAAAAGGCAAGGAAGCAGAGAGGCTCTTGGTTTGGTTTTGTGCTATAATGTTTCTCATGGTCAAGCCACTCTAAGCCATTTTTGTTCCCCTGCATCTGAGCAGTCACTCAGTCCTGCTCCATATCCCTTACAGTTCCCCACCCTCCCTTAGCCTGGTGTAACTGTTCATGGGATTGCATTGCAAAGTACGTCAGTGTTAAAATTATTGGAGTTAAAACCACTGGGTTGTGACATGTTCCACTGCTCTTGTTTGCACCATGGCTATGCAAGGGTTGCAGGGGCACAACTGGGGAGGGGGACTCTGGCACAAGGTGAGAATTCATGATAAAAAGGTGAGTTGTGATAACCTCTTAAAATGCCTTCCCCTTTACAGAAATTGTAATATACTGCTACTGCTTGACTCCCCAAACCAGTTGTTAAACCTCACAGCTGGGAGGAATGAGAATCAGAATCAAAGTTTTGCTTCAATGAATAGTTAATTGTGCAAAAAGAAACAGCAGTAAAATGAGAGAGACTGAGAAAAGACAACCCCCACAGAACCGAATAGTCTGGCTGTCTGGTGGCTGCAAATCTCTGTTTGAAATCAGGCCAATGAAGGATTTGCAAACTGAAATCTTTTACCACTGGAAATAACGGATGGGAACTGCTTTTCTCAGGAAAGCCCTGACCTGGCTTTCACATGTAATTCTAAGACCTGGGGCAAGATACATGCCATAGTCAGACCTTCAAGGGGCAGAGCTTAATCCCTCTTCCCTCCATGGTGCTTTCTATAGAGTGGCTTAATCAGGTCCTTATTCAAACCTTGTTGTTTTCTGTGAGTCCTGTTTTCAGGATCTGGCTTTACTGCAGAGTCTGACAGTACTGTGTAAAGACATCAAAAATCACTTTAAATGAGCTAGCTTGCTACTGCAGGGAGTCTATATTCTCAAGGTACATTAGCCTGCACAATATGCAGTACAGTGGACTGTTTTCAGTATCCAAGCTTGGTATTTCTACACTAGAAGTCTCTGTAGCACACAAAACGTAATGTAGACATACTTCTCCTGTGGATGCCTAGCTCTGTGAAGTATTGTATGGGGACACCGGGCATCTAATTCAGTGCTAATGATTTGATTCTGCTAACCAGTGGGATACCTAAAAATGTAAAATTGCTCCAAATTTCTTGCAGAGTTAAAGTCTTTTTATGAGACATAGAGGTACTTAACAATCTAAGTCTCACTGTATTTCAGTAAGATTTAGCATCCTAAAGCTGTGATACTCAAAGATGCATAGATACCGAATTTCTGTTGAACCCATTAAGACTAACACTCTCACAGAGCTATACCTTTGAGATCTGGGTTTTATAGATGACATTGTCAAAGGGCAAAGGCAGCTAAAATGGGACATAATCAGGATTTAGGAACAAAAATATAAAACACAGAGTCTTTAAATATCTACTTTGCTGCTGCCTACTCGCGTCTAAAGTCTGCAGAGCTCTAAGTTTCCAAAATTAAAGCTCTCATGGTACCTAAAGTTCTGTTTTGGGACTTATTAATGGGTGAAACAGTGATCTTGGACTAAGCCCTGTCAGGCTTCACAAACTAGATACTTCTCTACAATGTCTGCAGAAAGGTCTCAATCTTTTAGGCACAGACAAAGCAAACCTTTTGGGCTCTGTTCTTCTGGTGAAGTTAAATATGAAAGGAAGCATTTTAGTTGTTTGTGCAGACAGTTACAACACGGCATACAAAAGCTTACTTCTCTGTCCTTTTTAGAGGGACTTTGAACCCATATYGCTAATAAAAGGATCTTAACTACTAGCCAGAAAAAAGTTATGTCTTAACTGCTGAGGCTATTCCATTCGCATAAAATAGTAAGATTTGTGAGGCCAGAGAAAGTGCAAATGTGATCGTGACTCTCTTAAACAATGGTTTAAATAAAATATATTGTAAAATGTCAAAATATTTGTATTTAGTAGATAAGGGAACTGAGGCTCCCCTGTATCACAAACTAACCTATAACAAGCTAACCTGTAACCACAAGCGCACCCTACACAACAGTGAAACCATCCATGTTCAACTTTGTTTGCAAAACAGTTATATTTTTTTCAACAGTAATCTTCAATAAGTGTCAATACTCATTTTAAAAAATAAAGCTTACTCTGAGTATGATCATAATAGATTCTTTTAGTGGAAAAATACGGTATTTTTTTTAAAAAAAGGCAGCAATTTCAAGGAATCTAGACAGTACTGCAGGTAATAATTGAAAAATAATTTAAAAGTTATGAAAAAGATCTACATCTTGTGGCCATTTTAGGTGTGCCTTCTCCATTGTTATGCTCACACAGTTGCTACTGGAGATAACAGCACARACTGTGTTCTTTAATGGTGAATGGTGAACTAAAGGAATGGGTGACAGGGCACCTTTCTCATTCTCCATAGCTGATTCATGGCTGGCTGAGGTCAATATCAAGAAAATTCTGTTTTACTAAAATCCTCAAACATGTGCATACCTGCTGTGAAAGAGGCTAGGATTGAAACATGCCTGAATTAAGTACATTGTTTAAGTGCATTTCTGAATAGGTCGCATTACCATCTGAAAATATTTGATAATCAGGTCAACATAAACAACATTTAAACAGCCACTCTCATAGAATGTCTAATGTTTCAATTGACAAGGATAATTATTTTCTCTTACATAATAATCTTTCAAGGGCATAGCTGAAATGTATTATTTGTGGAGGTTTATAGTTGTTTGCACTGCAGAGTCTGTTGTGTGGATAAATACAATACAAATCTTCTATTTCTAGTCCTGTCAATCTCATACTTTGCTTTGATGCTAAACACACTTGAAAAAACTCATGCATTCGAGTATTTAGAAGGTCACTTGTTTCTTTGTTGACATTAGTTGCTATGGTATAAACCAAAAATAAAGATAAAAAGCCCCACATTTATAAGCAAATCTCTGAATATGTCATTTTGAAGAGTTAACAATAGCTTGCTTGGCTCAGTACTTCTGATTATAATATGCTGTTGCTGCAAATACTATAGCAAATAAACTGTTAAGCAGTTACATGTTGTAAAGTGAAATTCCACTTTAATAAAGTAGGCAGTTGTTTCCATTTTTTTTWAAAAAAATATAGAGCTCTACTGAAAACACTGCTACAGACTTCATCTTTTTTACTTAGCTTCATTAAAAAAAAAAAAAAATCAAGTTAATTAGTGTGCCTGAAGGTTCCCAGAAAACAAGGAGGAATAGAGATAAACAACAAATCAAGGAAAGTGATAGAGACATAAAAGCATCTAGACTGCTTAAACTCAGGGATTTGAACTCTTCTTCAGTTTCAAGACTTTTTTTAATGATTGAAGTAATTCACTGAGACAAACATCTCGGGGATGGAAAAATGTGATCAGCAAACTGAGCATGTCAAAACTTTAATATAGATAGAATAAAATGTATTATTTTTTCATCTTGAAACAAGAGTAAGACTCACTGGACTAAATGTGGAATATCTATATAATGCAGATATTGTAAATGAGTTAGATGACAAGTCTCATTTTATAATCAATGGAGAGAAATAGGCACTTTTGAGGGCCTGATTCATCTTGTGATTCATTTTTGTGTTGAGAAAAATCAAACTACACATCATCAAAAAACCTGCTGGAGGGCTTAACTGTAAATCTAAATTCTAGCACATAGACAACTGACATATGTTACATAGTATGTTTACATAGATGTATATGTCACTGTTTCACTTAAAGCCTATTAGACTGTAATAACATTTACTGTATTACACAGCTTCTTGTACTCTGTTACTGTAATTCTGTTAAAACAGTATGTGTTAAAATCATTAACAAGGAAGGAACAAATTTTCTAACCTGTAAGTGGATAAGAAGGGAAACACCAGCTCCTTCATTTGGGTACATTTTTTTTCTTTTGGAATTCTCCTGTGAATCAGGTTACAAGTGACTATAAACCACATGCTTTTCAAATAAACTATTTATTAGGAAAAAAAGATCAAGGCTGTAGCTTATTCTTACATAAGTCAAATTGAATCTGCTGCGGTTTAATTACCATTTTGTCCAAAATTAATTTTATATGCTTTCCAATTATATAGTGCTTTAAGGCACTTTGAGGAAATCACTGTATGAAACTATACTGTATTTTACCGTTTAAAAAATCCCTAGGAGTTTTCTCAAACTTTGCCACAACATAAGTTTTAATTTAAGAATGATAATGCTATCATTTTATTCTATATATTAAGATAAAAAAATGAATAGAAGATTGTAATAATTTTTCAGAGAAATTTCCTATTGTTCTCTTATTTACATCCCAAGCTTTTTTGATCCACCCAAATCAGGTCATAAAAGTTCCTCACAGAGTTCCTCGGATATCCACCCTCAATGACCTTTTTAGCTGCCACAATATACTGAGTGCGCACAGCCCTTAGCAGTGTCAAAGTTAGAAGAAAAGCATTTTGTGGGGAAAGTAATCTGCAGGACTGGGCTGTAGCTAGAAAGTCACTTATCCTTTAGCGACGTAAAAACAGTCATAAGATGGTATACATACATGATTTGCAGCCCTTTACCACTTTTTTTGCAACAGGAGGCCTCCCACTTCGAATTTGCCTGACTTCTGAAATACTGTCATCTTTTCCATTGCTAAATAGCCCTAGAAATATTGCCAGTATTCATAATAATGATGTGGCACTATAAACTTGAGTAGCATTTGCTGTTGAAAAAGCCAATCTGTACATTAAAAAAACAAGATTTCAAGGCTAAACTGAAAAATACATAGTACATCTGTATAGTTAAAAGTTCCTAATGACTGAAGATTCAAATGTACATTTCCAGTCATAAACTAAGATCTCTCCAATGATAAAACATGCAGTAGAGAAAAATTGCCCCTCGGTCACTGCTGCTGTAGTATTCAGAGGASAACAAACACAAAGCAAACCAATTACAGGCTAGCCGAACTGCAACACTGCTGGAGTTAGAGGAGCTGCTCATTCATGAATAGRAAAGTATCTTCATGCAAATTGGAAACCTACCACAAAATATTAGTGACAGTCTAGTGAGTATGTTCTAGATTCTATGAAGCAACATGCAAATATATGGAAATATGTATTCCTTCATCATTACGTTTCATTAATGCACCRCAAATTTAATCCTGATGAGTTTGCTCATTCTTTCCCACACAGAACTGAATAGTGCATGTAAAACACTTTACCACACTTGTCACTTGATATTCTAGTCACACTGGGGACATGGCTCCCCATGCCTGGCATTTCAGCCTGTTGAGCCTAAAGAAGTAACTGTTGTTATTCTACATTCAAAGCCAATGTTTTCCACTTGAGACACAGTTCCAACAAAATTAATGTCAGATGAGGAAAGCATTAATTCATTTTCCAAACAAATTGGTTATCTAGTTTTTGACAGCTTGTATTGTTCCTGTGTACAATGCTGCAGGCAACAGAACTCTTAAAAAGTGTGTGTTGGGGGATGCGGGGGGGCTTTTTTGTTGTTGTAATGAGTACAGACAGCACTATGGGCAGAGGAGGGTACTTTAAAAAGATGTCACAGTTGATTTTTTGGCATTGGTCCTAGAACAAGCACATTTTATCTAAATTTCAAATTTTATTAAAAGAAAATCCATACCACTCAGTTCTAAGGAAGGCGTAAATACATTTATTTAGCTCCAGTGAAGTGGAATTCCTGATAGCTATTGTGTGATTCTTTTGGCAACAGTAAGATGAATTAATATTTTTCTCTCTTTAGACATTACCTTAAACTAAATTAAAATGTGAGAAATGGTACATACAGAGAATCTGAAAATTAATACTGATTTCCTCAATTTGCATAATTGACTTTAAATGTATACCTTTCTTTCTATATAATTCAAATATCAATTTGCATCTTTTTACTAAATATCATTACATACTATTTCCAACTTTTCTTACAATCATTGCTTCAAGAAAGAAAAGATAATTTAATTATGAAATTTAATTATGAAAACAAATTGTTGGATTATTTTATGTCACATCAATATATGACTGTTGTTCATAGTGCACAAATAAGACATGCATATTTTAAAAAATGACAATTGAGATGTCTYCAATGTTGATTTACTCCTCCAGTGTTATTTCAAATGTTTCTTTCAGAAGTATCAAAATTACAACTGGTGAATCCAGTATAAAAATACCAATGTTTAAGTTAGGAGTGAAGTACCTCCCTGAGCTGGACTGCATAATGCTGTAAGAAACGTAAAATTATAGTGCTACCACTGAAAGGTATAGTTATTAAGACAGAGAATTTACTGGACAAGATACTGACTAAAAAAAAAAGAAAATAAAAAGGCCTACAGTTCTTATAACACATTATTTTCTTACGTTTCAGTCAAGTCTAGAAAAAAACAGAAAAACACAAGACCTCACTTAAGATCCCTATCTGAAGAAAAGTTGTGTATGTAATCTAGACATAAATACTATACAAAATTGCTTTTATCTGAGTTTTCTCATTACATCTGATGAGAAAAGTGACTTCTGTGCTAGAATATGATGTAAAAGAAATGTATGCATACCTTTATGAATAGATTAATGTTCAGTAGTATACTGGTAGACCAGCATTTTGTATCACTGTGTGAAATGTGTGTGTGTGTGACGTGAAATGAAGCCATGGCATAAGAAAACAAAAGCCCTTTATTAAAATAACATTTGTACTTTTCACGGAAATGGGAGTATTATTCATAGTATCTTGGCCAAATACTAATATGAGAGTATCTGTAAATCTGAATTTATTCTGTAACTTGAAAAATGCAGTTTTTATTTTTGCAAAAGAATTATTCAACTGCTGGAGATTGGTACAGGAGAATTTATCCTTATACTTCATCATTGGCTAACTAATCAGATCTCTAAATATCCATGTGAATTTTATTATTACCCCCAATCTTTAGATAAGGAAACTGAAATGATGGGTTAAGTGACTCACCAAAAGCTGTAGAATATGTTAATAGCAATGCAGCACTAATATAATTCAAAAGTTGAGCTTCCAGTCTCTCAGATGATACCAAAGTTGGTAGTTCATTAAAAGGATATTTCTGGAATCATGTCAGAAGAAAAGTTCAATCTGAACTGTGTGTGAGTAAGAGCTARCAGTTTAACAATTTGCCTGATCAAGAAAATAACCTTTCTTATTCCTAAAGATAGAGGAAACCAGCTCCTCATACAGAACTGATTGCTGACTTAGCTAGTTCATAGGCAATAATGCATATGTTGCAGATAAAATCAGACTTCACTCTCTTACTTAATTCCATGTGGATCTGAGTAAGGTAGTAAGGTTTCATGGACAATATTTTTCCTGTGAGCTGTGTGACAGGTTTATTAGGTGTGCAGTACAGTTGGTCTTTTTTCTTAGCCTAATGTCTGTAAGATTTTGTTATAAATCAGTCACAGGTTCCCAGTTTTGAAGTAACTGACCACAAGGGCATATTGCAAGCTTCAAACTTGGACCCTTGCAGCATCTTTGCCCTAATTTCTATTCAAAGAACAGTTGCGGTMTAACATACAAGACTACTGATTGCAGACACGTTATATGTGCAACTCCCGTGTTATGTGTTTAATATGTGTCCTCACATCCAGACTGATTTCATCAGCCATGCTCCCATCTCAGTGATGGTACAAGACAGTTATGCACCCATCCTCATGCTCTCCCAGGCTCTCCTGGAACRGAGGAAAGGAAACCAAACTTGAAAGAAAATGGCAGGCACTCCCTGCTGGGAACACTCAGGAACACAGGAGTCCAGATGCCATGAAACACTTCTTCCCTAAAATATGGTCATAGCCACATAGGCCATCAGGGAGAAAGAGGAATAAATACATTATTTAAAAGCGTTTAAATAACTGTAGTCCAGAAAGAGCTGAAATTTTTTACTTTCCAAATGTTCTGAAACTAACAACATTTAGTAATGCAGGTCTCACACCAAATTGAAAAAAAAACAAAAAACAAAAAACTATTCAGATCTTAAAAAAATATTTTTTTTAAGATGTCAATCTTCCAAGGCAGACTTATGTCTTCTAAAACTGAAATATAGGTCTATATAAGCTCAGTTCATGGGTTAAATGCACCTTTCCCAATCTGGATAGGTCACAGAGCCTCTTCCCTAGCAACATTGCCAGCTTTTTTGATTTTGTCATGATTATGACAGTACTTAAGAGTTTAAGCTACAGCTCCTGGAGACTTGTGTGCATGTAAGAATCTTAGCTATCGTTAAAAGGATTAAACTTCTAGCTGTCACTGAGAGGAAAGCTTGAAAATGAGACTCATACTCTAAATTTCAGAACCCAGAGGCAGAATACCAGCTGTATTATTTTAAAAGGTAACAAAAGAGATGAACAGTGTTCAAGCCAATTCCATGATATTTGATACCCAGCACATAAATTTGAAAGCCCCAGGGTAACATTAGTCCTGAACTATGGTCTCACAATGGACTTTCAGTCTAGCAAGCAAGACCATTCCTTTTCATTGCTCCAGAAGAACTTCAAAGTTACACCTTCCCATATTTATCTTGAAGAACACAAGAAAGGAGAAAATGGAGCCTCTAAAATATACTGTTCAGCTGATTTCTCTGTTTCTGAATAACTCATGTAAATCAAGTCCTCAGTTCTCCTATTCCCAGTGATGGACATGTCTCATACAGCTGTCTGTTTTTTTTCAAGTCAGGGTACTCTGATTTTAGATCATAAAGGCTTTGAACAAATAGCTAAAAGGTTTTATAGTCTGACATGAGCAGATCACAAGTGGCATCACTGCTTATTATACCTGTGTCAGTACACTTATCAAGGCCATTGATAAGACTATATGAATAAAATTATACAGAAAAGATGGTCACAGTTATTTACTGCAGTGCAACTATGTGTATACATTATTAATAAGGCTGATATGCAGATGAATCAGTCAGTATAAATCATATAAGAATTCTCCACCAAAAACTCGATGCAAATCAACATCTGGCACAGTCATTTGAAAAGAGGCAGCCACATCAGGCTGAAAATGAACCACCAAAGGAAAAGTAAGAAAGGAACATAGAATTCCAAYCTGTCTTCTAAAGAATTTAGCCCCGAGAAACAAAAAAATTACAATGTTAAGGCTTTAATGACTCAAACTGAAAGACTTATTTTTAAAAAAGAAAAAAGAAAAGAAAAAAAAAAGAGAGTGAGTATTACATTGTGGCCTGCTGGAAATCTTGCAGAAACTTGTGAAGATGAAAAATTCAGATGTACTTCTCAGGATAGGTTCATTATGCTGGCTAGACTCTTGAACCCCAAGTTAAAAACCTTTACAGCTGATGCAAGATACTTGGAAGAAAAAAAAGCAATTGCAAGACATGCCGGCTGGAAGGAGTTAGTTTATYTAAGGCCTTCAGTGATTTCCAGTCTGTCTTTCCTTTTCTCAAGAACCAGATTATCTGTTAGATCCATATCCTAAAATAGCCAAGCTTTTTGCAAGAGGGTTCTATTTCACCTCAACTTTGACTTAAACAGCTCTCACAAATGTTTTGTCACCTCCTGAGCTTGATTATGGTTCTGAGCTGACATTAGCTTTCATCAATAATGTTAGACAGAAATCCATGGTATTTTCCTCTCTGATTCCCTACAGATTTCAATGATGCCCTTTCCCTTTACTGGGAAAACAAAGCAGAAACCTGGGCTGTGATGCTCCAAATCGACTCCTATTAACAGAGCASTAAATGTTTGGGAATGCTCTTGCCACTCAGCTGTACTGCATTATAACACAAGATGTAACTGGTAAAAGTAGATGGAAGTAACTTATTTAAGATTAACTTTATCTTGACTACTTTGAAAAGAAAATTGAATTTTGAAGATTTTTTTTTCTAAGTTAAGGTATTTGTGATGAGCCCTCTGAATATGAAATATTTACTTTACATTTCAAAATCAGCACAAGAAAAGGAAACATATTGAGATAATTTTCTTAATAAGCATCTACTGCATTATTCATGATCACCTTTATTCTAAATATCTGTTTTCAGTGGTAATTTCAGGGACGTTTCTCTATACGTCCTCAGAGACTCATCAATCTTGATTTCAATTAATACAATCAATGAATACAATGGCTATAGTTTTAGCCCATATACAGAAGTAACTTTCATATGCTAAACAGAAGTCAATGTTGAAGTTCTTGGTGCTAATATTCCAGAGATGCTCCTATGTTATAGAGTGCTAACCTTTAGTGCTAGAGGCTTACAGTTATGATCAAGAAAATACACATTTTCTTCCTAATAATACAACCTTGCTGCTACCATCTGACCAAATTCTCTAAACATCTTATGTATATGAATGATTAGGGCTCTTAGATTTTCTGCAGATATCATTATAAGATTTCAAAAATGGGGAGTGAAACACACAATAAATTCAATTAAGAAACTTTCACTCACATGAAAAGTTTCATTTAAATCATTTCAAGATTTTCTAGAACTATGTCTTAAATACCAAACACAAAGAGATTATGTGATTAAACAAAGGATATAAATCAAATTTGTGACTGAATGAACTGTAAGTCTTGGTATATAGCTGTAACAGACCGACTATTGATTCTACAGGCAGTATTTAAGTACCAATTCAGCATCATTAATTTATTTTCCTCCACTAGCTCTTCTAGAAGAATTTTATCAGCACAACAGAAATGAACAGACTTGATGAAAAATAGATGATAAATGGCACTTCAAAACAGATGGAGGCAATTTCCTGTTCAGGTAAATCCAGACTCAAATACTTCAGCTCTGCCTGTTATTTCAAAAGAAGACCTAAAGTTTATTAGCTCTAGTAATCATTTAATAATTGAAAACTATCAGTTAAAATTCAAATCATTTGTGCAGAGAATGTATTGAGTGTTTTTTTTGAACAAATTTATCTGCTTCTGTAGGACTGATTTTTTCTTCTCCTACAAGGAGTACACACTATACTTAAACTAAATAAAAACATTTTCTATTCTATAATGCTATTAATATAATATTTTATGTTCCACAAATAAAATGTAGGTCATTACCATAATTTACAATAACTATACAGATTTCTTTTAATGCTTGGTGATATGTAAGGGAAGAAGACAAAAACTTTATAAAATACAGAGAATGATGACAACAGAAGTAAATTGAGGACACCTTACATGCTTCTGTTGCCTTTAGATGATACTTTTTTCCWGTATATAACCTTTTTGTAGGATCAGTCCCCCTATTTTAGTGATTATAAACCATTACAACTCAGGAATTTACAAACTTTTTTCTCTAGTAAACTTTTTACCTTACCTACCTGAAGTGTACGCGATATTCGTCTGACTAACTGCACAGCTATCTGTGGCCATAACCTCTTCTTTAGCTTTGGTAATGGCTAGTTTTTGTTCAGTATGCCCTCTCTCTATGATTATTTTTCTTTCTTYCCCCCCCCYYTTTTTTTTTGAGACAGAGGTCAAATAAAGCATCACTTAAATTACTTCAGTACTGATTCAGATGTTCTTAAGATAAGAACCTGTTTATTCAGTTAATATTTTTAACTACTGCGTTATGCTGTCTTTTTTACACCTAGTTTGAAAAAATGGTTCGGTTACTTTTATAACAAGATTTTAAATTAAATATATTGTTGTATAGATAAAGAGAATAAAAATACAATAAGCATGCTATTATACTTTTGCATTGATTCTAACTACTGTGTACTTGTTTGGAACATACAATATGCATTATATTAAGCAGTATATGTAATTATAAGCTTTTTTGTTAAATAAGGTCTTAATCTTGAAACATTTTTTTTAATCAGCTTGAACTGCTGCTCAAGGCAAATTAATAAACCTTGATCTTCCAAGCACACATCTGCTTAAAACCAAAAATGTGAGCAACTTCACTGAATTTAAGTGTAAAGTATGAAAAAATATGGTTTCACATTTTACTGTTTTCCAACTTGAGATTCTGCTGCAGTAGAAGACAGATTTCCCTTCTGTCATTTCAAGCATGCATTTTATTTTAACAATACGGTGAGATTACTTCTGTGAATCTAATTACTTTTAAGCATTTGAAACATTACTTTAATAAAACAAAGTTAATTATGGGACATTTTTAACTCATTGTCTGGGCTCCAAGGCATTTACATTTGCTGTGCCCTGGATCCATGAAGAAATAATTTCTGATATGAAAAATTAATTTCAGAAAAAGAGAAAAAAAATCAATCTAAGCTGCAAAGGTTTACCTTCTTAATCCTTAATTTGACATGTCATCACAAACAGATTAGCGACTTCTCAGAGCACTATGGCTTTCTGTTGTTTATACCCTAATGAGAATCAGAAATTTGTAATGAAGGCTGGCCTGACATCCTTTTCCAGAGTTTAGTCTTTCCCGTCGTTTCTGGAACAAGATCTCTGATCTTGCATTTCCAGGTTTGAACTTTTCAAATTACTTTGTTACAGATCTTTGGAACAGTAGCTGACAGTCTACATTACCCTTTGTTCCACTTCAAAGGAAGGACTTATAAACGATTAGAAATAAGCAAAAAAAAAACAAAACTACAAACCTGAATACTTCGGAAGTTGTAGAGTAGAAAGTCCAGATATCACCTGTTTAGATCTAGGCCAAATCCAAAAGCCTAATGGAGATGAAAGTGGAATCCTGGCTAAGTTGTACCTTAGACAAGAGGACATACATGAGAACAGCTGTATCGGAAACTTGTTTGGGTTATGCAAAAACACTGCTAGAATGACCTGGGAGTTTCAGAATTCCCCAAAGGATTCCTGGGAAGGCACAGCCATTAGCTTGTGGCTGATGTAAATTATAGCAACCTACAGGAAATACTTGTTCATTAGCAGTAATCCAGAAAATAGAGGTTCTCTGGAACTGGAACTAACCCCCACTGCAGTCATGGTTGTGCTAAGCGTGCTAAGCTGAGTGCCAAGGGCTTGAACTAGTGACAGGACTCAAAGTTTCCCTATATTAGGAAAACTTCAGAACAACAAGTCATGATGCTTATCAGCCGGTGCAAAATAACAGTAGTAGAGCCAAAACCTGACTGCCCTTAGTGCTAATTTTTACRTGTTTTCTGTTTTATAATATCCTTAGTAGGGCTTCACTCAGGGTGATGATGACAAATTGAAGGGAGAAAGAGAGCACTTTTCCTTATCTGGTTAGTGGCTGGAAATGCTCCATACTTTAGTCAAAGATTGTGAGTGACAGCAGATGAGAAAAGACTTATGCTATGAGTATTGATTCTCTCTGTCTCCATTTCCTTTAATTTGTACAATTTTTCTAACCCTTTTTTTTTTTAAAAAAAAGGTACATATTATTAAGAAGGATGCAGAAAGATTCATTAATTTTACTCTTCTGATTTAGTTTTTTCTTTTATTTATCATACTCTCCTTGAGATTGTCACTACATTCCAGCTGTGTTCATGGTACATGGATGGAAGTGTGTTGATAAATCACAGAATCATAGAATCAGTAAGGTTGGAAGGGACCTCTGGAGATCATCTAGTCCAACCTCCCCACTCAGCAGGGTCACCTAGACCATGTTAGACAGGGTTGCATCCAGGTAGGCCTTGAAGATCTCCAGAGAAGGAGACTCCACAACCTGTCTGGGCAACCTGTGCCAGGGCTTTGTCACTTTCACAGGGAAGAAATTCCCCCTCACGTTCAGGCAGAACTTCGTGTGCTTCAATTTCTGCCCATTGCCTCTTGTCCTGTCACATGGGACTACTGAAAAGATAAGTTTGTCCCCATCCCCTTGACACCCTCCCTTCAGGTACTTGTACACATTGATAAGATCCCCCCTCAGTCTTCTCTTCCCCAGGCTGAAGAGGCCCAGCTCTCGCAGCCGTTCCTCACAGGGCAGATGCTCCAGCCCTCTGATCACCTTCGTAGCCCTACGCTGGACTCTSTCCAGTAGCTCCATGTCTCTCTTGTAGTGGGGAGCCCAGAACTGGGCACAGGACTCGAGATGAGGCCTCCCCAGGGCTGAGTAGAGGGGCAGGATCACCTCCCTTGACCTGCTGGCAACACTCTTCCYAATGCACCCCACGACACCATTGRCCTTCCTGGCCACAAGGGCACATTGCTGGCTCATGGTCAACTTGTCAACCACCAGCACTCCCAGGTCCTTCTTGGCAGAGCTGCTCTCCTGAAGGTCAGCCCTCAGCTTGTCCTGGTGCCTGGGGTTATTTTTCCCTAGGTGCAGGACCCTGCACTTGCCCTTGTTGAACCTCAGGAGGTTCTTCTCCACCCACCTCTCCAGCATGTCCGGGTCTCTCTGAATGGCAGTACAGCTTTCTGATGTATCAGCCACTCCTCCCAGCTTGGKATCATCAGCAAACCTGCTGAGGAGGCACTCTGTCCCCTCATGCAGGTCATTGATGAAGAAGTTGAACAGGATGGGAGCCAGTCCTGAGCCCTGGGAAACACCACTAGCCACAGGCCTCCAACTGGACTCCACACCACTGATGACGACCCTCTGAGCTCTGTCTTTCAACCAGTTCTCAATCCACCTCACTGTCCACTCGTCTAACCCACCCTTCCTGAGCTTATCATCTAGGAGGATGTTATGGGAGACAGTGTCAAAAGCCTTGCTGAAGTCCAGGTACACAACATCCACTGCTCTTCCCTCATCTACGCAGCCAGTCACTCCATCATGGAAGGCTATCAGATTGGTTAAGCAGGATTTCTGCTTGGTGACTCCATGCTGGCTACTCCTGATCACCTTCTTTTCCTCCRYATRTCTGGAGATGACATCCAGAATGAGCTGTTCCATCCTCTTTCCAGGGATGGAGGTGAGGCTGACCGGCCTGTAGTTGCCTGGGTCCTCCTTCTTGCCCTTTTTGAGGACGGGAGTGACACTGGCTTTCTTCCAGTCCTCAGGCACCTCTCCAGTTCTCCAGGACTTTTCAAAGATGATGGAGAGCGGCCTGGCAATAACATCCGCCAGCTGCCTCATTCCCCGTGGGTGTATGCCATCCGAGCCCATGGATTTGTGGATGTCTAGGCTGCCCAGAAGGTCTCTAATCCTATCCCCGTCAACCAAAGGAAGGTCTTCCCTTCTCCAGACTTTCTCCCTCACGTCCAGGCTGCAGGATTCCTGGGGGCTGCCCTTAGCAGTGAAGACTGAAGCAAAGAAGGCATTCAGTAATTCTGCCTTCTCTGTATCCCTGGTCACCAGGGCCCCCGCCCCATTCAGTAGCGGGCCCACATTTTCCCTAGTCCTCCGCTTGCTGCTGATGTATTTGGAGAAGACAAAACCTTATGCTGTTCACTGTAGAAATCACAGATAAAACTGTCCACTGGAGATGTATGCTGGCTCATACAGTCTGTATTTTGGAAGAAAGCTCCACATCAGCTTGCATTCCAAAACTTCACATTCTATATACAAACATCTGTTGATAATGAAATGAGCCAGTACCATTATATATATAATATATGTGTATTGCAAAAGGCAATTTGAACAGAGAATGCTGTTGAGGCCAAGAAGTACATAAAATGAGTACACTATCAGGAAATTATTACCTGTCCTTTGTGGACAAATACTCAGAGTATGAGAAGATATGGCATCATCGGGTTCACAAGGTGCATACTGCACCTAGCGGTAGCCAGCTGATTTTCAAGTGAGATGTGCATTTGGCACAACCTAGAACTAGATTTGCCAAGTATGCATAATTTAACATCACTTAATGACAAAAACAATATAATTGTGTTTAAGAACTGCTTCACTGACCAATCAATGAATCAAAGCTCTTTACTGTGTTTGGAAGGGGGAATCTGCAGGAAAAGTTAAAGGAAGAACTATTATGGAAATACCTGTTATAATGGCAATGGTCTAGAATGCACAGCTTTCTTCTAGTCCTTTCAAATATACGTTTGGGATGGGATGATAGTGGTAATTCAATTTTACTTTAAATAAATGTAATGTTCTGTCAGTAATTATGTTCATCTGGTATTCTGAACAGCTCAAAATAGGGCAAATAATAAACAAATGATTCCAGTGACATTGTCCTGAAAATAAAGTTCTGACAAGTTGAGAAAGACCATATGTGGGTTCCTGACCAGCTTTGTTCTCTTATGGGATTGACTCTGTACTCTCACTAATCAGCGAGACATTTGGAGGATATTTCAGATRTTTTGCTTTGAAAACAAATGATGATTCTATGTTACCTCATACAAGGCAAAATCCATCACCTAAGTCCAAGATGCTGACTGTATTGTCTCTGCCACTCTTTTTGCCATTCTCTCTGACAAGGGAGATCCCTTATCTGCAGTTCCATTTTAATTCTAAGCATTCTTCCATAGCAACAGACCTGAAAAAATACCTGAGGGATACCTTTCTCCTTGCTGTGTGTTGCTGCCAGAAAGAACTAGTATTTATTTCTGTCCTCAGACATTTAAAGATTGACAGAAAGCTTTGTTCTTTATCTAGCTTGTTTTTTACCTAGCTACTGGACAATATTTGAGCTCAGATCTGCTCAGTTTTGACGAGTAGATAGCTTCCCAAGTAAAATGTCAGAGGACATGCTTGAAGCCTAGGAACCTTATAGAGAATGTCTTAAATGTTGTAAGTCTCTTGGAGTGTAGCTTAAAGAGATACTGGACTTGGCAGAGGATCTGGCCTAACAAGCTTTCTGCTTTATGTCCTACCCCAAGCTTCTTTTTCCTTATCCATAGTTACATAGTTGTTTCTGGAGCTTTGATACAATCTTTATCACTACATTATCAGCTAAAAATGGCTTATTTTGGGGAGCTAATTCTTCATGGTAGCTTTTGTCCAATTGCACTTTTTTTCTTTAGATATAGAAAAAAGAGATATTGGGAAAGAYATGACTTTGGTCCTGAGGTTAATTTTTAATTTATACTGTCTGGTGAGATCTCTGTATATTGCAGTGACCCCCACATTCTACATAAAGCTGACAAATCTCCTCTGTGTGTAAATGCCATCATGTGAAATATAAAGGAAATGAGAACTGAAGTTGCAATTTACCACTGTGAAGAGTCCTGCTCATTCTGATAAAGTATTTGCCATGAGAGAAGAGAAAGACATTTCTTTGCTTCTGCAAGGTCTGTTAAGCAGTCTTACAGGGAATTCTTAGCTAAAATTTAACAGTTTCCAAATTCTATTGCCAATATAGTCTTCCTTTTCTTCTTCTTCTTCCCTGAGATGTACTTTTTCCTCTTCTGTTCTTTATTGGAAGATTATGATGAAGATCTGAAATAATTCTATGAAGGAGGCTGATAATGGAAAGGAGAATAAATTTGTAGATCTATGATGAGCATAAAATAATTTTTTATTCAGAATTTCTGTTTAATGCCAGCGCTGTTTATACACAATCCAGAAGACTACTGTGATTTACCATTTGGAAAATGTAGTATACATACAAGAAAATATTTTGTTAATCAACCTGTGAATGTTCAATTACATGTATTTGTTGTTCTTTTTCAACTCCTTAAAGGGAAAAGATGGTTCTTTTTAATCTGTCTAAAAATTCTAACAAAATCTTCTATGACAATCCAATCTGGTACTTGTTCCATTACTGTTAATGGAATTGCAAGAACAAATCTGCAGTACAAGGTTCTGCTCACATTTATGCCTGTGTGGATGGAGAAGTAGCAATAGGCAGATGAAGAAGAAAGAAAGAATTTATAACATCCATGTCATAACTAAGCAGTTCTAACTTTGCAAAACCTAGATTGTATCTATCTTTTCCAGTACAAATTACCGGTGTTAAGAGAAGGGGCAGTGTAAGAAAGACAAGAAAGCACAGTTCTAGTTTGATTTATCAGTTAAGTTACTCAATTACTCCTTATATGAAAGAAAAAAAAAAGATACAGAAACTTCAGATCTCATCATTGTCTTTTTGTCTAAGTGGATAGAGCAACCTGAACTACAACTTTTGTGTTCTCTCTTTGTATTTCCTTTTTGCATTTTAACAGTCTGTCATCCAACTGTGAACAAGTGTGTGACTGGACTAAAAAGTGAGAATTAGCAAATCTAAAAACAGAGACATTTGCCTTGATTTGTATAAAACTAAACTTCATTGAGGATATAAAAAYTAAAGAACTAAGCAAATACTTTTTTAGAAATCACAGTGGTTAATTGCAGTTTCTAATTGGCATGTGATCACATGCTAGGATTCACTGTGCAGAGAAAAGCTGCAAAACCCATTAATTTAAGTTTGAGTGAAATTTCCAGAATTCACTGTCAGACCTGGTCTTTACACATTTCACTCTTGTATGAATTACATTGATTATAACAGCAGATGTTAAATAATTCAACAAAGTTAATTATTTTGTTTATTTAAAATCACTTTTTGTGCATATTTTTTCTTTAATATTTTGTTCTTCCAAAAACAGCAAAGGGCAAGGTCTTTTCTTTACATGCTGGAATTAGGCTAAGTCTAGAAATGTCAAAAATAATGTTTGTCAGCAGAGACTGATGCTGATTATTATAATACATCTGATTCATAAAAAGATTAAGCCTTTTATTTTAAATAAAAGCATCACCTTTTGTCACTATTCTCTTTGAAAGTCAGTATTTAAGTGCTTTTAGACACATATTTYTACAGTGTGCTTCTTGGGGCTTCTGTATTGCTTATTTCTTAACCTTCAGCAAGGGAATATTTTGCTGCGTTTAGGACAAAGTATAATGGAACTTCCATATCCTAGTCTAGTAAAGGTCAGCAAACAGCACTACTGCCAACAGATTTTTGCCTCAGCTTTCACTTATGGTCAGTCTTTCAAAATAGTGATACCATTTCATCAGCCGTTATTTAAATCTGTTCATAGAACAAATAAACAAACATCATCATGGAACTTTCTAAAATAGAGCATTTTTGAGAGCTCAGCCTAAGACTATCATGGCACTTCCCACAGAAAGCAAAGAGCATCCCAAGCAGACTCACCACTTCTCACCCTAAGTACAAAAAAAAAAAAAAATTCTTTGCCCTTGACCTTGGCTTCTGTTAACACAAATACATACGTACAAACATACGCATTATATATTTTGAAGGTGTGTGTATATATATAAAATGTAAAATAAAAAAACAGTTACTGTTGTCATCGAATATTTAATAGGAATACCAAGCATCAGGAAGTATTCAGCATGCTAACAATAGAATAGATGAACGTGGCATAGTAATTTATATAGAATAAAATAAGAAAAATTATATTCAATTACAGTCTTATACTTTAAACAATTTTACTGAATGTTATCACAAAGCTGAACCGTTCATTGTAATTTAGGCTACATCTGAAAATTATCCTCCTTTTTAAAATATGCATGTTCTTTTTCCATATGTTTTTCTTTAGCTAGTTTATACATAAATTACTATCATGAGTCATACTGCCTGTGTCTGAAAGGTAAAGTCGAATGCTTTCTAAAAATATAACTTCTTTCTACATTATCACTATTTGATATTAACTGCCTATTAAGAAAAGAAAAAAGAAAGCAAGAGATACATTTTCCTTATTCTTACTCTTTCACAAATTTGGGAAAGATAGAGAGAGAGAAATTTCACAATAAACTTCCTCAAGAAATAACTGTTCTTGTTTAGTTGCCTGGACTGCACCTAATTCTAATAAAAATAAAGGCAATCATCTTAATTCATCAATATGAATATAATTGGCATACCAAAATGATAAAGTATGCGGTTTATCACAACACACATTTCTTTTTCCCATGAAAATGTTGATTATTTCAGTGAAAAAAAATGGTGAAAATATTAGCTGGAGATTTTTGACAGCTGAGTACCTTTTTCTCCTATTCCATCTGTGAAGGGATCTTTTGGGACAAACTTTGCCTCCTGTGCTGCACAAATAGTGATGCAACTTAGTAGCTGCATAATCATGGATCTGATAGTCAGGCAGAGGGCCTGACCCCAAAAAGGACAAACTAAAGTACTCTTAAGGTGATAATTGCTCTGAAGATCAAAAACAGATGAGAAGAAAACATGCTGAAAGCTTGTAGGTAAAAAGAAAAGAGAAGGAAACAGGGTTAATGCATAGGAGTAATCTTTCAGGTTTCTAAGCTGATTTTATAAATAATAAGAAAAAAAGAGGGAGAAAATTCTTGAACACCAAATATATGCAAAGGAAAGAACCTATTGACTTAAATTAGATGGCCTATAGATTCAAATCATCTTTGATTTAGAAACATTCTTACAATCAAATGGCATTTAATTATTATTTAAGTATTTTCACATTTAATAAAATCATAAATTAATCTTGACAGAAACTTAATTCTGTTACAATCTGTAATAATCCATCTCTCTACCAGGGATTGAAGTGACCAAGATTATTTCCTGTTTTAATATTCTCCTCACATTCCTATTTTTCTTTCAAAATATTTTTACTGATGATGATTTTAGCCCTTACTTTATTGTTTTTATTTTTTAATTATTTTTATTATTTCATATCTGACTTTTGTTAAGTATATCCTAGGGTTTTCTATGACATAGTGGCTGCTGAGACAYTTTCATTTTTTGGGCAATATATTACCTGGCAAAAAAATCCAGCTACTTTTAGTTTTTTAGTTGGTSTAATCAGGGGTAAGTTATAATCTATGACAGATTTTTCCTACCTAAAAGGATGTTATGGAGGAGATGGAGACAAACTTCAGAGATGCGCGATGAAAAGACAGAGGCAATGGTCATCAGCAACAAGGAAAATTCTGATTAGATATAAGAAAAAAATATGTACAATGAGTGATGGAGCCCCGGAATAGATTGTCCAGAGACATTGTAGAATCTCAATTCTTGGAGAATTTTAAAACTTGACTCTGTAAGACTCTGAGCAACTTTTGTACTTTTGAACTTGGCCTTGCTTGGGCTTGGAGGTTGAACTAGATAACCTCCAGAGATTCCTTGCAACCTCATTTTTTCTGAGTCTATAATTTAACATTTTCCAAACTCCTAAGGCACTCACTCTCTCATGGAGCAGTAGGTACTTTTTTTTGTAGTTCTTACTTATCTTGAGTTTTAAGATCTGAGTTGTCTGGAAGAACATATACTTTGAGGAAGAGGAGTAAAAGCTATGGCTAAAGTTGTACCTGAATTCTCACCTTCCCTAGTGATCTTGAAAAATTGCATCAATATTCAGAAAAAGCAAGAAARGGAGAATCTAGATCTGCCTAGATTGTACATTCTGTTAAGAAAATGCTTCTGCTGAGCATAGTCATTGGTCCTTGGGCACGCAGTCAGAAAATTAAGAAATATGTTTTTATCCAGGCAGAGCAATCATCATGGTGTGAATACGTCTCTGCACGTACTAATTTTGATAATGGCAATCCTGTGTACTAGCCAAACAGTGCCTTGATTTAAAATTTGTAATCCATACCTGAGAAAAATGCACAAAAAGATATTGCAAGAAATTACCATTTAGGCTGTAATGCTGCTTTATTTTGTCAGAGCAATTATGTCTATATTTAGAATGAAGAGAACTAGGATACCCTTTCAGATCAAATGCATACACCATTACACCTTTTCATGGCATCCATACCACTAATTTATAATCACACTCTTCTGGAAACAGGAGTGAGACAACTAATTCTGAAAAGAGTAATTTCCATATCATTGCCACAGTAGGTTAGAAGGAAAAAAAAAGTACTGAAAAAAGGGGGGAAATAGCTATCTGCAGCAGTTCTTGCTGAAAGCTGCATATGCCACACAGACAATGTCTAAGCCAATCACCTAGCCAGAGCTCAAGCCCTGGGACATAATTAGCCATGCTTTTAAATTGCTAGCACGCTCTCTGGTACAGATTTGGATTGAGGCAACTAGAACAAAACTAGAACAAAACAGAACAGAACAGAACTAGAACAGAAGATGCCAGAGCAAGGTCTGGGAGTTACGCTGGGCTAGAGTAAAACTTCCAGTAGGGAGTTTGGGTGGAACTGCTCTGTTTTGAGGGGTAAGATAGTTCAGCTGAACAGACTGAGTTGTGCTTTACTAGCCAGAGAATGTTCTCTTGCCCATTTCATTAACTTCCACACATGCAGCCAGAAAAAGAATAAAGTATTTCAATAAAAGCTCTTCTTAAATCAATTGCTTCTCTCAAAAGAGTTGGCAGCTATGAAGAATGACTTTATGAGAAAATATTTCCTGTTATCCTTTAAAACTATGTATTTCATAACAGATTTTAAAATTGGCTGGAATTTCTTGCTGCATCCAAACACATTTTTGCATTTTTTGATAACTGAGAAAATGCTAGTAGACACAAAAGTAGTGTTGTTGTTTTAATACACTCAATAAACAAACAATCTGAATGCTCCAAAATTCTAGGGCTTCAGAATTACTTTCTAAATTTTAGGTAAATTATGTTAACTTCATTAAGGAGTCTGCAAATACTGATATCATATCCCCTCTGTGAGGAAAGTGAGGGAAAGGTTAGGACAGTAGAAGAAATTCAGAGCTCACTGGCAGTCCAGGCTGAGATAAATTTCTATCAATTTCAAAATTTAGAAAATCACTTGAACTAAGCATTTCAAATAAAGAATACAAGAGAGATTTGAGGAAAATATTTAAAGCATAGAAGAGCAGAAATTCTAGTACAGGTTAGAAATGGCAGTTACAGATTAGACACATATTAAACAAAATTCATCAGAGATATATTCTTACTGATTTTGTTGAATACAGTCAATAAATCTTTTCTATCTTACAGTGTATAGCACACGATTTACTGGTATCCAGTTTCAATCTTTTTTTCCTCATACTATCACTTTTTAAATTTGAGAATCAAAAAATTTTTTGTACATTGGCACTACAACATTGCAACACAGAGGAGGAAGTGTTCAAGAACTTGAATGTTTAGAATTGCCTTACACCAGATAAGGGGTCCCTGTAAATTGACAGTGTGCAGTTGACAGTAGCCATTATCAGATAAGCCTTTAGAGGGGTGGCTCCAACCTCCTGCGAAGAAAAATACTGATGCACTAATAGACTGCAGCCAGCATCATACATCCCATTCCCTGACAACCACAGTTTTAACTTTCTCATTTACAGATGCGAGAAGCAGTGATCTGCTTTAAAGAAGACTATGAAATCGCAACAACCCTTTTCTTGATACTATAGAAAATAATATAAAACTCTATTAACCCTTTTCTTGACCCTATGTCCATTGACTTCAGTTTTACCAGTAAGGCTTGAATCTTGGTTAAAAAATAWCATTTTAGAAGAATGGTCATTTGATTAAAAAAAAGATTGAGGAATAGTGCTACTGAGAACCTTAACAACACAGACTACTATCTGTGTAGCATGGGTTGTAATAGTAATGGAGGAARGGAAGAAGCAATGTGATTAGAGGAGGAACAGCCACAGAGCACCTAGCTGAAAGAGCAGAAATAATTATAGAAAATAAAGAGCAATTCAAAAACATATGAAAGTGGTAAAAAATACACAGAATAAAAGACTGGAAAAGAGGAAGCAGAACATCATAGGACTTATGCCAGTGTTTTAAAGTTTTTCAAATGATGGTCATTATTACAGCACAAAGATGTATTTTATATGAATTGAAAAAGTGGCTTACACGTATTTCAAATATTTTGTCTACACTTCTTTCTTCCATTTAATTGTAGTGTGGTATTTTGGTCACATTTCATTCAGATATCAATCTGATTCTACTTTCCATGAATTATAGCTTAATTACAGCTACACATTGCAATTTGGCTACTGAAAGATGAGGAGAATTTAAATTGTCAAATTCTACAACTAGTGTTGTAATAAAAACATTCTATAATTTTCTAAACAGTTTTATTCCTGAAACCTCAAGAAAGATACTTAGAATTTAATTATGACTTCATTTACAAGTTCTTACCATAATCCGTTTTTTTAGTGCATGAAAACTACCAGGRTATTTAATAAGTGTAAAAAATATTTTTTCAATACATATATATGAACACAGACTAAGAGAAACCAGCCAGACAAATGAATTTGCAACCATGCAATAAAGCTTTAATACAGAAATAGACCACAGAACATCTATTCTACAACTTGCTATTCATTACAGGTCTCAAATTACCTCAAAATATTTTCAAAATGTTTTTAGATTTGGCGGGGGGGGGGGGGGATGGGGGGGGGAGGAATCCAGAGAGCAAGACAGCCATCTTAGAGAAGATGATAAGCAAAAGAAATAACGAGCCTTGGCAAGAACAAAAGATGAACCCAGTCCAGAAAAAGACTAAACAGCTCACTTTTTGAGAAAAGCCATACTGAGCAGCTTGCTCCCGTCTCATCAAACAACCAATTTTACCAAAAGGAAGAGTACATCATACTATATACCAACAAGAAAAAAATTAATGGCTAAACATACTGCATGCCAGCACCACTAAGAGCAATGCAAAATGTAGTTATCTTTGAGAGGGCTTTCAACATGATAATATGAGCACCAGAAGCAGTATAGCCAAGCAGCATGGGGCCCATCCTGAATTACTATGCCCTTGCCAGAAGCGAAACCACTTCGAGAGCTTGAGTTGGTTGAAGTTAACTCAGGTATTACAATATTGCAGCTGGCGTCACCAACAGTTCTAGAGTTCCTTGGTACCAGAGGTAATACACATAAACTATGTGAAATCTAACATATATGTGTGTRTATACATATATATGTATATATACRCACACATATATATTAAAAATTACATAAGTTACAGGCTTATGAATAGTTCTGTTCTACTAAAAAGATGTGTTAAATGAACAGTCAGCCTTCCATCTAATATTTAGTCTTCTGAAAGTTACTTTACTCTAGCAGAGAGAATTCAAATAGAAGTAAATTAATGATAGACTGAACAGACCAATTTGTGAATTTGTGAATTTATTGTAATGATTTCAGGGCTTGAACCTGTAACAGATCTATGTGCAGAAATACTTCCTTAATGTAAAGAACTATGGGATTTCCTCACAGTTAGGTTTAACTGGCCTGCACTATCTCTGCCTGTGTTGAAACCATTCATGAAGCTGTGCTGGTGTAAGCAAATCCTAAATCCTCTTCTGAGAGGATGAGAGTCAAGGGAAAATATTTTCATAAACTAGTAGAAAGCTTGGCTATCTGTTCTGTGTTAAAAACATACATTCACTAAGATTCTCATGCTATTTCTCAGTCTTTAAACAGCAATAGTGTATCAGTACCATACCCCTCCCTTTCTATTGTGCAAGTAGAAATTTTCCTCAGAAAGATGAGTGTTAGGCCAAGATAAGCTATTGGAGTGTTAGATGAGAGTGTGATGGACAAAGGAAACTTCTAGTGGATACAGAATGCCAAAATGTATAGTCAGTGAATGTATTTCAAATTACAGATCCACTTATAAAGTTCTAGTGGGTCATTCCCTRGTTATGTTAGATATTGTCTCTTTTTAAATAACCTACAGCAAATGTTTTCTTCAGAGGTACTGCAGGATGCGCAGCAAGACAGAAGTTTCTTGGGAGAGAGAAAGGCTTTTTTCTGAACATATCAAACACTCAGAATACTTTTTACTCTCTCTTGCCTCCCACCTGCTACCCTCATACATATAAAGAAACCTTCATACATATATGTGTGTATGTATGGGAAAACATATATGTGTTCATACATGCACACACCTATCTCTGTCTCACTCCCAAACCCATTAATATCACATATGATGCAATATTGCATAAGCAGTAATGCTACTAATGGAGGAATAAATGACCATTCATATGGAAAGTAATTATTCTTTTTTAAGTGCTGTATCTAGCATCTAAATACTTTAGTTTTGGATACATTACAAATGTCATACATTAGCCAGTTTGCATTGTTGTAGCTAGGAAATTCAGTGCTATCATTTGTAAAAGAGATGTAGTTGTATTATGAGAACCCTCTGCAGCATGCTGCTATGGATAGTACATCTTCAGTATACTTTAGAACATTACTTCACCCCTACAACATCTATGAAAGCAAAGTATTATTATCCTTCCTTTGATATGTTCTTGGACTATGTGATGCAAGTCATACTATAATACTAAAAGATGCCAAAAGTAAATAATTTTTCTATCTTCTAGCACCATTCAGTTCAAGACAGCTCTGCAATTTTCAGACTTGAGTATGATCAACTTGCGAAATAAAACACCCATAAGAAGAATGGTAAAATGGCTGTACATYAGAGGTCAGTTGCTCATTAGCACTAAGGCTGAAGTTTGGTGTAAAAACCAAGGCTGTAAAAAGAGATGAAGATAGCAAGCAGCAACCACCTTCCAATGGTCTTGAAAAGAGAGGACATAATTTTCATTCTCTAGTTTTCTGAGCTTTCTTCTTGCAGAACAACTTTCATTAAAACTAGATTTAATGACTGTCTTTTCTAAACAAGCAAGTGATCTGAACAGCCTAGGACTATGGATGTACTAGGTTAAAAATCACAGGGTCTTTCAGAGAAAAATGAGAGAAGAGTCTTTTTAAGCAGCTAATATTACTCTAAGGCAACTATATCTCAGTGCAGAGCCTGAAAAAAAAAATGCCTGTAGCACAGAATCACAGGAAGGCACCTCTGGACATCATCTGGTCCAAACCCCCTGCCTAGGGTCAGCTAAACAGCTTGCGTAGGAACACGTTGACATCTGACATCCAGAACATGCCGGATTTTGAACATCTTCTAGGATGGTGATGCCACAGCTTCTCTGGGCAACCTCTTCCAATGTTCAGCCACCCTCACAGTGAAGTGTTTTCTTGTGTTCTAGTGGAATTTCTTGTGTTTCAGTTTGTGCCCACTGCCTCTTGTCCTGTTACTGGGCACCACTGAGAAGAGTCCCATCCTCTTCACACTCTCCTATCAGATATTTGTAAACATTGGTAAGATATCCCCTTTCTCTTTGTGCATTCTTTTCTATTCAGTAAAGTAGAGACTAAGAAAATGCATCATCTGTGTACCTCRAATAGAGAAGGGACCTGTGGGAACAAAAGATCTGCTGCCAAATAGCAAAGRAACATAAAGAGGACTCATGCTTTGCTATGAGAAGTATTTTTCACGTTTAAATACAAATGAATACAGTAATTATTGTTTATTTGAGAGTGAAATCTTTCCTATGAGGACTCTACAGTTACAGCAACATACAGCAACTTACTCCATTGRGGTCCCATAAAGATTAGGCTTCTGTACACTATAGTAATACAGATAAATAATTATTATAGGAAATATTGTATTGAAAAGAATTAAGCTAATGAACAACAAGCATTAAAACACATTTTACAAAATGAAATGCATGTTAATTGATCATGCAGCAAAGACTCTGAGATACTYTATGATATGGCTAGAGAGCTAAGCAGGCCTAAAGTGAGCATTTATTGGTGGCCCTGGAAGATGATCAGGATATCTGTGCACTCAGCTTATCCCTTGAAACTGCTGGTGCCTGAAATAAATTATAGGAGGTAATATTGGATTAAGAAGCCCAGAGGTGTCTTGAAGTAYCTCTTAACTATCCTCTCCTGTCTTCTGTGATCCCTTCAGCTGCAGTTAAGGAGCTGAGACAATACCAATTAAGCCCTTCCTTAATGCACAGGAATGGAGGTCCTTCCCACTCCTTTCTTAAATGTTCTCTCTTCAACTTTTATGAAAAACCTGGCAAATAGATAGGGCTTTGCAGCATATCCTGAAGGTCAGCACTGAAGGAAAAAAAAATAAAAAGTAAAACTTGGCGTAAAAACAGCTAAATAAAGATCTGACATCTTGCCACTATTATCTGTTTCCACAAGAGGTAAATGAGGTCATGCCTAACTGCATTTATATCAAGTTAAGCAGCCCAAAAGAATAGCTCAAAAAATCCTTTAGGCTTGCCAAAGTCCTAAACGGTCGTTATCTTACATAGGACAAATTAAGGGACATTTATTGAGGGACTAGGAGAATCTTAATTAAGGTGAAAAATAAATCCTGTGTCACAATCACAACACTTGTTTGGTTCCAAATTGGAGTGTAGGCAAAATGAGTAGATTAAAAGAAGAAGAAAAGAAACAGAGTTTTCCATAGGAACCTGCATTTCTGTGAAGCTTAAGGACATAAAACATCAAACCCCTCCAAAATAAATATATTGATCTCTTAAACCAAACAAGCAGAAAAGAAAAATGTCTTCTATTTAATTTTGTCTTAATTAATTCTGAAAGCATTATTCTCATGCTCCTGTAGAGTTAATTACAAATCAGTTTAGTATAATTAGATATTAATAGCCTCAGCAATATTTTCTAATAACTCTTAAGTTAACAGTATCATGGCTGAAAAGAGATGTTTTATCACTGTAATCTAGATCCTGCAACCCTGCAAGAACCAACTGATTGCTTGCTAAAGTAGTATTAGTCAGTATGACGGATTTGGCCTAAGCATTTAAAATTTTAATGATACAGCATGTTTCATACACTGTGTTATTTGAAGAAATCTGAAGACTTCAGGTGCACATTAATCATATAGAATCATGCCAGTCTTTTTCAAAATCCAGAGCATAGTATGAATTTTCATCTCAGCACTTCCAAATGCATTGTAAAATGTAAATTTATGATTTYATCATAAGAAAGATTATTGACCAATAAATAGAGTCCTTTGAAATGTGTGATCCATATGCACATCTCTTAATGTCCTTGTGCAGGTACACAGCCATGTAATGCAAAGCATGGTAAGTGCCTCTCCAATTTCCTCTCAAATCCAGAATGCAACAGAAATTTTGAACAGAAGTCTGAAGTAGGAGAAAAATATTTTGAGATATRAATTTACACATGAATAACATGTCTTGAAGAGTTCTAGGTCCTAGTGGAGTATACCATTTCCTTTCCATCTTTCAGTTGCCAACGGTCTACAGCTCCAGTCAAACTGTGTGAACTTCCCAGTATTACTTCCCATATATTCAGTAATTATGGAGTTCTGATTCTTCCAGTAAGTCACAACCATAGGATCACTTTACCAGGTGCATCAACTTTGTATACCATAGAAAGATGTAATGCATGGTGTAGGTATGGACACAGCTCCAAGTGTCTTGTAGACAAATGTCAGCCGTGGAAACATTTCCCAGGAAAGCCATAGATGCACTTTGAACTCTAGTCGGACATCTAACAGTCATTTTACTACCACAGAATTTTCTTTCAATATATACTTGGTGTATGAATATTGTATAACTATCAAAGAGTACTTAATATTGATGGAGTATATTGACAATGCTTTTAGTTGGAGAAATGTCATGAGAAAACTCAAAAATCACCCTCAGGAAAAATTTTGGATGAGTTTGTAAGAATTACCTATCTGAAAATAACCATGTTTAGAGAGGTTCAGCCATAAGGTTTGGAATTTCTGACAGCTTTTTGGCAAAGTTAATAGCAATCAGAAAGGATGCCTTCAGTGAGAGGAGTAATCAACTGCCAGCAACTCAAAGAAAGAGATTATGAGAGTTCTGAGAGYACATGCAGATCTGCAGGAAGACAGAGTAGACCAGTACCCTAAGAGACTTCAGGATACTGTGGTCTATGAAAATAGAAATAATAGCTACAGGACCATGACAAGTGGAAAGTATGGGTATGTAGAACTTAACCAAACTGAAGAAAATCCATGTTACTTTAGTACAGAATACCAGTGACAAAAGGTGGTGGAAAAGGAAGGTCTGTGGGAACACAGGACAGAAAAAATGGTCTCTTTAACTGGGWAAATGTTTTTGTGCCTAATAAGGACCTCCATACAAGAAAACAACATTTTCTCTTAGTATGGCACATCCACATCTTAACCATGCTATAGAATATAATTAATTTGRATCATAGAATCATAGAATCCGTAAGGTTGGAAGGGACCTCTGGAGATCAYCTAGTCCAACCTCCCCACTCAGCAGGGTCACCTACAGCATGTTAGGGTTRCATCCASGCAGGCCTTGAAGATCTCCACAGAAGGAGACTCCACAACCTCTCTGGGCAACATGTGCCAGTGCTCCATCACTCTCACAGGGAAGAAATTCCCCCTCACRGTCAGGCAGAACTTCGTGTGCTTCAATTTCTGCCCATTGCCTCTTGTCCTGTCACACGGGACTACTGAAAAGATAAGTTTGTCCCCATCCCCTTGACACCCTCCCTTCAGGTACTTGTACACATTGAGAGGTTCCCCCCTCAGTCTTCTCTTCCCCAGGCTGAAGAGGCCCAGCTCTCACAGCCGTTCCTCACAGGGCAGATGCTCCAGCMCTCTGATCATCTTTGTWGCCCKACGCTGGACTCTSTCCAGTAGCTCCATGTCTCTCTTGTAGTGGGGAGCCCATGACTGGACACAGGACTCGCGATGAGGCCTCCCCAGGGCTGAGGAGAGGGGCAGGATCACCTCCCTTGACCTGCTGGCAACACTCTTCCTAATGCACCCCACGACACCATTGGCCTTCTTAGCCACAAGGGCACATTGCTGGCTCATGGTCAACTTGTCATCCAGCAGCACTCCCAGGTCCTTCTTGGCAGAGCTGCTCTCCTGAAGGTCAGCTACCAGCTTGTCCTGGTGCCTAGTTTTTTTTTTTTTTTTTTTCCCTAGGTGCAGAACTCTGCACTAGCCCTTGTTGAACCTCATGAGGTTGTCCTCCGCCCACCTCTCCAGCATGTCCAGGTCTCTCTGAATGGCAGTACAGCTTTCTGATGTATCAGCCACTCCTCCCAGCTTGG
>NW_028186590.1:784806-796968 GCF_003343005.1 Rhea americana | reverse complement strand
GCAGGACACCCTTCCTTGTAGGCTGCTCCACCATTTGTGACAAGAAGTCATCATCAATGCATTGCAGGAGCCTCCTGGGCTGCTTCTGCCTTGCTGTGTAGTCCCTCAGTGATGTCAGGGTGGTTGAAGCCCCCCATGAGAMCCAGGGCCTGTGATCATGAGGCTACTTCCAGTTGTCTATAGAAGGCCTGGTCAACTTTCTCTTCCTGGTCAGGKGGCCTGTAGTAGACATGTACAACAGTGTCCCCCGTGTTAGCCTGCCCTTTGATCTTTACCCTCCTCCTCCACCCCTAGGCACAGCTCGATGCATTCCAGTTGCTCTCTCACATAAAGAGCAACTCCACCATCTCGCCTTCCTGGCCTGTCTTTCCTWAAAAGCCCCTAGCCATCCATGACACCATTCTAGTCATGAGAGCTATCCCACCATGTCTCCGTGATTGCAATGAAATCATGGCCCTGAGATCGCATACAGATCTCCAGCTCCTCCTGTTTGTTCCCCATGCTGCGTGCATTGGTGTACAGGCATTTCAAGGAGGTGGTCATGTCTGCAGGTTTCCCAGGAAGGCTGTACGGGGGTTGCCCAGAGCCATGTCCCAAATGCACATCCCCAGCTGCATGCACCTGTTGGAGGCCCCCCAACACAACCTGTGTTTTGTTGTCTATCCTGTCTCTATGACACCCCCCACCTAGTTTAAAGCCCTCTTTACTAGGCTGGCCAACCTGTTTGCAAAGGCAAATGTGCCCCACTTGGTAAGGTGAATCCCATCKCTCCCCATCAGTTGTTGATCTTCAATCCRTGTTCCATGGTCATAGAATCCAAAACCCTGTTGCCAACACCAGCAGAGTAGCCAGTTGTTGATTTGGAAAATCTTTCTACTCCTCCTCCCATGCCTCCCCCTAATCGGTAGGACCAATGAGAAGACCACCTAGGCTCCCAGACCCTTGACCACCATGACCACCATGCCTAAGACCTTGAAGTTTTCTTCGATTGTCTCTAGTTCTCTGTATCGTTAGCACCCACATGAAAGAGCTGTAGAGGGTAGTAGTCTGATGAGCCTTCACAAATAGCTGGGGGAAATGAAACAGAGTCTGTTGACTCCTCACTGATTGGTAAAGGCTGAGATACAACAATTCTTTTGGCTATGCAGGATCATCAGTGCCATTTGCTGCCTTGCTATTCCAGGACCTTCAAAACTGGAAGTGTCAAAGAACAATTAAACTAGTTTACTTAACCACACAAACAGGAACATGTCCGACAGAGATTCCCAGCACTGCTTTTGATCTGTATGGCTACTGGAAGTCTACTGAGAAGGACTCAAAGTTCTAAGTTGGTTGTTATGATTTTATTGTTTAAAGACAGGGTATGTTGCACGTTGCCAAGAGTGAACCCAGATAAAATAGGCTGTAGTAGGCCGGTGGATGGCCACAGGATCAGAAAAGAACGTAACTCCAAAAGAAAAGAAAGAAAGAAGAATGGAAGAATGAAGAAGGAGCCTTTACCAAGAATCTTAATGGAAAAATAACCCAATATAAAAAATGTCTTGTCCTCGCCAAGAACTGATCATGCAGAACTCTGCTTCTACTAAGTGGCTGGCAGGATCTGCAATGGCATTTTGTGCATTYTGATTAAGTTGTTTGAGTTCCTGCAACACAATTTAGATATTTTACACTTCACATTGCTTAGCATTGCTGTGTATTGTTGAAAATCTTTCACCCCATCATCAGCTTATTTCTAAATTAAGTGATAYGGTTCTTTTGTATGCAGGCAGTATATGAAGTATTCAGAGTATTTCATTTACCAAAGTAATGGTAATTCAGCATATTATTTTCTTTTTTTATTTTATATTAGATTTCAAGAAGTCAGATAAATAAAAATCTGCACGGTTTAGCAAAAATATTTACCGTATGAAATGTAAAAATTGTTCTGATTATTTTTCACTCTTTTTACATTGATACAAGACTCTCAACTCCTGTGAAATCCCTTCTGATTTACATCAGCAAGAGAGCTACAATACATTCAGTATTTCTATATTTTCATAGATTTGGACATAAAATTTATTCTGTTACATTTAATATCATTAAGTGTGGACTCATAGTACTGTCTGAGACCCTACCTTGAAGGAGGTATTTTATGATATAAAAGTTTAAGCAAGAATTTTGCTCAGGGCATCTTTTCTGCCACTAAGTTCAGTATAAATATTAATATCATACTAAGTATATTTTTAGAATTTAATTTTCAGCTCAGTTTTATCACTGCCTTGCAGATAGGCAGTTATAAACTGTACTATTTTAGCCTAGTAAAATCTCCTATGCTGTTTATCATAATTTATTTTATGATGTTTTCTTATGATTTCACAAAGTTGTTCAGAGCTCCAAATACTGCATTATTTTTACCTCACTGCTTTTATAGCTTAGCTACAGCTATCTTGACAGAGTCTCACATATGTTTTTAAAAACAAATTCAACATGTTCCAACTTTTAAAAAGGTAACATAATTACCAGAAAGAAACAAATTCAATTCAAAATAAAGGCTAGCAACCTTTGTAGTTTTTTTAAAAAAAAGTCACTTCAAAATTAATCATCATTTTTCAGTGAGGTTTGATGCTTCCTCACACTATTTATCTTTCCATTATTCTTTTTCAGCCTAATTTTTAATTGTCTCTTAGTCTGCCTTCACAGCAAGATGCACTTTCTTGAAGGAGAACAAAGGAACAGAAGTATTGTCCAGTTTGTTGAACGCATTGAGTTTATCCAATGGGAGTGACATCTAAACTATTACTATGGATTTAGGGTATTCTTCAACATAATTYTATTTTAACTTACAGAATTGCCACTGATTTTATTTCAGTTTGTTTGTTCTACTAGTAGAAACAACATTTTCAGATATAGCTGCCTATGACTATCCAAAATATAGTGAGGAATTTGTTGGAGTTAAACTCCTTTTGATAGTGCCAGCAACAGTGCCCTCAGATTGAAATGTAGGAGGCTTAAGTCAGATATTAGGGAAAAGAAATTACATTAAAATTCTTGAAACACATTGACCAAAGAGGCCTTGATGGTTTTCAAGAGTTAACCAGAAAAAATTGTTACTGACCTCATATAGCATAGGTGATGGTCCCACTTTGAGCAAGAGGTTACCTTAGATGATATCCAGAGGTCCCTTCCAACCAGTCTTTCTATGGATACAATGATTCTGCACTTCCATATTGTCTGAGTATATTTCTCAGGTACTGAGTATATACCTATATAAGTATGTTTTTAGAAACGTAGTTCTCTATTCTATAGATACTATATCTCCCCCTCCAGCTCCAGGTCTCCAATAAGAATAAAGTATGTGAACTTGGAAATAGACATAGAAAGGATAAAGAGGAGGGCAGAAAAGGAAAGACTTCTTCAAGAAGTTAGTAATGAGTCTTCCAACACTTTAGATGCTGGTGTGCAAACATAGAAATAAAAAAGATGAGCAGGACCTCTTAAAACATAATCCAGAGTGCTGAAAATAATGACTTAACTGATATAACATGCTTATGAAACAAGTTGTATATCTGGAATATGAATAAATAAGAGGATTGATGGGAGACAGACAGAAAGGGAAAAATAAAATTGTTGCATGGGTGGATATAAAACTGACTGGAAAACCATATCCCCAAAGTATCAATGATCCATTGTTAAAATGGCAAGAAACATCAAACGAATTCTGAAGCACTGTGACTTAGGTCTGTTTTTTGATGACATTGTAGTGAATTAACAGCATTGATGACAGAGTAGTGAATATGCATATTAAATTGGCAGGTGTAGAGAGATTGCAAGTACACTGGAGGACAGGACTAGAATTCAAAATTATCTTGACAAATTGGAGACATAAAAAAAGGAAGAAATTCAAGAAATAAATGCAAGATGATCCACTTCAGAAAAAAAAATCATCTATGCAACCGCAAGATAGAAAAAAAAAAGGCTATACAGATCTTCCATGAGATAAAAAATACCATGTTGTTGTGAAGAATGAAGACACCATATTAAATTGTTTAAACTTGGAATGTATCATGCAAAACATATGAAATCATCCTATTGATAGTATCAAGATGGGTAAGACCTCAATTGCAGTGCTAGGTCCGGTTTTAGGCACCAAAATTTAGAAAATAATGAAAAAAAAAAAGCAGACTGGCCCAACCAGAGAGTGTCTTGAGAATAATAGTGAGAATGATCAGAAGAATCCAGGGACAAAGGCTGAAACAACTGAATTTGCTCAGCTKTGGGAAGATGAGGATATGTACTCAAGGATGTAAAAAATGGCTGCAAAAAAGGAAGAAATATTTTTTTCCCATGCCTATAGTTGCTAAAAGAAGAAGGAATTGATATTCCAGTAAAGAATGAAAATACAGTAAGAATTTAGAMTAAAAACTGAGAAGAAACTATCTGATGAAGATAGGGAAGCACTGCAATATATTGCCCATGCATGTTTTAACTGGAGGTCTTCAAGGACAATTTGCGTAAACACCTGTCAAGCATGAGAGTCATAGCAGATTCTAAACTGGAGCATAGAAATGGACTAGATGGCTGCTCAGGGACTCTTCCAGCCCYAATATTATGAATATATAATGTTGAATTGTTTATTGTTTTCTTTTTCTGTTTCCTGAGGGACAAAACCCCTAAGAATTCAAGGGATTTTTTGCCCCAAGTTTTATTTTTAAAGTTTGCTAGTAGGCTGAAACTATCAACTGGATGCTTAAGTAGTAACTAAACACAACTTTCCAGATACAAGTATCTGACTATTTTTTAAGATTCAAGACTTAATCAGGTAAAGGAAGTAAAAATGTCTTTTTTATTCTTGAAATCAAGACTTCTGCATATAGCCAAAACTGTTTGTTTTCTGTTGGAAACAGTAAACAACACAGAATCATGCCTGTGATTCTTTAATGAACCCTTCAGCCATGCTCAGGAAGTGTGGGTTAGACAAGCGGACAGTGAGGTGGATTGAGAACTGGTTGAAAGACAGAGCTCAGAGGGTCGTCATCAGTGGTGTGGAGTCCAGTTGGAGGCCTGTGGCTAGTGGTGTTTCCCAGGGCTCAGGACTGGCTCCCATCCTGTTCAACTTCTTCATCAATGACCTGCATGAGGGGACAGAGTGCCTCCTCAGCARGTTTGCTGATGATCCCAAGCTGGGAGGAGTGGCTGATACATCAGAAAGCTGTACTGCCATTCAGAGAGACCTGGACATGCTGGAGAGGTGGGCGGAGGACAACCTCATGAGGTTCAACAAGGGCTAGTGCAGAGTTCTGCACCTAGGGAAAAAAAAAAAAACTAGGCACCAGGACAAGCTGGTAGCTGACCTTCAGGAGAGCAGCTCTGCCAAGAAGGACCTGGGAGTGCTGCTGGATGACAAGTTGACCATGAGCCAGCAATGTGCCCTTGTGGCYAAGAAGGCCAATGGTGTCGTGGGGTGCATTAGGAAGAGTGTTGCCAGCAGGTCAAGGGAGGTGATCCTGCCCCTCTCCTCAGCCCTGGGGAGGCCTCATCGCGAGTCCTGTGTCCAGTCATGGGCTCCCCACTACAAGAGAGACATGGAGCTACTGGASAGAGTCCAGCGTMGGGCWACAAAGATGATCAGAGKGCTGGAGCATCTGCCCTGTGAGGAACGGCTGTGAGAGCTGGGCCTCTTCAGCCTGGGGAAGAGAAGACTGAGGGGGGAACCTCTCAATGTGTACAAGTACCTGAAGGGAGGGTGTCAAGGGGATGGGGACAAACTTATCTTTTCAGTAGTCCCGTGTGACAGGACAAGAGGCAATGGGCAGAAATTGAAGCACACGAAGTTCTGCCTGACYGTGAGGGGGAATTTCTTCCCTGTGAGAGTGAYGGAGCACTGGCACATGTTGCCCAGAGAGGTTGTGGAGTCTCCTTCTGTGGAGATCTTCAAGGCCTGCSTGGATGYAACCCTAACATGCTGTAGGTGACCCTGCTGAGTGGGGAGGTTGGACTAGATGATCTCCAGAGGTCCCTTCCAACTTTACTGATTCTATGATTGTCCTCCCTCTCTTCTCCCAGAAATACTTTTAGGCTTTAAAATGTCTAAAGAACTTAAAATKTGATTGCTAATACACTTGCTGCAGATGATACATGGGTGTTGAGAGAGAAGGAAAATATAATGGAGGAAAAAGTGTGGTACAAAAGACCTATGTGTAGTCTGGCAAAAGTCTTGAAATTAGTGTCTGGAAGGAAGTAAAATCTCCTATGGCATGTGTTAATGATGGCCAGACAAAATGCCCATATTCAAATGCTTCAGGCACACTTCTACAAAGGAACTGAACTTTTCACTAAACAATTTATGCTAAAATATGTATTTTCTGACATTAGATTTCATTGCTTGGAAAGAATTGACCTAATTTACATAATATTCTTATGCTGAGGATATGACTCTAAAAAAGGCCTAGCCTAATAATGTGCTTTTAACATAACTTAACATTGCAAGTGTCAAGATAAGCTGCATCTTAGATTATTTTTTATTAATCAGTAAGTACAGACRTAAGTGTTAAAGGATTTAAAACCAGAAAAATTACAGAATTATCACTGTTCTTTGAGATAATACATATTTATGTAATTCAAAATTTTTTTCCAAATTACTTTCTGAACATTTCAAATGAAGGAAACTGGAGAACAGATTAGATTTAACTCTAAGATTTTTAGAAATTGAACTGCAATTATTGTTTGATTAAATAAGGCAGAATAAAGTTAAAAAAAAGATTTAAAACACTAAAAACATGTTTACAATTGAATAGTCTGTCATTGCAACACTTAATTCAAGATAATATTCATAATACACATTTACCCCAGACTAATTTTCATGAGGTGAAACTAACTAGGCTTAAAATCTAACACTTCTATGGCGGATCCAATCTGCAGATTTTAAATTGCTGTAGCAAGCACTTTGGCAAAATTATTCTCATTTTTAAAGATGGGAAAGCTGAAACATTTAGTAGTTCATTTCTACATCTAAGGTCACAGTRTGAGTCAGTGATAGAGGCAGAAATAGAATCCAAGTATCCTGGCTATTAATCCAGTACATTAATAAGATGACATGTACTAAACACAGTAGATCTATTCTAAAGCAGTCTTCCAGGAAACTGAACAATCTGCATATTATTAAAATATATTTTTAAAGTGTACAGAAAGTGAAAATACARGCTACCAGGTATCATAAGAAGAGGGTCTTCATCTCACTCATAAGATACGTAAGAGCCAGATTGACAACAGACAAGCTAGCAGCACGTAAAGTGGATTATGCTTAAATTCTGCTTCGTATCTACTGACAAGGTAATGAATGATAGTATCTGTTTGTTCTGTGGTTCACAATTTAATTGTGCTTTTGACACAGTTAAAACAGCYGATTGAGAATCTGAGAAAGAAATCTAAGGAGTAAGAAGTCTTAACTTGTAGCCATTATCATATAGATCTAAAAAAATCATATCAACATGGGATTTCAAAGTTRTATATACACCTGAATTAACCTGTATATTCATGACCTATTTGAGAGAAAACGAAAAAAGAGAGAGAGAGAGACAGACAGACAGACAGGGAGAGAGAGAGAAGGTACTTAAGAGAATGTTAGAATAGAGCCACAACAATATAAAAGCTTAGAAGTCTGTCAGTATTGTAAAGTGTATTTCTCTGTTGATCTTCAACAAAAGCACCTAACACTTTCACCAAGGCTTCTGTATTTCATCCAGGCTGAAAAGGTCTGATTGCCATGGTGTCAAACTGTACAACTTTTTCAAGTATAAAAGTCATAAATCAGTTCTGCTGAACAAAATTTTTGTCACTATAGAAAAAAGGTCAGTGCAATTTTATCCACAGCATAGTATAAGATTGACCGTTGGAAGAAAACGCTTGATGCACTGCTAAATACAGTCTTTTGACACATTAATTCTCTTAGCCTTTTAAGTGAAAAGACGGTGGATGTTATAATAATGGAGCATTATTGTGATGCAGTGTTATGTACCTCTTCTCTTAAGAAAGTTCACTACCAATACTTATATTTTTATTGCTTGGTTAGCTTTTAGTTGGATGCCCTCCTTATAATGACCACTGTTTCAGGCATCCATATTCAAAAAAATAGTGACATAAAATGGTAACATAGGAGTTTTATTGAAAAATATCTTGTTTCAAATGCTTGCAACAATCAATGGAAATAATTTAACRAAGTGGAATTTTCAGGCTTATTTAAACATACAAATTGTCGTGGGGCCTAGGAGCCTAAAGTCGTTGCATGAAGTTCCCTGACAAAACAATTATTTTCCCTTGCATCAAAAGCAACACATGCAATGAAGATTACAGTTCCTGTACAAATAAGGTTGCTGCCAGATTGCCTACAGAGCAAAAAATGAGTAGGTCTAGGTAGCTGCATCTGAAAACATTTGCCTAAATGGGTCTCCTAAATAATAGCTGACGAAGGAAGACTATATTAGGTCTGTGACAACTACTTCCTCTTCAAGTACATGGCTGAAAGGAAGACAGAATATGCATATACTTTTATGTACACAGAGATTTACARTTGCACTTTGAAGATTTTAGCTTTTGTGTGATGTGAAGCTCTGAATTTTAAATAACTAAATGAAGTAAAAAAAAACCCTTACATGTAAGCAGATTATAACAAATTATATTTGATTTGAGATACAGGAAAGTTGACAAAAACTTTTCAACATAGCCACCCTTTAAATCAATTCTTACACTATCTAGTTGCAGTATTTAAAGTTATAATTTAATACCAGGCTGGGGAAAGTATGCAAATGACTCTGTCCATAAGCACATTATTTTTAAAAGCAAAGGACTTAATGTTTTTTAAGGTTTCATTAGTTTGGAGAGTGTTCTGTAAATAAAGAAAGAGAGGGTGATACTTACCCATAGTATTAAAGGGTATATACCAACAGAAATGTTTACGAGGAATTAGGTACACAGCTCCTATTAACATTAATGGAATTTGCATGCTCTGTTCTCTATGCACCAAATGAAAGGTATAATCCTCAAGACATGGCTTAAAGAATGCACTGGAAAATCTCAAATTGCAAAACAATACATCATTTTTSAGAAGATATATGTATTCCAGAAACAGCAACAGCTTATCTCGTTTATCATTATTCAAATGATCTTTAAGGAAGCTTTATCATTTTTACTTCTGTTTAGAAACCTTGTGTGGTTCTCAAGTCTTCTCAGGTTTTAGTTTACTATTGGGAAAGCATTGTTGCATTTAAAAGGTCTTTGTTAATATTTTTTCCAGACTGGCTTTACCATACGAAAACAAAGGAGATATTGCCAAATTGAGATACTGCCCATAGAGCTTCTTTTAGGCACCCAGACTCCTTATATACCTCCCGTCACTTCCAATTTAAATGCTCCTCAAAAGAGGCAATACTCTTTAATTCCCTGAGGTATCATCTGATCTGGTCTATGGTTGCAAACCATAGCTTGTTTCTTTCTGGTCTCTAATTTGCTACCTGTAAAGATTAAGGTTCTGTTGGTATCATATCTACTGGTATCTGGTGGTATCTACTGGTACTGCAAGTCTTGAATAGCCCTTATGTGCTTTTGAGGTTTCTACCTGTCTCCATTAATTCTGTGTAGAGTTAGGTGATTCAGCACTCACATTAGCTGCCTACTGTTAAGCAGTTTTAGTACCTATCTAAATGTAGGACAATGCTACTGCATCTAGCTGTTTGGTATTCAAAAGTTATCCTGGCTACTATGACAATTAATCCCAACCTTCCCTAAACTTTATTTATAGGAGGAGAGGACGTTTATTTCATCTGAGAGAGTATTTTGGCTTTTTTTTTTTTGTCATCACTTTCTTCCTTAATGTCACACACTATCATTTATTATTTTCACGGCCGTATGCATAACATCCAGATATCAGTCCAGATGATCATATATTTTTGTAGTATGTGTTCATGATAGATAAAACACCTCCATGACTGTGATGTCTCTGGTCCTAGGAAGTAGTAAGTATTGGCAAATATTGAATTTTATGTGACAACATATTTGTCTTTGAGATTTCTGCTAACCAGAGGTCTTACCCATCCTAAGTACAGAAATCTAATAGTGTATTTTTTCATATATTTTGAAGTATATTATGAAATATACTGGCAATCATATGTTCATATTTAAATTATTTGGCCAGCACTTGAATCTAAATTGACCCAATTCAATCAAGTCTTTAAATTAAATATTTTCATGGTTGGTACATTAGATAGCCTAATTCCATTGCTTCTATATAATACACTGCCATAATGTGCATTTAAAGAAGTCAGTGCTACTGAAAAAATGCAGGGTTAACACACTACAACTACTTTCTCTCTTTTCAGAAAAGGAGGTTTTGCTGACTTTGTGCAAGATTTTCTCTCACAGAAGCTGCCTAAGTGAGTCACTATATCTTATTAGTTTACTGGCCCAAGGGCCATTTTAAAATTTGACTTAATTTTATCTGTGTATATAGCTCTTGAATCTTACTCCCACATATTTGTGTTAGTCAGAGGAAAGCTGAATAATTTCTTTGTGATTAGAAACTATTGGAATTCACAGGGAAATCAATGTACTTCTAGGAGATCTGGCATTCAGCATAACTTTTAAGAATGTGTTATGTAGTTTGTAGAAGAGTTTTATTGTCACTTTGAATCACTTTTTTCCAGGGTTTTTTTCCTCCTTCATTATTTACAATTACTCCTGATAATTTGACCAAGGCAGTTTAGTCAGCACTGTCATTAGGGCTACAAACTAAGTCCTTCTCAAATCAATAAGAGCCTTTCTGTATGTTTTCATGAGAGCTGGATCACACCACAGGAATGAACATTACCAACAGGCCCTCTGGCCAGCTGACAGACCATTATAAATATGTAACTTCACAAAGACCTCTGTTTCCTGGAACTACAGCTGCCAGAGACAATTTACTATTTCTTTCCTCCACTGTGTGTGAAGGAATAAGAGCAGGATATGTTTGTAGCTCAAGATCTGTGATGTTACCGAAAAACATTCTTGTGCTTGAAGATAAAAAGAGAGATCTGCATAAAGAATGTAATTCATGTCAGTAAAAATAAAATCTGAACCCAAAGGATTTTAATTTTAAGTGATGCCACAGAATTTCTGGATTAAAGGTAAAGTACAATGTCTAGAATTAAAACTGTAGAGGCTATCCTACATAAATATAGTGGTATAACATTATTTTTCTGTATGTACATGAAAATTAAGTAAAATAACCCTATTGAAAAAGCAGCCTAGATTCATCCTGAAACTGCTAGGTGTTTGGAAAGCGTGCTTTACTTCCTTAGATTATCTCTGAGAAGACACTATCCTAATCCTAGGCAATATATACACATGGATTTTTTTATTTGAAGAAAAAGACATCAACAGAAAATTAGCAGACTCATCTATCTACTGAATAAGTAGAAATTACGGAAAAAGTAATACTGTATGGGAAACTGAGAAGAGGGGGGATAAAATTAAGCTACTATATTATGTGTGGAATCTATGTCCATAGCTCTGAAGATGTCTTTAAATTAGTGCAGAGAAACAGCACGTTATAAAAAGAAGAAAACTGCATATTTTCAACTGTAATACTTTTGCACAGCCATATCACTGTGCAACAAYAGCCATTTCGCTTTGTGCATGGATATTATTAAATCTCAGCAGCAACCAATAGGAGCTAAGCATTTAAGACGATCTCCATTAAGTCTTCAAAAACCGGTACTGGGAATTCAGTTGTGAATAGCATCCTCCCTAATTAATACTGAGCAAAATGTCCTACATGACATGGTGGAGCTAGTCTTCAGACAAAATGTTAAATTCAAGTTCTGTCTTCTTTGAACCTTCACGAACTAAATTACAGTTTGTAAATCTTGCTACATCTTTAAGAAATTCATACATGTTCCCTTGAATTCCRTTTTCTTTATGCTTCAATTGCAATTAAATGGCATGTAATCATAAGCAGGTGTCAAGGGCCTGCAGTCAGTGATGACAAGTAGTATGAAATAACTATATTCATTATTGTGAAATAATTATATTCATTATGGTAAAGGTGACAGAAATCAATGTTAAAATCTCCAGCATCAATCAATAACACCCCCCCCCCCAAAAAAAAAAATATACATCTCCAAATTGCACTTGAGCTAATATCCTCTGTTT
>NW_028186590.1:734199-784790 GCF_003343005.1 Rhea americana | reverse complement strand
CCCCCCCCCCAAAAAAAAAAATATACATCTCCAAATTGCACAGGATTTCTGCCTGAAGGCCTAAGGCTTCCACCCCTTTCTGTTGATTACATAACAAACTTGGGAGTTTATGTAATAGCATTACTTCTCTGGGGAACATCTGGCTTAACTTAGATATATATAGTGGTTAGAAATCAAGAATATTCCCAGAAGATTCAAATCCTGAAATAAGATAAAGAAGTTCCATTAAAAACAAAGAAGTTGAACTTTGTGGCTAATTGAAAGCTCTAGTCATTGTGGATGAAATTTCTAATCTCTTGGTCACAAAAATTTTGCTATTTCTGTAGTTTTAGTGAAGCTCCTAAGAATTCTATCATAAATTTTCAATTTATAGACATACTCTTTATTCTCATTAATGTCCAAGAAAATATTTCTTCTAGGAGTCACGCAAGAGGCTAAGTTAGGTTGCACAATGGAAGCTGTCCATGGAAGTGATACAGCTCTGTAAGTTAGGATTTCCATTAAATGTAGACAGAGAATTTCAAGAATCATAAATATTTTTATGCCATTGAGTAGTTCAGTCAACTGAAGTCAATTAAAGTCAATTAAAGCAAGTTATTCTGAGAATCTAGCAAAATTTTCTACTTTTACAAGAAGTAAAAAGATGATTTTCAACCTTCTTTCTGGATTTGAGCTTTATGTGTTTAAATATTTCTAGGCTAATATCAGAAATAGATATTTAAATTTATTTATGAAGCCAGAGTCATTATCTTGCTCCTGAACAAGAAAGTGCTTTTCATTTCTTGTACTTTAGTGCTCCTAAAGACAATTTTAAGAATATTTTCTGTTCCTACAGGCTCATAATATAAAACATTTAGTGATAAAACTTGCCTGCATTTGTTGGSGGGTGGAGGTAGGGAACTTAATGAAAACCAAAAAAGATCAATGATTCCCCGCACATTTGACAAGAATATAGCAGTTCAGGGATTCACATTATCTGAATCTTATGGGTTGCAGTTAGTTCCCTTGATGTTTTTCAGTTGGAGGCCCATTGAGGGATTTCCAACTTCTAGAGCAAGAATATTCAAGATAGCTCATGAATGTTTTGTTCAAATACAGAGAACATTCGTGTGCATGTATGTATGTATGTATGTATATACATGTGTAATAATATATGTGCTTGTATAATGTGTGTGTGTGTATGCACTAGAATCTTAAAACCACGGCTTTGAAATAAATCACCCTATTCATTTTATAATAAGTCCTTTTCTAATCAGGAGAACCAACTGCACTTTATTAGATGTCATACTTCAAAATGAAAATGGACAAAAATTAGGGATTGATGGTGAGATGGATAAAGTGGAGGAAAGCATCAGAGGTTGCTAGTTTCAAACAGATTTAATCAAGCATTTGTCATGACTATGAAGCTGCTTGTGTGGCATATTGTTGTTCTAGATAGGACAGATGTCCTACCTACAACATTCTTGTGCTTTAAGAAAGTATTCCTTGCTGTACATCCACGTTTCCACTGCATTTGCTTTATCTCATTAAAAGAAAAGCATTATCTTTGTCTGCTATGACTTTGAATGAAAAGATCTACAGCCGCTCTTGGGTTTCGTTCAGTGGAGAAAGGAAGAAGAAATGCAAAACTTTCCATACAAGAGATAGGCAGACAAAACATCTTATAKTGCAGCTATTTTTCTCCTCCTGTATTCCTGACATTTTAACTTTCCTTTCTTTGTAGAGATTGGTTTTACTGCTGGTTTCTTCCCAGTTGCAAGAGATAATTTAGTATCAGGGGAAAAAAGTGTAATTTGTTGCCCTGACTTTTTTCTTTATAAAATGAGCCTTTAATAAATGGGATTGTCACCTTAAATAAAGKTTTTWTTTTTAATTTTATTTTGGTGAGGAACTGTCTCAGTTATCATTCACATGAGTATTGTGCCTTGCCACAARGGTTAAGTTTTTTTTTTCTTGTATAGTATATGAATAAGTAGATAAAAAAAAATCAATTATTCTACTTGATGGTCAATTTTCAGACTCTGCTTAATCAGAATTTACATTTCGTCACCTCAGCTCTGGCAGATTGCTGGTGAGAGAGACAGACAACTGATAGACTCAACAATTCTATTTCCTAACATTATATAATGAAGCTAGAGACAGCATTTTTATTTTGCTTTGTTTTTGCTATTTTATACATAATTTGTATATTTTTTTAAATATATTTTATTTTGGGCCTCAGCATTCCTTCAAGCAACTTGCAGAGGATCACTGTATTATGGTGAACTGTCTAGTCCAGATAAGAAAAAACTACGGGTAGGTAAATAAATCTACCAGATCATTCTTAGGACCACAAAGGTAATTGAAAAAGAGAGATAAAGCAAGAAAAATAAATGTCAGATACAATATAATTGCCTAGRCAACATAAGATTCAGATCATATCATCCAGTTCCTGTCTTCATTATGCTTCATTGTATTCCTAGCTATTTCTTTCCCAATAGATAAAACACATTATCAATATACCRGCAATACCTCTGTTAGGATATTTATTGGAACTGTTTACACTCCAGCACAGAGTACCAAAGACTGTAGTAATATCATATACTTTTTTTTTTTTAAAAAAAATGCACATATACTATAAACCAATATTCCATTTTGATCAAAATAGTACATTAAAATTTGAACATATCAGTATTTCTTGTACCATATGTTGCTTTCCTAATTTACTAATTTGCTAAGAGAGACTACTTTGTCTCTGTGGAATCATTTATTAATCACTTTATTCACAAATCAGAAGATGTAGCAGAATCAGCTACCTATTGGGAGTATAGGCAAGTATAGTTTATGTATAGTTAAACATCTAGGCGTTTGCACAAGAATTGTTTATAGGTGCATAAAAATAAGTGAGAAGGGAGATGGAAAAGCTTGAAGCATATAACATGAGGTTGATGAAATTGCAGCTACATTTCTCAGCTTGCTGTTGGTCCTTACACATACACAATGAGCACCATTAGGACTTGGCTCCATCTCTGTCTGTTTCTGAGGTTTATTGTTTAGCTGGCTGCAAACAAGAGTATGTAAGTATATTTTAACAATAAGGGAACTTGCTGAGAAAGTGGATAAACAGGTAGTGGGAACAATTTAGCTTACTCTTCTGCCCTTCCATGAGAACAATAGAAAAGTTAGAGAAAGACAGAGATCTGCAGTTGGTAGAGTATACAGGCACTTTCTTTATTATCTGTTCATACACATCTAGTGCTTTGGCAATCTTCCAAACATGCACATACAATACAGGGAGCCACTTTTCTTGTAAAAAGGAGTGTTTGCTGGCACAAATCTTAGACTTAGTAGACTATCTTTTTAAACCAGCAACTAAACCTCAGCCCCTACCCTCCCATCACTGATAAAGTGGTCTTTGTTTCTTTGGCAGAGCTGAAAGGAAGAATTGAAACTTACTCTCTCTCCCCCTTCCCACTTCCCTTAGATCATAATTCCCTAATTAGACTTTTTTGCATTCTTGATGTATTCGTTTCTGCATCATGAGCATTTTTACTTATATTAGTTTCTTTAATTTTGTTCTGAAAAATCAATGCTTTTCTCAGATTCGAATGGACTGATAATATAATACATTAGATTTTTTGTTTCTAGGTAGTTTCATGGGTAATAATCAAAAGTTATTGTTTATTAGAAGGCAGTTCAGACTGTGAAATTAGATTGTAGTCTCAGGCCCTAGAAATCAAGTTCTTACAAGTCATATACAAATCTTTTGCAAACAGTATGTATTAGGATTTTTTTTTCAGCTGAATGACTACAGAAATGATCAGGCTGAAGCAATACAGACCTATGCAGAGTCTATAGGTTTATAAATGTAAGCCCCAAAAATGAGTCTTCCAACATGCCACATAGTTTCCCCCACAGATAACATAAAAAACAAATACAATGCCTGCAGAAACAGACAAATGGATTATTAGTGACCTTTTATCAGGTTTTCTGTTCCTTTTTTGCAGAAATTATTCTTAACTCTAATTATTCTCTGATCTAATAATATTGATTATCCCTAGAGTCCTGCAAATGCTAATTATCTCTGTGTATGAAAAAGTACCATAGACAAAAGTGGTTCCAGGTAAACAAAGCAGGCAAATGAGAGGTCAACTTCATAAAYATATGTTCAGCTTTATAATTGCATACTATTAAATTGATGCTTACTGTTAAAAGAGAGCTGATATCAAAACTGGCATGCAATGATCACATTATTTGTGATTATTACTTTAGCCATTGCAGTCTGTGACTTCAGTTCTGTTGCAAACCCTGTACACCAGACCCTATTTTCTCTCTGTGTTTAAAGATCAGTCCTTCCTACTGTTTTTCACTCTCCATCTTGGACTAAAATTAATACAAGGTATCAGTACAAGACTAACATAGGAAAGCCACTGACTTATGTGCTAGGACATTGAAATAGAATCACCCTAGACAATAAAGTAGCTTCAGCTGAKGAGAACTGGTTTATTAGTGTGAAGGTTGCCTGGTAACAGTCATTTGGCAGGTGCCTGTTATCATTTGATGAAAGCTGATCAGGGAGTCACACTGGAAAAGACTGAATCATTATAAAAGAATGGCAATTTGCCCTTATAGCTTAAGTTGAGGAGGATCTAATACGGCAAGTGTCTACTAAGATAAGAGGTAACTCTATTTTCTCTCAGAAAATTCTCTTTTTTACAGAACCTTTCAGGGAAAAGACTGAGCTAGAGCACTCTGGGGCTCTGTGCAGGGGCTGTCTCAGTGCCCTCTGGGCTGCTCTGGGCACTGAATTTAGGAATCTTCCAGTTTGCTGCTGCTTTATGATCTCCTCTGCTTTATTTTCACGGAAGAAGTAACTCTGAGTCTAGAAACTCTGTGCAATAACTAACATGCTCATCTTAATGATTAAATATGAATCAAAAGGCTATGACATTTTCTAAGAAAAGATGGGTTARAAGTATGAGAGATGTTAGGCTGCACTTTGTATAGACAAACTGTAGGTTCCTATACCAAAAAACAAGGCTAAATCTTTTGGAACAAAGACAATGTTGCTCACCTTCCATGTTACTAGGGTCCAGATCCCCCAGCAGCAGTGAAACAGGTAGCTACCGAGAGCTTCTCTGGCRGTTGCTGTCACAAGGGATGGTGTTCTGGGTTAGATGGATGCTTTCTAAATAGGGAAATGGTCTTTCACCTTCRAAAGGCCTCTATGATATGATTTATGTTCTGTTAAGCTATGGTTCAGGAGAATTATAAATAGAGCAAAGTACAAAACCCAAAAAGCAGACACCTCTGAAGAGAAATTTAGGAAGAATATGTAGGAAAATCATCCAGGAGGAGGGAAGAAAAAAAAAAAAAGCATAACCTGCTTAGGAGTCTGAAATCCCTTGATATCTACATTAGCTGGCATAATCTTTTATTAGAAGCTAAAACTACATTGCTGTCTGAAATTACCACTACCTACAGAGTCTAGTTACTCCCTAAAACTGTTTAGGATTAGGCAAGTAGGTACTTCYGTGCCTGTATCTGGTGAAAGAGCTGATTTATGCAACTACATCAAGATCACAGCTCCTTTATCCTCCTTCTTGGCTGGATTTCAAAAAGTGGAGTTAGGGGAGAGTGCTAGAGGCACTGAGGTCTGGACCAGTTTTGACAAAAACTAGCTGTGGCCTTGAGTGAAAAACCTGTCCAAGTCTGTGAAAGACAGCAGTGTCTCTTGTCAGCTGACGCAGGGTGCACAGGGTGGCTCCCGAAACAGGCCAGCTGATTGTATCACTCCTTGCTCCCAGCCAGTTTCACACCTCCTCCCTTGCACTGGCCCTGGCTCCATTTGAATTCTTCATGAGCTACTTCAACCCACCAAAAGTTTCCCTTTTTCTTGCTGGATTAGTTTCCTGCCAGGTTAGTGAATGATACCAGCTCAAAGAGGAGACTGATGAGCTACAAAGCAGATAGCAAGTATGGATCAGGAGTGGAGAAAAGACCAGGAGAGGCTGCAAATTTCCTGTCTGACATAAGCGAGATGTTAGACTGGCATACTTCCCATCGGGTAACTTTGCTCTCAGTATTGCAGCTAAATGGCTAACTCTTYGAGTTGAGTACTGGGAACTGCTACTCCAAATGCTCCTATGTCAGTACTGTGATTTCCATTCCAAGGGCAAGCATCTAACTTCCACGCATATCAGTGCTTGCTTACCTTCAAAGTACCTTAGTGTGTCTTTGTTCGAATTTTGAGCAAGTGAGTTTTAGTCACACAGATGTCAAAGAAATCACATGTTAGACTTGGAACTTGAGCTGTTGCACTGAGTGGTGATATATTTCATGTAAGATGGAAAGCAACTTGRTGACAGGGTTACACAAGCCCTTGATGCAGAGGCAATTAAATGAGACAGTCAAGGTTCTGCCAACACCCTTTGCAATAAGAACCACTCACCCACATGCAATACTTTGTGCGAATGTCATGATAGAAAATTAATTTCAAACTTTGCACTCAGCCAATAATTCTTGCGGTAGATTTTTTTTTTTTTTTCTCCCCTCCTTCCTAAGAATGTGACTTTGAGCAAGGCGTCTGAGAGAAGCCTTGATTTGTCTGCTTTCTGTGAGCCAAAGACGAGATTAAATTTTGTTTGGAATATTCTTTTCATATTTTTCCTTCTCCTAAAACTCTTCAMTTCAGCGACTGGATATGAATGTGTCTCATGGGTATTTAGTAAAGTTTGGAGCAAAAACCTTCCTGAATTTCTATTTTATTAATAACTTTACTTATTCTGCGCTTCTTTTTCAAAGTTATTGAGGCACCTGAAAATGCAGATAGATCACAGTGGGATTGACAAATTCCCGTCAAAAGTTTGAAAGATTCTAAGACCGAAGTTTCTAGGTTTGAAAAAGTGCTTATCTACATTGSTAAGCATCTAACTTCTACATTTTTGTAAATTGGCCCTCTCTTTCAGAGTTGAAGCATACTTGTGTTTTGCTTCATGTGTTTCTCAGGTAACTGGGTAGTCATATGCACAGTTTATATGCCACAGTTCATTTTATATTTGCAGACGACAGAGAACTGAAAGCAGCGCATGTTTAATACAGTTCTTGAATGGGGTTCCTCTCTTCTTGCTGAGTTTCTGCATTTTCTAGTAAAGTCTATGAAAATAATGTAAGCAGATCATAGTTGTTTTTGACAYAGATACGCTATACCAAAATTGGAATTTAGGCAATCTTGTAAGGACATTTATGTGAATGAACTGCTGCTTTCAAGATAAGAACTAAAACATTTGATATTCTGTGCTCAAAGCTGTGAATTTAAGACGATCTGTTTCTAATTCTTCTGATATTTAGTGGATACAGATGATGAACTGTTCAGTAGAATTGTTTCTTGCTTCTTGATGACAAATATCTTTTGATGTCTTTGGAAGTTTTTTTTTTCTTTTTTCTTTTTTTTTTNATCTGGTCTACCATACCTCACAGAAATATGATTGCCAACCTAGTAGCTTTAAAAATAGTGCTCACACCCCAGGCCTCTTAGTGCCACATACTTATACCACTCTTCTTCAAGACAAGTTTCTGTATGTGTATATTGGTATGGAAACGGGTATATTGGTTTCAGAGCGTCTTGAAAGTTTACCTGTAGGCTGGGTAAACTCACTATGTCCTAAACTACAGGAGGATACCTAGGATTAGGAAGCTGTTCATCAAGCACCTCTCTTCTTGCTAAAACTAAGATTTGTTCCTTGGTTTTATTTTCAGTACTGGCAGTTCCAGAATGTAAGCAAAATGACTATTGCCACAGAAGTTTTACTACCTTGCACATATGTACATATGCCTGTTTGTAAGTGCAAAGTTCATCACTTTGCATGAAGCTGAAACCTAAAGGGCTAAAGCAATCAAGGAAAAAGAAGAGACGGCTKTATGCATAATTAGTGAGCTCATCTGGTATACAGTGGGCTGATCTGTGAAAGAACATTGAAAAAATGGACAGAGTGTTCAAAAACGTCACAAGATTTTTTTTTTTTTTCAAACTTAGAGAGAGAAGCTTTCAAATGAAAATGTTGAGGAGCTCCATCAAAAAGCTGACTTGATCATGCTCTATAGGAGGATAAAATAGAGGTCTCTGTGGTCTTTGAAGGTCATATTCCTAGCCAGTTTCCAGCTCATAAGGCCTATATCAGGAATAGAACACATGGCTTATCACCATGTGATAAAGTGGATTTTGTATGAGAGAGGTTTTTTATATGAGGATAATACTTTTTTCCTAAAACATACAGTAGTTATGCAGCTAGTTATTAGATTCAGTCCAGGAACAGCAGACAAATGCTATTCCCTGTGCTATGCACAAGTTATTCAAAATGATCCTGTGGAGCTCTTCTGGCCTTCTTTGAAACGCTTGGGGCAATTCAGCTGAACATTAAACAGTCGAAAGGATGTGTGTGTATATTCTTTATTCTTAAAATAAAGAATATTATGTTTTTGCCTTTATAATAGTAAACRTGCATATTTTATAATGTTTTGTCAACATTTTGGCACCCTTTTGAAAAAGCAATTAATATATCTTTGGCCACTTCAAGCCAACTGAACTAAATTTTTCACTTTAATAGGAAAAGAAGTCCTGTTTCTTTAGAACATGTAGCACCTTTACATATTACAATAGTTAAGAAATATATTAGTTCTTTAAGCTATAATAATCTAGATGATGAATTCCCCACACACAAGTCTAAAGACATTTTTCTACTTGCCTCCCAGTATATTGTCAACATAATGAAACATTTTACAAATAAAATTAGGGAGTATTTTGTGGTTCAAGAAAAAAAAATGAAAGAGGAGGAAATCTCAGTTAGAAACTCCCTAATCTCATCTGCCTTCTATGCTATAGAAAAAGCTATGCTACTTTCCCAAGGATTTTAGATTTACAAGAATCTTCAGGGGAGGTTTGGACTGTCTATAACTGAGGCTCTGGTCTGTATGCAGAAGTTCAGACAATTTCACACATGGTTTCAGGYAAAAGAACATATCACTGCAGGTAGTTGCAAGTTCCTAAGAAAATTCAAAACTATATTGCATTTTTAGGACAAACATTCATCTTTTGGCCCAGCTATTGAACAAATACCTATCCAACAAATACCTTGAGATTCATGGTTTGGTAGATGGGGTGGGGGAGAAAGAGGAGAAAGAGGTGTGAGAGATGTTCTTGCCTGAGTTGACAGGGTAGAGCTAAAAGACTTCAGACCCATTATAGAATCCTGCTTTGCCTGTTTAATACTATTGCACCATAATGCTGGGCACTGTAAAACAGCTGCTGTTTGTGATTGAGAGAGGTAGCTGCACTTCAGTGATGCATGAAGTAATTCATCTATGTAGCTTATAAAGCACTTAGGGTTCCTTTGGGATAAAAAGCACTTAAAAATGTAAGATATTAGTATTTCTCCTGTGTTTAAGTTGTCAAATCTTCTTACTTTCTTTTCACTCAAATCAGCTTTAAAATTCAGTTTTACAYTGAAACGCACAAATGTTAATTCACTTCAATTGAAAATCCATTGCCTGCACATTTTTACTGGGGGCAGGTGCTTGGCTAGAGTACCTCCTTGGATCTTACTCATGCGTTATGCTATGGTGAACCACCTTTCCCTGGCATTTTTGATAGCAATCACTCTGTTTCAAGATTTACACATGTGCAGAAGTAGGCAGTTCTTTGACTGACTCATGATCTAAAAATCCTGTTGTAGGGGTCAAAAAAAATTCAGATTTGTCTGCTTTTCTTCAAGATTTGCTACCAGAATGATAATGAACATATGTAAGGGCTCATTATGCACATACTTTCTTTCCCTGTTCTTCCTCACTCTCCTCCTACTCTGCAAGAGGTTTCACTAAGTATAGGATGCCACAAATGCTGTTTTCTAATCCTTTACCTAAATGCCATTTCAGTAATTCTTACCTTACTGCAGACAGGTTGTACAAGATTTTCCACTTAAGTGCTTCAGTGTGATAGGAACTTCATTTAGGGACTGTAGCTGACATTTATGTCAGTACTGTCTGTGTTGTAAAAGGGGGCAGATTAGGAAAGCAGTGGTGTAGCCATGCTGCTGTCCTCAATCCAAGTTTTCTGGGGATATGAACATGGATGTTCTCTCCACGGTTTCAGACTTGAAGCTGGAATGGGGCTGAACATGAGTAGAGCTTGGAGCACCACAAATAAAAATCTTCTAAACATTGTTATATGATTTTGTGGAATATTGTTCATTTTTATTATTCAGTAAAGTAAGACTGAAAGAAGCTTCTTAATTAAAACAAAAAGATCGAAACATTACAATAGTTAATTCTTTAATTTAGAAACTTGTTCAGATTCAAAAGACTGTCTCAGGAAATGAGTATTGCAGCCTATCAGTTTTTTGACTGCTAAAACTGCACCAGGTAACTGTGGCTTGGAAAGTAGCTGTAATAGCATGATCTGAAGATATATTTCTCCACTCTAGCTAACAGTTTCCGTGTTAAGCATCCTACAAACATGAAACCACTTGATCAATAATTCGTATTCTTCTAGATTTATTTCTCTTAATTAATACTGAAGCTTGGGTTGTAGAAAAGATCATCTGATGATATACTCCAAGCTTTTTTTAATAGAGGACCATCATCTGCATTATTCCAGTATAGAAGTGTGAGTTAAAGACAGGGTTTAACTCTGAATTTCCTGGCCTTTTTAGGCTTAAACAAGACCCCTAATGTTACTTTAATGTAGTTTTTGGTGGTGTAATTCTCCTTAATTCTGTCCATTGCAGTCCTTTGATACTTTATGAATTACTTATCTCACATTAATAAGGCTTAACATGGAGTATTAACCTCCTATACATTCCTAATTAGTTTTTAATGAATTTTAGTTTCCTTTTTAGAAAAAGAGCTAGCTAGCTAACTACCACTTATTTAATCTCCATTACTGGAGCATAAGACAACCACCCTTGGGGATGCATGTCCTTGAGATTTTCACGTTAAACAGACAGCTTTATAAAAGAGTAAGGGAAACTAATATGTGTGTCTCAGCTTATCCCTTCAACTTTGGTGTTCTGAACTATTTATAACTAGTGATACAATACTCTATCTGAGCTTTAACAAATATATAAAAGATACTTAGATATGCAAAAATCTAAAAGGCCAAATGGCTTTTTGGAATAAGAAGGGGGGGGAGATGAACTAGTGCATTCTTTAATATATGTTCTTCTGGTTCAGCAATAATAATAATTGTGATACTACTGTAATGGAAAATAACATTTTATTTTTTGACATGATAATCCTACTTCTTCCTCTGAATACTTTTCTATATGGATGAATTTTAAGGAATGTATATATGAGCTATAATTTTTCTGTGTATAGAACAAGCAAGTATGTTACAAGTAACAATTTTGCAGAGGAGTTGCAGCAGTATAGGTTACCAATGTCTTTCCTGTTTTGAAAGTGCTTTAATAAAATATAAATATGAATAAATTTTATGAACGAGTACATCAGGGTAAGTAAAACAAAAATAAAAGCATCTCATTATGAACTGCAGCAGTAGCTCAGTAATGAATGACAGAGATTTTCCACTGACAATACACAGGATGCTGCCGAAACAGCTCACTGCTGGCATCAAGTCAGAGAATCACAAATGCTCTAAGCCCTCTGGCTCCATCGGGAGGATGCTACAAGGAGCATGTTCCTCATGGTGGTTCTTCAATTTTAGGATTTGATTTCCTTGTTGATTTACCAAAGCCCTATAATTTTGCATTCAGCATATACTGCAGGAGCTATTTGTCAGTCCCTCAGGCATCTCCTGCAGGGGGAAGAAGGAATAGCTCCCTGGAGCTGGTATAGAAGGTCTGCAGCTGAGGGCTCAGTTTCTTCAACTCCTATGTTCTCTTTCATTGCTCTACCGAGTGYACAGGCACTCTGTGCACTAGACATATGACCTTTTTCTTTTTTTAATGGGAAGACATCTGTAGAACTGTTTTGAGAGAATATTTATGTTAAAGTGATAGGCAGTAATAGAGTGGGTTGGACAGTTATTTAAGTGAAAGTAAGCATTTTCTTACAATAGCACGGATTGTATTTGGATCATTTTCTTTGTCAGCAAAAAGAAGTAAAAAGAAATGATAGTTTCCAGGCAGTGAAAGCTAATAAATTTGCTAATATATGAAATTAAAATTTTAAATGCAGCCAATCCTGCACAAAATACAGCTCAATTAAATTCATTTAAACTCCTATTGTTCTCAAATTTGGAACCATTTTCATAGAGTTTTACATATTTATAAATGGTTAGAGAAAGATTATAAATACATAATATTCCTCATTCGTGATGGATAACACTCACTATCCTAGGCAAGGCCAGATAGCTGGACATTTTAATGGCTGAATTCACAGATCAAAGGCATGGATTCTTCTCTGCAAATCAAGATCAACATGAAGCACTCTGCATATGCAGTAGATCTTAGTGGGGCAAAAGCCTAGCACAGTGTTCTCTGCATTACCTGTGAATTTCACTTATTAATCTCTTACTTACAAACCACAGTAATAAATACAAGATTATCATACATTCATTAATTATGTTATAAATTGCATACTGCATGTTGAGATCTATCACTGTGTAGCAGCTGATGGGAAACAGACTAGCTGAAAATAAAAGGCTATCCAAATCCATGAAACGCTAGGGGCAACATAGTGCCTGAGCCTGACACGCGAAGTACAGACACCGTGTACAGAGGTCTTAAACCACAGATGTGGTTTAACTAGGTTAAACTAGCCGTATTAACTTAATTCATCGAGGGGTTAGCAAGCAATAATTCAAACATTACAAGTCATCGATCCTCTCCATCAGCCCGTGCCCCATCCACAACCAGTCTCACCCAGAGTGGGGCTGTATTGGTCTCACTTCATGTGACGGTTCAAGAAAAGATGTTCTCTCCCCGTTAAACAGAAAAGTAGGAGCTATTTGAAAGTACTTCTGTCCCATAAATCCAACATCAGGTTATCAGGGTGTCAGCCTCCCTCATGAGCAAATCAGAGCACTAGACAGCTGCCAGTGGGAAGAATTATCAATTCACTTTGTTGCCTTCATCAACCCCTCAGTTTTCCAGATGGTTAGAACAGCTGTATCTGCTCCCCAATTTGAGAGAAATAGCACTTCCTCCTTAAATRGTTCTAAAGACTAATATAGCACCTGGATTGTCAGAAGGGCTTATGCGCTCTTCTTTCTGTTATGCAGAAGACCATTACTGCCCTTCTCTCCTCCTCTCTTTTTCTCTCCATCTCTCGCACTGAGAGGAGTGAATAAAATGGTACTAACACAAAAATATTTTAACTCAGATTTTTAATCTTGTTCATGTATTTTCTTAAAATACTCAGTTGCCTCCTTCAGAATATTTGTGTCTTCTGTTAATGAGAGAAAAGACAGACCATCATAGGATAAAGCTGTAAATCATGGAGACTAAAGAGCTTTTTCAAAATTGCTGTTGCTAAGCCTTTCTTCTCATMTCAGTTCTGTGCTGGCAGGGACAGACAATCTCGCCAATCACAGCAGCAAGGTCTGARGCAAAATATGAACRTCTCCAAAGACCCTCGATATTTTCTAYAGCACGAACATATAAACAACAGGGTTAACTTTAAATACCTAAATATATAATTCTGACCCAACAAGGTATAGCTAATTTTTGGCAGGAAGAACAGAAATTGCACAAATGCTTCTCTGTTTTACAGCTCCAAGGGCAGATGTGTACCCTGTTGTTGAACACTTTCAGGGAATTCCTCCTGGAATTCATCACTAATGTGGTTAAGGATGAACATCTTAGATTTCAGTCATTATTAATGTTGCATACACATTCTAACTTTTCATCTAAAACCACACYTTTTTGTTTAGATGAATCAGATGATTGATTCACCATTCAGTTCAACATTATACCACTATGTTTACTCGTGATCCTCAGTTCTATGCATATGTTGTTATATTTTCAGTATTACTCCACAATTTTTAGTAGACACTTTTGCTAGCTCTTAAATATGCTATTTCTTTAAAGCATGCAGGTAGTTCCATATAAGACTTATTGTAATGATTACATTCTAGTGGCTTATTATATTTTTGTGGCGCTGCTCTTTTTCCCTTGGCTATCCACAGCTAAATTGGCAAATACACATTCTTTCAAACTGTATCATGTGTTCATTTTAAAACACTTTCATTCAGCATTACAGTTATTCACTAATGAGGGTACAATAACATCAATAAAAACGTAAAGCACTGAAGAATAYAATTTTTATAAAAATAGCAGTATAAACCTTGAGTGCTCAAAACTGCCATTGCAGCTTTTCATTGGCAAGTCTTGATCTTTTTAGATTTTACAAGCTTTCATAAATATTTCAAAATGTTTAGTATTTAGACCAGACTATCTTCCAGTAAATGTGCTTATAATTGAGAAATGTGAGGAAATGGTCTGATAAATGTTGCATGAAAAGGTAAGAAGTAAAAGTAAGGCATTGACATATGAGCAGTCATTCATTTTGAATAAAACAATTTCCTGTAGGACAGGAAGGCTGAGGGTATTGCTATAGTCAGTAGGTGTGGACCATCCATCAAAGCTCGTCTTTAAGGGGAATATAAACTAAAAGTTGTATTGGACTTACTAATCTTTGATCTGAGTTATTCTTTGAGGAGGGGATTGGAAYAGCTGACCTCTACAGGTGCAAAATAATTCTATAATTTTCTGAAAGACTGAAAAGAGGAAGACAAAAGCAATGAGGAAGGAAAGAAGGAAGAAAAAGATTATGAAAAGAGGTRTTGCTTTTTAACTGCTTTTCTGCATAAATGGCTAGTTGGCAGATGATAAGGACGTACAAGTGTAAAAACAGAAGAGAAAGTAGCTCAATGACATCACTGGTCTGCAAAGTCTTGTGCTGCAGTCCCTTCAGTATCTGATTCTGTCAGTGGAGTCTGTGCTACCAGGTGACTCCCCACCCTAAATTTCTTTCTCTCTGGATTTCTCCCTGCCTTCAGGGAATTTTTCACTTATTGAGATGATTACTGTTGTTTGCAGATTATTCTCTCAACAGTTCAGGATGATGACATGAACTATTTAATGCCTTGAATGGTATTGGAATGAGTTCTTGACATGACACTTGAATCCCACAAGATTGGTTAGGCTAAGAGYAGTGAATCAACTTTAAATTTGGAATTCAGCAGCACAGATTCTAATCTTCAGATTGTCTGAGGATGTGAATATTTTCCATTTTGCTAAATATCTTTTTGTTCTCCAATACATGATCTCCTGAGTTTTCTCAGTTTGTATTTTTTCTCATTTTGAACAATCTTGTGCTGAGTATAGCTGCCTATCAGTGATATGGCCAGATTTGCTTCCTTTAGTGAAGGTGAATCACCCAAAGGTGCCATGCCCTTTTTACTTTGTTCATTCACAATCACATGTACATCATTTTGAACCTCAGATAAGAAAGGTCACCAATTTATAGGAAAGGTCACTGYATATCACAGATCCACAAATATTGCRGTTGATCCTGAGTGAGGAATACGTAGGTGCATGCTTTCTTTCAAGAAATGTTGCTTAATCTACTTCCCTATTTGCAGCTMGTTAGTCTTCACTGTACCATCATAACACTGTGATATTAACATRTTGGAGATAGATTTGACCTGGAGGAGATATGCTGAAAATTCCAGTGTTCTGTTCCTGAAAATGATTAACTGAATAGGTTATGGCTATAGGGCTCCTAAGTATAGCRCCACAGTGTACGCTGCTTAGTTTTTTGCCAGTATGTCTCTTTTCTTACCTCCTAAACTTACACCTTTGAAATGTTTAAGGAAGATGTTAACGGTTATTCATGGCTCAATTTAAAATGTCTTTGGCCCTGAACTGAAATCAAATGAACTGAAATCAAGGTTCAAATAGCTGGAATTTAGGGCTACAGCCTTTTTTTTTTTAATTATTTTTTCTTATTTCAGACAAATGTAAAATAAGTAAAGACTGGAAGTGCAAAAGCAATTCTATGCACACCGAAGAAAATAATATATATGTTATTCAAGCTGAAAAATTTAGATAATGAAAGCTTATAAAGACACCTTGCTCTTGAAAATCTTAAAAGAAAACAGTTTCAGCTTGTTTTGAAATAGAAGCATATGCCAGAAACATTAAAAAGGAAAAAGAGAAGAAGGAAGGGATAGACTGACAGAGAAACAGTTGAAAATATTGCAACAGAAGTGCAGATAGATCTGCCTGAAAGAATCAGAGAAAGGAAGGACTTCATCTTTTTATTATTTAACAAGTCTGACTTTTCCTTTGAGAAAGATTTTTTTAAAATCTGAATTTTTTATTGCTGTCAACTGAGAAGAACTTTGCTATATTACTATAAGGATTTCTTATATTTAGAGGCAATTTTGCTCCCCCCAGCAAATAAAGAAATTGAAGTTTGAGTGGGACACCCAATACAKAGAGAAAAAGCTTTATGCTGGAAAAGGACCCAATACATCATTCCTGGTAAAACTTACAGATASTTATTTGGTTACCTAAGTATTTAGCATGCTGATTTATTTCAAATTCTGTCATCAGAGGACAGACCTTGACTCTTTGTGGAGTAAGACAATGGTCACAGTAATTAATGGCCACTGGAATCTGACCCATATGTAGTACATCACAGGACAAGTCTGCATRGAGCATACCACTTATTTTGTTCTGCAGTCGGTACTGGGAATGGATCTGTAATGATGCAAACATTTTTGTTTTACTTGTAATAATATAAAATCCCTGCATATGAACTTCATGTTCAACTATATGAACTGCTTTATATCTGTTTTAAATAATTCTCAGATGATCTTTTGAATATGTGTCTCTTGCCTTGTTTAAAGTTATTGCCTTTAGCTTGCTCAGAAAGAGCAAGAGCCTGAGTCAGAGAAAGGGAAAGCTGTAGGTGATTCATTGCAGTGATTCATTTCTTTAGCCAGTGGGCTCTGCTTACTGAGATATATTCATATTAGCTAAAAAGCTTTCTTCCCTTTTAAAAAATATGTTTATATAAATTATTTATAAAACATTGCCCTAATACCATAACTTGAACTGATTTTCTTCCTCTTCAGCTGTATGACAGACTATATTTTAAGAATTACAGGCAATCACCATTTAGGGGCCAATCCATCCCTAGATATATGGGATTTTCAGATCTGCCGTGAAAGGCTGGTTCCACATCAAGTTGGCCTGTTGAGTCAAAGTGTCAATATGATTCTTCAAAGGTAAGAAGAAAGAGTAGCTCAAAGCAAGTGATTTTATTTCATGAGCTCTCATTAGCTCAGCTTTTTATACCAATGGTCCCAAGCAGCACTGTAGCATAGTCTACTGCAGCTATTATAACTTTCTTTAGTTGCTGSATTTCAGGATGATTTAAAGGTAAAGCTAACTAGGCTGAACAGAGTTGTCATCTAGGCAGACCCTTTAAAATTATTTCTTGGATAACTGATGTTCAGTTAGGCAAGAACTGCTGTCTTTGTTAGCATTTTTTAATTTAGAAGAAACTGAATTATTTATGACTTACCCACCAAATATTATTAATTGTATTCGTTTTGGAGTCCAATACATTTACCTCYTTTAGAATAGCAATATTAACCTTATAGATCAAATCCTGTAATCTTTCAATACTTTCCCTGAAGAAACTGGATGGTATCTAATTTAGCTGCCACTTCAGCTACATCTTAAATGATTTGACTTGGAGGTATAAAAGGGGGCCTTTGGTTTGCCTATTCTAGTGATTTAAATTCCTTAGGCAGTCAGTGGAGAAGCTCAGCATAACGTACAACACACAGATTTAAAATTCAAGGTATCTCCAGAGATAAGTCTGTCCCACTTAAGTGAGGTGCCAGCTTCCTCAGCACGAGTACAGATAGTCATTAAGGTTTTACAGCCATCTGAAATCCAGTCTGCCTGATCGTAGTCTGATCTATGGATACCCTGGGGTCTGTGCTGTAACTGCAGATTAAACAGACATCTTCCATTTGCCTTAGCAGTGCCTAAATACCAGGCCATGGGAACCTTGCATTAGAGCTTTCTCTCTCTTTCTTTCTTTTTTGTTTAAGCTAAGGCAATGTGCAACCAAGAATACAAGAAATATAGCTACAAGCTGGCCTGACCCTTAATCTAGTGATAAGGGTAATCATCAGTGAGAGGACTTAAAATTCAGATCTTCTATCTCCAAAAATTTATACATTTCACAACATTGAATACAAAACAAAACCAGACCTGAAAACAGCGTTTTCTCATTAAGTAAAGAGGTATCAGATCCATCAAGGAGTCTGTATGACTCACAGCCCTGACAACTTCACTGATATCTTGGATTTAGAAGAATTTTCAGCAGAATTTAGGTAGATTGCATGCCAGTATGTCAAGCTGAAGAATGGGACTGTGATTCAAGAACATGCACCACATATATTTGTATTGCTGTCACATATTTTTGTGTTAAAAAAATACCAAAACAAATGATCTAGCTTCTGTGTTATAGGCAATGAAAAAGGCTTACATGAAGCCCAAAGGGAACCTGATGGAAGAATGGAGATAAGGAAAATAGAAAGGATTAGGGAGTAATACCATATCATTAGTTGATTAGAAAGTCAGAAGAACAGGGAATGGGTTTAGATTTCAGGTCATAGAGAAGAAGATTAGTAAGAGGAGTAATTGTTGACCTTCTTTCCTAAGTAATATCCCTTTTTGAAGGGAGAAGACTCCSTATACACGTCAGTACTTGTAATCAAAGGGATAAATGTAGCTTTGCAGTGAAGGACTTGTGGGTCCTAGTGAACACAAAGTTGAACATGAGCCAGCAAAGTGCCCTTAAGGAAAAGAAGGCAACAACATTGAGCTGCATTAGGCACAGCAATGCTGGCAGACAGACTGTTTAGCCAAGATGAGAYGCATCTAGAGTATTGTGTCCAGTTCTGGGTACCCCAGTACRGGAGRGACATGGGCATACTGGAGCAAGTCCAGTATAGGGCCACAAAGATGATGAAGCAGCTAGAACATCTGTTATAGGAAGACAAGTTGAAAGGTCTGAAATTGCTTACCCTGGAGTAGAGCAGACTATGTGTTATAAATATCTGTTGAGGAACCAGACTCCTCAGTGGGGCCCAGTGACAGGCAATGGGCACAAATACAAATAAAGGAAATTCTMTCTGAACGTAAGAAAAAAGTTTTTACCAGGGTGAGAGGGATTGAGCACCAGAACTGGTTGCCCAGAGATTTTGTGGARTCTCTGTCCTTGGAAATATTCAAAACGTGACTGGATATTAATGCTATTATTTTCTGCATCTGATGGTCAAGTCAACATGTACCAACGAAGCATGAAAGACAGAGTAAGCCTATCTATTGAGAACTTAATCTAATATCTACAACTGCAGTGAATAGCTGAATTCACAGTCAGTTTCACAAGGGGGATTATATTTAGAATAAATATTTTTTTCTAAGTGTAAAAGAAATAGAATTTGGTCTATGATTGCAAGAAGGCTTAATTTTCATAAACAAAATTTTTTTGAGAAAAATCTAATGGTGTAAGGAAATCATCGTAATAAAACAACTATGTAAAAAAACTCATTTTATATTTGAACCAATTAAAAATATAATATACAGTCAACTGTCAATTAGGAATCCAGTTGATGATGCATGCTAAGAGTTATGTTTTTTCTGCATAGCTTAAAGAAGAAACTTAAATAGTTAACATGATCTAGCTTATGCTGAACATGAATTCATGTTCATTGTTTCCCTTATTCAGTCTGACACCATGAAAACAAAATCAGATACTGAATGAAGTCTTGAGCCTGCCTGTCTAATTTGGTGGGGAAAAGAATATCTATGCAGTATAGAAGAGATATCTAGTTTAGAAAAGAAGTGAGTGAATTTCCAAAACAGAGTCCAGAAATGTCCTCAATATGTAGGGCCYTTTTTATCCACCAAATGGTGCCTTTAACATTTTCTTCTATCTGTTGAAATCTTGTTTCTGTTGAGCATCAGAAATAATAGATGTGGAATAGAAAACAAAAAACAAAGATATACAGATTGAGGCTATTTTTTCACTTGTCTCTTCTCTACATCATGAAATGCTACTTTCAGGGCATATTGTGGTCGGAGGAGTCCTGATATCTCAGTTTCTGTAGAAATATGATTCCAGTCATGGGTAGATTAAASTACTCCTTCATGTAGTAGGGCTTCCTTTGAGTTTGATGCTTCTTGGATTTGATGCTGACAGCAGCAATGACATCCTCCCTGTGCTTTCATTGGGAAGAGGGGAGTCGTCATAAAGAAAGGTGCTGTGAGATAGTAGAGGAGCTGGCACTGCTAGGTAAAGCACTAATGCTACTTAGGACTCCTAGAAAGCACTTATGGGAGTAAATTAAACAAAAATTGAAGCAAAGTAGAAAGGTAAAGCTCCTGACTGTCAGTACCATTGTACTCATGGCATCCAGTCCAGCACTGTTCAACCCAAACGRTGACCAGACCTGAGTCAGGAGACATTCTCACTGGATGTTTTGGTTGCAGCCAGCAAGTTTTGGAGGATAATAGATTTATCTGTATGGATATGAGTGATGTCATGCCAGTCAGCCTCAATGCTAGAGAATGATTCCTGCTCCAGTTTATTTGCTGGCAGAGATATAGCCTTACAAAAGAGATTTTCCTCTCAGTTGATAAAACAAGAACTCTAATATGGAATGTAAAGATGAACAAGTAGGAAGCATATGTATGGCTGAAACAGTCCTCTGCATCCATTACCATAATCTTSGTAACTTGGGTCTTGAGTGAAAGCGAAGGACCAGATAAACTACCTTATGCTTAAGTAGTTTTCTTTAAACTGCACGAAGTGCATATTTTTGCATGTATCTGCAGTGTCTTGTAAATGCAGTATAAAAAGAAAAGGCATCAATATCCATCCACTATGCAGTAAAATATCAAAAGTACCTAGGATAGCCATGGCAGTCTATTGAAAAATTRTACCTCCAGCAGCCAGTGCTTCAGGATAATTTTGCACAGACATGATCTGTCAAATGTCTGTGAGCACACTACAGCTGATTTGAAAAGCATTGTGGTGGACTGATAACTTCTGTTTAGTTTCCATTTAGTTTGAAATTACTGTGAAGTGGAAATTTAAAATCAAAAGATAATATTAAAATAAAACCAAACTCCTCTTAAGGAAGAAATATTTTTTTAAAAAACYCTCACTGTTTACATCTTCAATTTTCCAGTTTTGTTAACATACTATAAATCATTTTATTTCTATTTAAAATGAAAAAATATCATGAAACAAAATTCTTGGAATAGTTATAATTGAACTATTTCCCTTCTTATATATCTTTACWTATCAATTTGTTTTATATTTGAGGGGAATTAAAAGAAAAAACTTCTATGCYCATCAAAATGGACATAGAAAAATTTTTATGAAATATTTACATTTATCAAAGTATAAGTACTCTTTAACACAACCACATAGAAATATATATTCTTTATTTTGTGTGTCTGAAATAAAAAAAAAAATTAAAAACCCAAGTATTTATTGTTCCAAAGCTGCTTCTGTAAATCAATCTGGTAACTTAATTTGAGGAAAAATCCAATGAACCAATGGATTTTTAACATCAGAGGCTCAGATGGACTTCTTTCCCTATTGTTCATTCCAAATCATCTGAATTTCTGCACCAGATTAATTAGCTTTCTCTGTAGCGTCTTGATTAGTTTGGATTGATAGTAGTTTGCAAAACTTTTTTTTTTTTTTTTTGCTCCCTTATCTTCCATGTTGGACATTTGTTCTTCTATTTAATTGCTTTCACTGAAAGGTTTTGTGAGATGCTTCAACTATTATTCTGAATGTCTGCAGACTGTTCTTTATTTTCAGATGCTTCTTTTGTTTCTACTAAATTTGCCTCTTTTTTAAACTCCCCACTGGAAAGTATTATCTGTAACACCATGCTCTAAGCCTCTCTCCATTAGTTCAACTGATGGAAACCATCAATAATGTAGCTGTGCTACATCAAATTAAGTCACACCTGAAAAACTCTGAATGGCACAGTAACTTGCTTTTCTTTTGTTATGATGTCATTTATTTGCTAATTCTGCCTTAATAATTTTATGTCCATATTCTTGAATGACAAGAGCTATGCCTTTTTTATTWATATATATATATATTAATAAATGCTAACTGCATTGAGTACTCTGCATGACTTAAAARTTGTTCTCTTTTATGGCCCTACATTTGAGAGACTGGGAGATCTGACAGAGCCTAGCTSAGATAAATTTCAGGAACCTAAAAGGAAGAAAGGAGAGAAAAAAAAGGGAAAACTCATTTCAGAAAACAGGAAAGTAGCGAAATGTAGAGGAATAAATTACTTGTAGCTATCAAAAGCACATTTACATAACAGTGACTACACATGGATGCTATATAGATCTAAATCTTTCCTTCACCTCTGAACCACATGAAGAAGTCTTAGGCATCACCTGGGCATTCTTTCTATGTCCTGTATCRTTAAAGATAGGATTCATATAATCTAACTTTAAATGTCTACATTRTAGATGGCTGCATATTGGTTGCATCTCAAGTTCCCAGCCTTGACATCCTTTATAATCAAGGAAGAGAAATAGGTTGTTCTAAGGTGCAGTTCATCTTAACTATTTTAGATGTCTATTTTGGAAGAACTGCTCTTTAGAKTTAACTCTTTCTCTTTAGGACATTGTGTATAAAAGGAATGCAGAAGATAAGTCAGAACTCACTTCCACACTGAAGTGATCAATCCCGTTCTATGTGCCTAAAGACTGTCTAACAGACCAATTCTTTGGATACTTAAAATAGTCCTGTTACAGAAAGACCACTTAAATATGTCCAAAAAACATCCATCATCATTTTGAGAAAATTTTGGTGATAAGTAGTTGTTATTCTCTGACAAAAATCAGTATTTATTATAAACTCAGTCCTTTTTATTYCCAGTGGCTTCTGAGTGTAGTGTGAATGTTGTTGGTGGTGGTGTTTTTAAAGATTAGAGATCTACTCACATGTTTGGTAGGTTTCTGGATTCTCTGTGCCTACATAAAAATGGATATAACATCTGACCTGAAATCAAACTCTACATTTTCAATAATCACRTCTAGTTTAATCTTGCAGATGTATCTCCACCTGCATTTGCAAAAGTCTCATTGACTTACACATTTCTGATAGGTGACATTTCTGATAGATGGATAAGTGACTTCATTCACCGTTCATATAACATTGAATCCAAGGTTTATATTTTTATAACTCTACTTTTTTGTGAGGCGAATCCTCACAAAAAGGAGGATCTTTTGTGAGGAGGATTAGTACCTACTCATTCCAGTAATTTATTCTCAGTAAAAAGATATATTCACATGAAATTAAGATTAAGCATATCAGTAATTTAGAGGAAAAAAATTATTAACATTATGTTGCAATTTTTCTCATAGCAGGCATTACAAAGCAGAATCATGATTACATATAAGAATTCTAAACRTATCAGGAAATGGAAATGCAGCTGAAAGATTCAAACACGCTTAATCCTGTTTTTCAGTGATACTATGCAGTAACTGTTAAACAGTGTCTAAGGTAACTTATTTATGCTTCAGATTAGATTGCATGTATATTTTAAAATATATAGTATTATTTTCATAATCTTCGTTCTTATACTATTGAAATAAAAATATTTTCCTTAATTTGAAAGGCACCAGGAGTACAGTAGGTATTACTGTCATGAATACTGAATGATAGTATACATGAATATTGAATATCACCATTATGAAATATTTCTTTTCTTTGCACATGTAGAGACAGAATATTTTTATGAATGGGACAGCTTAGCACTTTTAAGTTCTCCATACCTAACTTGCCCTTGGCCTGAAGTATTACACAGAGAGAAAACAAGGATATTACGTAAAGGCTTAGAACTTGTGCTGGACTGTGATATCTTCTTAACAATTTTCTTTGGAAGGAGCTAAAGAGCTCGCCAGCATAACATGACCATGCTAAAGCAACACAGTGGCATCACTATGATGTCGCATCTTCTCATTAGAGCTCAGTAAATATTTTTACACTAAAAAGAATCACAGCAAGACAACTAATATGTTGGATTAATTACATTGTAAACAGTACAGTTGCAAATATGTATACAGAATAATTAAATTTATACATAATAATTAAATTTTATATACCTATTCAGTCATTATTGTTGTTTTTTCTCACCATCCTGTCTTGAACATACAAAAAGCGAATCATTGTTTCTGTGCTCTATCAAGTCAGATGTTTTTCTCTGACAGTCACTAGTCATGTGGCGCGTATTTTAGAGGCACCACCAATACTTTTATTGCATCTCTTGAATTCTTTAAGAGTCCCGTATTCATGTCAGGGTGGACTGACAGGACCCACTGCTGCACTATGACACACAAAAACTAAATCAAATAAACCTAACCGGCTATTCAGGTGCGCCTCTCAACCAGACAAAAGCAATCTTATCCATTAAACTGTATTGATGTAACACAGTAGGTCATTTTGTTGTTTCTTGTTACTTCAGCCGACTGTATTTGCTAGTTACTTGCACTGTAGTTGAAGAAGCAAGACTGGCTCGTACATGGCCAGTAGATTCAACAGCCTTACAAAAYAGGACATGTCTTTTCTGTGACAGTAGGTCACAGAGAGGTGGAGAGCTGATCTGGCATTGACCTGGTTTCAGACCAATGTATAGCTTCTGATACAGAATTCAATTTAATTTCTTTAGCCTACTCTGAGACTGTAAAACATTTTTTTGAGGCTTAAATTTTCTTTTGGCTCAAGGTCAGGGTGTCAGGCCTGAGTGACAATGGATTAGGGATACCTGAATTGGCATATCTTGAAAATGCCTTAAATGATGAAGAACAGACTATGTTGTCATAACAAGATGGCTATGCTAATCTTCTCTCTTTTTARAGAAAATAAAACTGTCAATAACTAACTTTTCTTTACAGTTTTAGCTTTTAGGGCTCTGGTGTTCTTCAGAAATATTTATTTATTTATGTCCATCCATTACATCTCTAATAAGTTAGGCCAGTATATATTGAAATGAACTATTAGATATTTATGCAAGTAAAATAAGGTTTTCTTAGAAAGTTATATGCATAAAGCCTAGACGACAAGAAGACCAAATGAGATGATCTACAACAGCAGCAGCCTGAATGTAGAATAAAAATAAAGGGAAATCCTTTTCTGCATCATTTGTTTAAATCTGATTACCATTTAAACACATGTGAAATTAGATAATTAATGACAGATCTTTATTATGAGACATATGTATTCACAATGTACTTATACTATTTTAAAAGGAAAAAAGATATAGTGTTCTTGTGATAAGTAAGGCAAGAGAAAGAAAAAGATCAGTAAAAGTAAGCCTTTATTTTTCCATGCTGAAATCTTTGCCTAAAATAAACCCAATATTTTTTTTCTTTTTTAAACAGAAACCTATAACCATTTTACTTGCATAGCTCTCCATCTCCTACTGGTGTCTGAGTCTTGAAATAGATCTTCAGGTATGTCACAGGGTGAGAAGAGAGTCTTAATTCTGAGTAATTCCAGCTCAGCCTGAAGTGAAGTGTATCATGCATTTAGGAAAAGGCTGTCTTCACGTGTTAAACTGAAGCAAGTGGTATCATTTGCATTTCTGTTCCAGTAGCTGTATATCAGTTAAAAGGACTATGCCAATGTAAAAATGTTTTTCAAATTCCGAGACTTTGGCTAACAGATGACTTTGCCAGGGCAGGACTGAAAATTCACCTCTGAAGCCCATCTTGCAAATTCTGATGAACAGATGTAAGGGAGCATAACACAACTAATGGAAAAGTACCTTGGTGGTAATGCTGTAGCCATGTGGTGCTACAGAAAATCTGGCAGTTAGGGTAGTTTTTTTAGTGTAAGCCCTTTGAGTTGTCTAAATTACATTTATGTCTCTACAGTCTTATCAACAGCCAGCACTAGCAGGACGCAGAAGTGCATTAAGGCACCTAAAATTTCTTCCTTTGTGATTTCTACTTTCCTGTCCTGTGATTTTTTTCCTAGTTCCTGATTTTAATAAGATCTCTAAATTTCTGAAAATTGATCAACATTAATTATTAAATATTAGGGAAGGACATGTGAGGACAATGGCATCAGGAATATAGGACAGTTAACAAAACTTTTATTTTTAAATGAAGTTTTTAATTGAATTTAAAAGATATATGCATATCAATACACATTCCACAAAACTGAATTGCTACAAAACTGCTTTAATGGATCTATCCAGAACTACTCTCTACTACCTCATATTAGTCAAAACACCTCAYGCTACTGTATATATTTGTATATGAAGTGTCTAGAACTACAAGCTAGTCAAGGAGCTGCTTTAATCTGATACATTCAGAATGTGCAGAAACTATGGCCTTTACAATTTCAAGATTTCAATAAGTATTGATGTTCCAGCACAATCTGTTCAGCAATGACAAGTCAGGAAAAAGACTCAAATGACATTAATACAAAGGTAGCAGTAACAACTGATACTGTCACAATTTGGTAATGAATGATGAAGCACGAATGACAGAAAATAGATAAAATGGAGAAAGGAAAGAAATCCAGGCTAGTGAAAAGATGAAGATTAGGCTTTAAAGCACTGCATTGAATGTATCGCTGCTGACTGACCTCAGATTATACCATTCTGAATGTTGGTTATTATGTCTTTGCTACTAGGGAGCTTACCAAGTTTGAACCTCTGACATTCTCGTCTCTGGAAACTGACGGAGAATTTTTGCATTCATTAACCTTAATATGCTTTTATCAGTCTCAGAATTAAAAACAAGCAGACAAAACGGCAACAGTAAGAGGTTCAACTGCAAAAAAAAAAAAGTTGCTGAAACAACAACAAAAGGGGACAATAAAAACCAGCTGACAAAATGGCAAAGTGAAAGTAGACTCAAAAAGAAATAATTCAGACTAAAATATAATAATCAATTATCCACGGCCAACAGGCATTTGATATGTGAAAAGAGGAGGGATCTTCCCTCTTTTCTCTTCTGTTTTGCCACATAAATGAGACGAAGATAGATGTTTTCATGTCTGAATTACTGATTTCAATTTAAGCAGAGAAAACTATTAAGGAAAAAAAAAGTCCAAGAAAAATACTCTGAAATACCTATTTTTTTCATCATAAAGAGTAGCTGCTTGGTATGTGGTGGCCTTCAAAAGGTAATGATGTACAACAGGAGGGAAAATGGTCTATTTTTCAAAGCTGTAAGCAAAGGTTTAGCTGAGTTATTTTTGCTTCACATGATATCCCAAAACACAAAGTCCTGAATAAAATTTTTGTCATATTTTCTCAATTAACACCTATTGTTTGGGTGCTTCAGTCACTGCTGCCATAAGGCTACAACTGGTATTTTACAGCCCTTGGTAAAACAGTTCTGTTCATTTAAAAATCCCAGCAAATGAAGTATTTTGATTTTTATTTGATTAATTTCCAAAAGTTTTAAAGTAATTAGAATTAAAATTGACATTACAAACATGATGGAACAATAAAATACTTGCTTACGAGACACTCTGACAGTCTATTAGATGATTCAGTAGATGCTCTGTTAGGTGCATCTATGCTGCCAAGTTAGTCTTCACACTTCCGCGGTGTACTTTGGATGCTTTTGCCATTCACAATACAGACGTTCTTGTTTTGCAYGGTGACTGGGGACAAACCAATTCAGTGGGAAAACCTAGGTGCCAACAGTCCATGCCAGAATCTAGACCTACGTACAATATGGGTACAAGCTAAGTTGTATAATTTAGTCCAAGGACCCTCCCTGGAACCGATATCTAAGCCATTTCAGCCCTACCTTTCAAACTAGCTTTGAAAACGTAATTTCTTGTCTTATCTCTCAGCCAGCTGAATAAGACAACAGTGATAAATGAAGATGGGAAGGAGAAAGGGGAAACAGAAAAGGTTGATTTAGAATTAATAGGCCCCTCTTATGGTTACTTTATGAGAGTATAAGGCTTATCATAATATATGTAAATCCTATTTTTAAATTTAAACTTGATTTTTCACTCAGGGAATGTTCAGAGATTCTCATCACAAAAGCTATTTAAGACCTAAGTTCTAAGAAATGTATAGATGAACTAATTGTGAAGGGAAAAAATAGCATGAACAGATATACGAATTGCCAAAACTACTCGCAATATAGGACGTATAAAAATAAGTGCAAGGCTCCTTATTCTCTCAAGCATTTCTCACTAAATCACACTGACCCATTATCACATCCAGAACTCCTTTAGGAGCTCAGTTCTGATCTTCATTTCCCTACTACATGCTAGACTGAAAATGTCCAAAGTATATTCTAAAAGTATATTTTTAATGCTTTGAACTCCTTAGGAGTCATTAAGACTTTTGTAATTTAGCACAGTGTCTATAAGGTGTATACAGACAGAGTATGTATGTTTGGGCTGAAGAAAAGCCTCTGAAAAATCAGCTCAGGAGAGGCAATTTTAAGAACATTCTCCTATAGTCAGAATTGCCTTACAGGACCTCCACGGCAATTAAAAAAATCCCAACATTCCCATCTGACCTTTTTCCTTATAAATACATATCTTTTTAGTTTCATAATTAACTCCCACTGTATTTTTTATACTTTTAAAAAATAAATTGGCAAAAAAATACTAAGAGAAACTTAAAGCTCAACTGTTCACTATAAACACATTTACTGAGATCTTTGTTCCAAAAACTAAGTATTTATTGGCACCAGAAATGAAAAGCGACAGGCCTTAAAGCTTGATGTGTTGATTTTTAAGGTCTAAAAGAAATTCTGACAAAGACATTTGAATTAAAAGACTACCATCTCCTCCAATAAACCCAAGTTACTTCTGTATGATGAATAAAGGAGTACAGGTTCTCTGGGAGAGTCTGGCTTTTTTCTAATTGCGCACTAAAAACTGGAACTTTAATCTTTACATCATACCACAGGATAAAAGAAAGTAGTTCACTTCAGAGAGCCCTCTCAGTCTAGTATAGATTGCATAATTAGAGAATTATCAAATTAAGCTCTCCATTAGATCAAAGACATCTTCACGTTGACCTCATCTAGAGACACACAGATAGATCTAATGAAAGGTTCCCACAAGTTTGAAACAGCAAAATCAGACACCAAAATTGCAGAGCAGGTTTAAGCTGCCAGAGTTTCATGCTGARCATCTACCTCCACATGTGGAAAGGGCGACTTAACAGCTTCATAAGAGATTATTAAAAAAACAGTGCACTGAGCAGAAGGCTCACGTGCAGATGGGTTTCCCAGCTCCTGCTCACATTCCTGCTCTCTGGGGTGCCTGTGTCCAGCTGAGGAGAGATGCCTCTGTCCACCACGGCAGGACGTCTTCTGTGAGGGTATGTCCCTAAAACTGCTCTTCTTTAAAGAATGGAGTAAATCCATTTCACCTTCTTTCCACCAAAATGTAAGAAAGCTTTTTTTTTTCTTTTGAAAGTATTTTGCATTGCTATAGTAATGTAGTGAAAGGTGTATAAGAGTATAAGATTCAGGGAAGTAAGAGGGAAGACGAGAAAACATACTGTTGCAGCCTTGTGCAGTATTACAAATCATATCATATATATGACACTGGTCCAAAGGAAACTAGAAGAGACTCCACAAAATTACTACAAAGAATAAAATAAATCACTCATAAACACATATTCCCTGTAACTGACATGTCAGTGCCTGCTCTTGGCTTCTATTAAATTGTTTTCAATKATAACAACTGTGTAAATCGAAAAATATGATTTCCTACACAAATACACTCAGTCACAAATGAACAAACAAACAAAGAAAAAACTCCAGAAGACAAGCTGGCCAGTGAATATTGTCAAAGATGTCCCGAACCACAAGGCACAAAGTCGTGCTTTGTTGCACCCTCTCCCCTTCAGTAATCTCTCAGCTGTTCTGCAGAGCAGCCAAGTTTCACCAAATGGGGTGGGCAATGCCTGCCCCAGGCAGCCCAGGCCACGGTTGCGACCACTAGCCTTTTCCAGGATGCGTTTTTGACCCTACTGAAAGCTCTCCTCAGCCTGTGAGGTCTTAAGTAACTGTGCTTTTTTATCTTTATGAAGAAGCAGGGGCCTAACAAATTCTTCCTTTTCTCTGACTTTACTTTCAATACAGAAACAGCTGTAAGTCATTTCTGTAAGGGGTCAAAGCTTGTTGAGAAGCAAGAGAACAGAGGCAACCTTCTGCCCAGCTGGCAGATTCCAGTGAAACTTCGATGGAAGAAAAATGCCTGGCGCTGACGCTCGGCATGGAGGCAGAGGCAGAACTGCAGACTGCTGGAGAATTTTAAAGCCAACCAGAAAGGCATTTAATGAGTTTTAAGCACTTCCAAGGTTAGGCAGCTGCTGAGCAGGGGGGTTTCGATTGCCTAGATTCCTTAAACTTAGAGTAACTGGCTTCTGACTTAAAAGCTAATTCTCTGTGATGTCTCAATGTGCCGTTTATACTGTGCCACTAGGGAACTCAGACGTGCTGCGCTTGCCTACCTGATATGAATTCCGCTTTGATGGTTACCAGATTGCCTATTAGTTAAAGCAGCATAAATGTACTACATGTGGTTTATATACCACCTGCATATTCACAGTTCTGCCATGAGCTGGGAAATGATAAAACTTTTACAAACATTGATTTTATGGCAGACTACCTCTAGGGAAAAATCACATATTTTGTTCAGGCAATAGCCTTCTACCAAATGGAAATCACATCAGTGAAAATCTCTCTCTGCATTGTCCATATAATCTCATCTTGTATTTTTTAACCTTTCATGCAAAACAATAATGCTCTGAGCATCAAAAGATAATGCTGACAGACATCTTGCAACAGACTATATCAAAACAAGAAATGTGAGGACACATTTTTGTTTCCAAAAGCATAAAACACTTTTTGATTTTATTTGCCTGGCCTATATGTGTTACAAGTTAAACACCACTTTTATAAAAAATCGGATTATGACTATGTATTGCAAGCTATTGCAATGTTTGGTGTTAAAAAGTGGTAGGATGTTGATTTACAAACACTCTTTTTATGAGTCTATGTGCGCAATAAGCCTGTAAAATTTTCTGTCCTCATGCAATGCTGATCACTAACACTGGAATTACAATCAACAACCAATGTGCAGAATATAACTTATCCATACTTTTAAGTATCGCTATATGCTATACAGTAGCATAAGAAAAAGGTAGCTGTAATGATAAATTCCATTCTTCATCTTTCAAGGAAAAAATATCTTTTGCTGCTTCCTTTCCTGAAGACAGAAGTCTTCTACAGATTGAATGTAGACAAAAGGAATTGTCAAATTTATGATGCATGAGATCAACTGATTATTAAAATATGCAGATTACTGTTCTTCCTAGACTAGGCTTTGACTCTGAACCTCACACTGCTGCATCTAAAAGCTGAGAAAAGTACATTAAAAAATGCTGCCTGAGCTACACATATTTACAATATTCTGTCTAGAGACAATGTGGTAGGAAAAACCTACAGTAAGCACCTTTTTCCTTGACCCTTCCTACAGTCTCACCCGTATTCATTCAGGGCAGAAGTGCATCACAGTGACTGTGGAAGTGAAAGAAAGCATCCTAGCTCTACTCCCTAATCTAGATGCAAAGGGAACATATGGCTGAAAAGCTACATGGGAAAAGATATGACACACTGTAAATGGTTAATAAAATACCCAGAGGTCAATAAATTCTCATCCTTCAGTCTTGATAAACAATTTTAATCTAACAGGGATTATAACGTTATTGGTATGCAATATTGTAATTTAGTGTGACCAACGGAAATGGTATTCAGAACTAAATAGCCAAGAAAGCAGCAGGTCCAAACTATCTGCATCTCATTTCAGATTTAATTATTGGAATAACATCTCATTTGCTTCAAGGTATTACAATTATCTTCTCATTTAAATGGAGTGGTATTTTAATATGAATGCAGTTAATGAGGCAATAGGCTGAAAATGTCCATAGTACTGGGCTTTAAGGTAGAACAAACTATTTTAAAAATTCATCCTCACTGGAAGTTAAATGCATTTTCATTCTGACAAATGCAGAGTATATACCCAAGTGATTTATAATAATTTGTGAAAATTGCTATGATTCTAAGTTAAAAATTGGTAATAAATGCAGCCATGAATGGAGAGGTTTTCTGCTGCATTTTGCCATTTATATTGTATCAGGGCACAATCTAAAATGTAAATGTTCATTTAATTTGAAGAAAAAGGAAAAAAGACAAGTTTATCACAGCAAGCTTTCAGTTCTTTTGCACATTAACAAAAGTATATTGGTTTATTCATAATTTATCTAGATAACAAAAACATTCTTTCAATAGTGCTGTGTGCAAACATTAATATAACTAATATCTATTGAATTATATGCTTTCAAAATATTCATTATATAAAAAATAAAACTCTTTAAATGACTTATAATTGATTTTGAATTATAAAGTGTTCTCTGAAAAATTTTAAGTACATGATTATTATTCTCATTTGCAGATTTAAAGATCCCCCAAAGCCCATGGAGATGTTCCTGTATAACCATGTGGTAGTCCTGAAAGACTATCAAGGAAAGATGTTCACTAAGAAAGTGATTTTTTTTTTTTTTTTTTGTTATCATCAATATTCTGTCATTATTAAATAACTTATTATGAGCACCACAGTGTGCCCTAGCTATTTCCCTAAGGATTACTTTAGGCATTGAAACTGATTGGTACCATTTGCCAAGCCGTATTACAGCCTTTAAAAGTCTGAAACACTTGGTATTTTTCAAGTCGACAATTTCTATTTGGCCATTAGAGATGATCAACATTTTTTAAAAAATCTTTTTTTTCTTTTAAACAGCTATAACAACATTGCATATTCAACACATAGTATTTAAGATGACTCAGGACTACAGCAAAAGGGCTTTGTTCCCTGAGCAGCAGGGAACAGTCACAGGAAGATGGTTTTAAGAAAGAAAAWTTTTTTTAAAAAAATCATGGTGAGGATACCATTAAATTATTACATTATTTTTCTCCTCCCAGTTTACATTTTTGTCTTTCAACCTTGTACCAAACACTTTTCCTTCTGAAACCTGAGTTTCTTTCCTCTGTCTTAGTCACTGTCATCCTTCCTTTTTTTTTGAATGTCTATCCAAGCAAGTGACTACGAGGCAGAGAACACAAGCCTTGTCGGAATGCAGTTTTCACTTTAAAGTGAACTTCAGCTGCACTCTTTCTAACTTTATCAAATGTGTCTACATGGTGACTTTTACCTCATCTAAACTTGCAGAATTTTCAACAAAATAAGTCTTTGCGGTGAGAAGTAATATAGAGCTGGACTCCCATAGGATGTTTTATACACATCAAATGTGCTGATACCAAAATATAGTTTCCAAGTCTTTTACTCAACCTTATTTATTTTTCTGACCCTAACACAAGCAAATCTTGGCAGACTGCTTGCGATCRCTTCTGTGTTTCTGCTGTTGGACATCTCTGATTTGCTATTTCCTGTTGCATTTAGCTATAGCAAGTCCCTTTGAAATCTCAGGTATATCTATATTTACATATCCCCTCTCCTGGCTTTCTCTGAGCCAGCTGGACTACCATAATTTTTTTTAACCTCTCTATCAAAAGCTGTTGTGCACATACATGCTAACATTTTTGAATTTGTTACTAGCAACTGTAAATCCCAGTGGGACACATATGTTTTTGCAGTACCTCCTGATTAAGATATCCCAGAATTACAACTCTCTGCTCTGGAAATATAATACTCTTTTTGCATACTCTGCTGTGCATGACTTATACCTGCTGTGCTAATCAGTCATGTCGCTCAATAGCTATTTTGAGTTCTTCTTGCTTATTTTTTAAAACTGAAAAATTGATTCAATCAGTATGATGCACAGTAACCTTTCAGCAGCTTATTATTGTCCAGAAATGCTCAGGATGTGGAACACTTGTAGTAAAGACACAGAATATCATCTAATTCRAAACTCTGAGCACCGAGACACAGCAACATACTATACATAGCTTTAGAGATCTCACTGATACTTGTCATTAGTGAACACTTGTAACTTGGGATCCAGTTGTGACAGCAGGATAATCACTGCTAAGCTGGTAGTACCACTTTATCCCAAACCACTAAGTCAAAAGCTCTTTCTATTTTTGGGTACAGTTACAAAGGTATTAGATTCCAATAAAAAGTATACTCCGAGAAATATCTAGCTATTCCTCTACCTTTCCTGCCAGCAGTTTAAAATTTTTCCTGTATATCACATTGTAGTACCACATCTCCATCTGCCCAGGAGCTCAGAGGAAGAATAATCATCATAGGTTACACATCTTGCTATTTCAGATATTTCATGCTGTGCAGCTGGGGACTGTTACTTTATATTCTTGCCACAAACTGGCCTACAGGTTCTTCTTCTAGCCACAGATGAGACTGAGGTTGCCCAGAGAGGTTGTGGAGTCTCCTTCTCTGGAGATCTTCAAGGCCCGCCTGGATGCAACCCTGTCTAACATGCTGTAGGTGACCCTGCTTGAGCAGGGAGGTTGGACTAGATGATCTCCAGAGATCCCTTCCAACCTTACTGATTCTGTGATTCTATGATTCTAAAATTTAGAAAAGAGGTTTATTATCGCTATATTATTGCTCTCTGCTTACACTTCTGGGGAAGATATATGTTTTATTTGCCCTAACCTACTAGAATCAGTCTTCACTTCCATCTTTCTGATATGTACACTACTAAAGTCTGATATCTTGGGAAGAATCTCTAATTTTAGTACTTTGTCCCTCCTTTTTTTTTTTTTAAGTATTACTGTACTTTTCTGTTTTCTGCCTCAGTGTCACTGTCATTTACAGAGAGGAGGTTAGTTACAATGCTTTCATCCCATTGAGTTTCTAATGTAATGATGTAGATACTCTCACAAGAATACTAACATTTTTCTCTTCCTCTGTGCTTGTGTAGAGCCATCTGTAGTGACAAAATAGCACTGCAAAAGTCATCAGTGTACTGAACATTTCGTCTAGTTGTATGTGCAAACCCCAAATGTCAGGTGCCAGATTCATGACTCCGTGATATAAATATTCCTTCTCTGGAAAGGTCAGAAAAGATTATCATCAATATATGAAGTAGACAGTGACAGCAGCATCCATTTCAGTACCTTCAGTTGTTTGTAGATCTATAATTTGCTGTACAGTTGTTTTACAACCACCATAATGATTAGCCAATATGCAATAATGTTATCTTCTGATTCTGCAGTAACTATGTCTCATAGACTTCAAATCATAACTTTGCCATGAATCAGCAATCTCCTTTGACAATGTTTTCTTCTTACTGGTTGTATAGATGTGGTTTCTTGTATTGTATATGTGAATTTTGTGAGTTGTCTCCAGTCTCTAGCTTACAGGATTTGTTTCCCACAGGATGTCTCTAGAGCTCGTTGTTAATTACTGCTGGTCTGTCAGCTACTCACTGAGAAAGCTTTTCTTGATTGGATTCACGATACTTTTTAATAGTTGCATCTGGCTCTAACTTATCCTTGGGGAATCGTACTGGATTGCCTCATTGAAGGCTGACCTGATGGTGTCCTACCAATACTGCTCATGTTTTGACGTTGATATTGTCTCAAGATGCATTCCCATCCAGAGTATTTAATCCTTATATGTTCTGAGACAAAGGCCATTCTCTGATCTCTGTCATCCTCTCCACGTAAAATTTTGGCAAAATCCTTCCCTGGCTTGTCTCTGTTACATCTGAGACTAAAGTAGTTCTCACTGCAAGAAGGCACTTCCATCCTTTCACGCTCTCTGTCTCAGTAAATAGAACTTCTATGAGCATGGACTCTTGACTGCCATTTGTACATATGGAGAGGAGGAAAGTAACACCAGACTAGTCTGTGATTATTGATAATTTGGGGATTTTCTTTCTGCCTCTTCTGCCTCTTCTGTATATTTGTATATAAAAATTGATTTAAGACTAGATTCCCCTTTCAGATCAGGTGCTCTTTCAAATGGCATCACTTACACAGTTTCCTCAAAATGCCCACTTTTTGTGAAAAGAACTATTCACGATGTACATATGAAGATCTACTCCTTCTTACCTGAATTGAGTTCTTTAAAAGATCTATAAAACTACTTTAAGCTCTCAATTTCCCATATTGGAGTAAAGGTAAGCTTCAGAGAATCACACACTTCTCTGCCCTCTATACTCTTATTTTCTGTACAGTAAGATCTATGACCTCAGGCTCTTACGTCCTCTGAATCTTGTGCTCTGGTTTCACTCTGTGCTGTAAAATCAGACATCCTAGTACTTCTGTGCCTTAATGAATAGTGCTGCAGTAAGCGCAACTGTAAGAAATTGAGCTTTAATGTGCATACAGCATGCTCAGACTCTGGTGTTTCTAACTACATCAAAAACAACTTCAGTTATGCCCTTAGTCTAATATGTCCTTCATGAAAATTGCTCTACTTTTTTCTATTCCACTATAACCTTCTCTATCTTTGCCTAAGGAGAAAGAAAAAAAAGAAAAAAGAAAGAAAAGAAAAGAAAAAAAAAAGCAGTTACAGCTGAGAGTGCATATCAGAAACTTAGGATAAAGCATGTGATAGAAAAAGTGGGATTATTTCAATATCCCCAAAAGTCAAAGTGAAGGTTACATTGAAAAGAAATTCAAGTATGYTAAGAGAGAAACAAACAGCTGAATCCACATACAATCTAAATTCTAATCCTGTAGTAACACCACAAAGAAGCCATTTGCTTTTTCTTAAGATTTTCAGAGCTTGTGATTCCAGATCTTTTTAAATGGATTTTTTTAACATAGTATCTCTTTTTTTTCTTACTAGTTTCACACTAGTGAAAGCTAATTCACACATTTCTTTACCCTGGCATATCTTRGAATACAGAGTGAAAAATGTCAATGTTTTCACAGAATCACAGATTCAGTAAGGTTGGAAGGGACCTCTGGAGATCATCTAGTCCAAACCCCCTGCTCAAGCAGGGWCACCTACAGCATGTTAGACAGGGTTGCATCCAGGTAGGCCTTGAAGATCTCCAGAGAAGGAGACTCCACAACCTCTCTGGGCAACATGTGCCAGTGCTCCATCACTCTCACAGGGAACAAATTCCCCCTCACGGTCAGGCGGAACTTCCTGTGCTTCAATTTCTGCCCATTGCCTSTTGTCCTGTCACATGAGTCAACTGAAAAGAGTTTGTGCCCGTCCCCTTGACACCCTCCCTTCAGGTACTTGTACACATTGAGAAGATCCCCCCTCAGTCTTCTCTTCCCCAGGCTGAAGAGGCCCAGCTCTCRCAGCCATTCCTCACAGGGCAGRTGCTCCAGCACTCTGATCACCTTCGTAGCCCTACACTGGACTCTSTCCAGTAGCTCCATGTCTCTGTTGTAGTGGGGAGCCCAGAACTGGACACAGGACTCCAGGTGTGGAATTAACAAGGCTGAGTAGAGCAGCAGAATCACCTCCCTYGACCTCACTCTTCCCAATGCACCCCAGGACACCATTGGCCTTCTTGGCCACAAGGGCACATTGCTGGCTCATGGTCAACTTGTCATCCACAGCACTCCCAGGTCCTTCTYGGCAGAGCTGCTCTCCATGAGGTCAGCCCCCAGCTTGTACTGGTGCCTAGGGTTATTTCTCCCYAGGTGCAGGACYCTGCACTTGCCCTTGTTGAACCTCATGAGGTTCCTCTCYGCCCAACTCTCCAGCCTGTCCAGGTCTCYCTGAACGGCAGCACAGCCCTCWGRTGTATCAGCCACTCCTCCCAGCTTGGTATTATCAGCAAACTTGCTGAGSAGGCACTCTGTCCCCTCATGCAGGAAGTCTTTATGAATGTACATATTTAACCCCTATATTGTTACTTTTCATTGGCATTTGAAACAATGCCTTATAAGCAATCAGAAATGACTTTTCTAAAATGCAAGACACAACTTATAGGCAGATGTATTATCATTATTATTATATCAGCTGATGTATGTTTTTTGTTCCTAACTACATTTTCAGGTATGTAAGCTTTTTCTGGAAAGAGAGGCAGCAAGCTTAAAGCTAATGTATACATTGGAAACAATAGCTTAAACTGTAAGACTATAGCTATCTTAATAAGTAGGAACTGATTTATAGAACAAAGTAAGTGGTTCAAAGGACTCAGTGTCCACAGTATATACATTTGAGGGACTACTCTCGATAAGTTTTAGTTGGATCTTGAAAATAGAATGCCTGTTAGAGGCTGGCATATTCAGGTGCACTCCTGGAGAGCATCTTCTGGTGTAGTTTTATCCTGAAGGAAAACACTGGGAATTCTGAGACCATCCCTTTCCATGAATCACACCACAGTAAGTGGGAGTGACTGGGAGATCCTTTTTAGAAGTGAACTAAAATGACCAGTTAAATGCATGCTATCTTGCTAATTGATCAATCTAATTAGTTGAGCTTACAGCAACACTTCCACCTGCATTTAGGCTGGCTGTATGCCTGAAAGCTTACCTCATTTTTTTCTCTAGTTCTCTCAGCTGGCATTATATAAGAAATAAAATAAAAGGAAAATTATCTTTTCCTACAAATCTTCTCTCATTTCTATCTTTAGACCATCATGGTTCCAGCACTTCTATTTGCTAAATGTGTGTTTGCTAGCTTATTCAACCATGCAACTAAGATGGGGATCTACTACTAAGACTAGCTTTCCTCTGCTTAGTTGGTGCTTCCTGTAATAGAAACATGGCCAGAAATTGGAGCTTTTCTTACCTGAAAGCATAACTGGAACTCTGACAATAATAATAAGCCTAGAGTTTAGTAAATGCATGGCCTTTTTGTTGCAGAGACTGTTGATTGTTGCTGGTTACATCAAAGAAAGTTTTTTTTTTTTTTTCCTAACAGCTTCAATTTAGATGGCAGCAATGAATTACATCATCTATTTCCTACACATCAAGCTTCTTTTTTCTTTTTCTGTCTTTTTCTTCCTGAATGGGTARAAAGATTGCACTTTGCCTTGTGAAATATGGGCAGTTTCCCCTCACAAAGGAKGCTCAATGAAACAGCCAAGAAAATTTCTGCAGGATTCAGTTAGTGCCAGAGGCAACATGGGAACAGGTGAAAAGCTCTACTAGTTAACTTTGGCACAAGCRTACTAATGCATGAGTAGTGTAACACCATAATGGGAATGCGTGTTTGTTTACAGGCTGATAAACAACTATTGTCTATATTGCTGCTGTTCATTATTAGATGTTGGACACTTTTTATTTAATATTTAATGTAAAAGCATTTTGGTTATCTATGATTCTGCCATTGTATTTTGATAAGATCTTTCATCTTCTCCATTACCGTTTCCCTTCCCAGCCACAGTTGTCCCAAGGCTGTGTCTCCCCAGTGGGGTGAGCAGAAGGGGTGCAGCAGACTGAGCGTGGGAAGCACTTATTTGCCTGAGTTCTCTTCCGGACAGCTCCAGAACTCCCCCTCACAACGTTTCTCTGCCTTTGTATTTTTTTTCTGCTTTTCATGATAAGCCAAATTCTCCTCTCTGTGTAGAAAGGCTGTGGGTGTATTGTGCTTGATCTGGCAGTATGAGTGTAAAAGAAAAAATCTAAAAGGTTTTTGTATCTTAATAGGAAAGCTCCATTAAATCTTATAAATAAAACATCACTGATGATCTAAGCACAGGTTTGAGAAGAGCGTTTAATCACAAGTGATGCAGAGGTAGTAGAGAGAACCATATGTATCAGCTCATATATCAGCTGCATCTTACCTGGTATATAAGAAAAGCCTTGAAGTTTAAAAGGTAAAATTTGTGTTATAAACATACAATATTGTTCTTCAAACAAAAATGTGGCAGTACATTTATTTTAAATATACTGTTCATATTAGCTTRTTCTTAGAATGGCACTAAAGAGGCACAGGTGAAGCTGGTAGACCTCTAGCCTAGTGCTAACTTTTGGGTCAGGGCAGTTGAGTGTCTCTCTGTCTTGCCTTAGTGAGATACATAAAGTCTCACTCTTTCACAACGACCAGGAAAGCAAATATATCAATCAGAAGGATGTGTGAACCTTACTGCAAATGATTCTCTTAAGATGAACCTGAAAATGTAAGGTACTCAAGTCATTTTTTGAGGTTTTATTTTWAAGAAGACAGTGCCTGCACATAACACCCATACCTATTAGTTGTACAGCATAGCAGTAATGCAGTAGAGGACCTAAACAACTTTTATTCACACTGAGTCTAGGTGTTGTATTTGTGTAACTAAGAATCTGAGTGAATACTGGCTCCACATGGTAAAGTGAAGATACTCCCCAAGACAGGGGACCAATAACTCCAAAGAAAGCTACGCAATTAGTTTTCAAAAGCTTTATGCAATATGCCTTTTTGTGTTCTTTCAATTTGCAATGATAATTTTGACATCAGGCAATSATAGCAAATGCCGGCTTGAGCATTTTTTGAAATAATTGTAAATGTCATATGTGACACCATCTGACCAAATAAACCTACACCAGTGAGAATAAATACATTCTCAGTAATAAGTTATTATTGCCAAGATCAAATTTTTCCTTTAGTATCAGTCAGTTGAGCTGAAGTATATGACCAGAATCTGTAAAAAATAGAACCTAACATCATGTAGGAAATCCTGTTATTTCAACACATTTTAAATTTAAAACAGGATAGAAATTAAAAAAGATGACAGTATATATATGGAAAAAAAATCTCATTTTGCAATTCTTGATTGAAAGCAAATTGTTCCAATTTAAAAGATTTAATTTCAACTTGCATAGACTCAAGTCAGTCTCAATTACCATGGCTCTTTATGCTTTCATTCTCTACAACAAGCAAGACTCTCAAATCATTTCTATCACTTTCATGTCATTAATGATCTTAAGGCTTCCTGTAACAAACTGCAGAAGTTTAGCCAGACACTTGCTAACAATGATACAGAAATAGCCCTAGTACCATTTTTGCCTCTGATCTGAGTGCCTTTGGAAGAGAAGCRGGGAAGCCAAGCTGTATCACAGACACAGAGTGCTCCTAACGCACAGAGGTGATTCACCCAGTTGARGACTGCAATGGATCTTGACAGCTATAGTTCAGAGATGGAAGGCACCATATTTCTAGTTCTCATGAAGTATCTGTTCCAACAGAAATAAATAACTAGCAAACAGTTTCAAAGTAAAACATTCCAGTTTGGTATGTCAAGTCAGAACCATCAAATTTGCTTTCTTCTGATCTGAGGGTTTTTTTTTTTTTACAATTTTTATTATTTAAAAGGTTCAGGTTAATTTCTTCCTGGGAAACTTAGGTTTTTATAAGCTCTATTTTCTGTTTTTAAAAATTGCACCAAAAATTCAAAACCAGTTTAGAGATTGATAATGYTCAATTTTTCAAAGATAACAGCAATGGAGTGAACAAACAAGAACATTCTTCTTTCTAGTATTCTTATATAATAGAGTTTCTATATATAGTATCCTTATATGTTATAGTTTCTGTTACAAGCAGTCAGAAATAAAGTTAATTTTTGGCAAAATCTGAGGAAAGGAGACCTAGAGTTCCAAGAAGGAGAACTAGCAGGAGACGAGATGCATGTTCCCAGACTGCAGGGGCTGCCTTCCTGCCTGGCAACTGCAAAGTAACATGTTTCCAAAACACTGACAAAAAAAMCCCCAAGAAACTATGCTCAGATTGTGAAGTTATGCTGGCAAATGCTTGACTATGTTTGTAAGTAGCGATCAGTTTAGGCTGAGAGATGCCAAGAATCACTGGAAATTGTTTGGGCAAACTATCACAAGAACAGCTTATAATGTTTTCAAAAGTGACTTTCCATCAGTTACAAGCAGCTTTGCTGCAGGAAGAAGAGGTCCCTGAAGGAAATATGGCTCCAAGTTATGCTTTTTTCAGTCTCAAATGAGAAATAAAAGGTGACTCCATCTTATGATGCCCTGAGATATTGAGTCTTGAAGGATGAGCTAGAGCAAAAGTTCAAACCAGAWGTCCAGTCAGCAACAAATGAATATTCTCCTCTCTCAAGGGAGTTAAGATTGCCTAATCTTGACCTTCATTACAAGTCTTTCTTTTACTGGAGATATCCAGTTTTTAGTCATTATTCRGTGTTAATTTTCTTTCATATTTATTTCCCTACCTTTTAAGAAAGGGGAAAAGAAGTGATGACAGGAGAGTGATTTCTGCTTTGTAAGTGTTCATAGCCAAAAATGAGGTTCATTTACTTATAAAAAAGCATAGAATGCCCTGCAGGTCACTACACCCTAGCTGGAGAGGAAGTTTTGGCTAGTATTGACAGCTAGCCCCAGAAGTTTCTTGAAACTGCACAAAAAGCTAAGCCCATTTGTCTGACAACTCTGTTGTAGGACATGATTTTGCAATGATTTCTCCTGAAGGTAACTGAGGAAATGCACACAAATAAGAATTAAGGAGTATATATTAAGTAGATAGCCTCAGCACTCAAAGCTTTCCTGTTTTTTTTTTTCCTTCACTCATTTTCTTTTTTCTTTTTTTTTTTCCTGTAACATTGAGCCATTTATCATGTGTCTATCAGTCCTCCAAGCACTCCCAAATATACAGGCTCCTCCTGAGCACTGCCCACTCCAAAAGGCCATATCTATTTTAGTCACAGTACAGACACAAATGAACAACACCACAATTATAACATAGCTTATAAYAAGTGAAATTCAAAACTCTGCTTGTTTTACTGCTTGCAATGATAAAATTATGAGAGCAGCAACAAACTTGAARCTGTTCAAGCAAATATAACTTGGAATATATGCTAGGTTTTTGTGGCAGCCACATCCCAATGTGTTCTCGAGGGTTTCTTTTTCCCTTGATGTATTTTTTTTTCCTTTGACCACATCTCACTTTACATCAAAAAAGTCATTCTTTCTTGTAGAATGTGCAAATTGGATGTATGGTAGGAGATGAGATAGGATAGAGGTAACATGAATCTCAAACTGACAAATAAAAAAAAAAGACTTGGAGAAGAAAATTAACCCAAATAATCTAGTTGCACATATTTCAGAAATCTTTGAAGAGCTATGTGCATATTGTAAGTTGCAGCAGGCCTGCAGGCAACTTTAATTTGCATGAATGGCTCTAACACAGAAGCAAAGGACTCAAGGACTAGACGACCTTGGCAGCATTATGAGGGTCATTGAAATGCAGTTTCTTCTGTTAGACTCAAAGAGACTTCTTTGATATGAAATATACCAAAGAAGAATCTTCTTTCTAAAGATTTTTCTCTTCTTTGGCAAACATAATTCTAGATGCAATAAGGCTGCAGTGTTCTCAGTTGAAGTTTGAGTATATGAGAACTTTGAACATATCTCTCTCTGGATATTATCTCATTGCAATCTATTTTCAGATTTTTGAAGAATGTGTGTTCTGGGACACTTCAACAGGCYGTTGCTATTCATTATGATGTTAGCCAACATAAGCTCTCTTTCTTATGAGAATTTGATTAATTATCATCAAATCAGCATGTGAAGATGCATTGCATGCCCCTTTTCATCCCACCTCTGAGATACAGCAGCAGAAAATACGCAGGTAGTATGCTTCAGGCTGCAAAAGTGGCAGCATCACCAGGGTTAGATACCTATTTCATAATTAATTCAAACAGTTTCTGTTCACTACCCACTGATTAAGTCTGTTACATTTTGGCTGAGTACCATTAAACTGAATGTAGTTATCACCCATGCTGGTTTTCCAGGTAAACAAAAAGTAAATCATTCTATACATAAAAGATACTATCCCAATAATAATGAAAGATCTTCAAATCTAAATACAATGCATGTGACTAAAATTTAGACACAAAACCAGTAAGCTTCTCTGAATCAGACACCTATGTTCCTATGTTAACAAAGACAAGCCATTTCTATTTTTGGTGAGAGCTGAATTTTGCAATGAGATCAGTGTATCTCATGGATAGGCGGATGGGCAGGATAAGTGCAGGAGCCAATAAAGGAGATGATGAGACAACATAAGCTTAAATGCCAAACATATGCAGAGCTACCCCATTGTTCCAACACATTTCATCTTCTGAAAACCTGGGCATACTAAAATGAGAAAACAAGAGGATGTGAGGGAGAGAAAAAGGCACATGGCATGCAGAACTTTGCTCACTGAAGATAACCACAGAAAAATATCTGTSCAGAAACAGCAGACAGTATTTCTGGACACCCTACAATGTGTGYTGACTGAAGAGTGAACCCCAAACAGCCAGTCATTTGTCTGACTTAGATCCAGTACTCTTGTAGCCATGATGTGAAAAGAGAGGTGAGGTGTATGACTAGCTGTTAGGTAAACAAGGTCTTGGTCTATACTTTACAACTGTTTTGTTGGTCTAATGAGAAATACATCATCAACCCAGAAATGTTGTCTTACTGGCTGATTCATTCATTCTTGGTTTCCAGACTTAAATATTGCATCTCATACTCAGAAATGGAGACAAGCCCCTTAAAAGGCTCCATTTAGTACAAAACATTATAGTTTAGCTGCAATCCATTGCTTAGCAAAATGGATTGTCACAGACGTGTCACTTCTGCATTCTTTTTCTGATAGCTCCTGCTGAATTCAGAGTCCAGTTCAAGGTCTGTGTCCTGCTATTCATAGCCTTAGGAAATATATTTTTTGTGTAAGGGGCCTTTCTGGTTGAGTAACTCTAGATGGCTGAAAACCACAAAAGCAGGCTTGGCAAAAACTAATAAAACACAGCAGGAAAACTTGATCTATATTCATTGCTAAAATGTCCCTAAGAAATGGAATAGCTTAAAATCCCTTCCTCATTCATATACTTCAGAATGCAGCTTTTCCTTTAGAACTGACTGCAAATTGAGCATTATCTGACTCCATCAGCAAAGGAGAACTACAAGGCTGGGTCCCGCATTCCACATGGTGAATGATGTCTCACTTGTTGTAATGTTTAAATCAAGAAAAAAAAAACTGTTAGGGTTTCTTAGCATTTTGTGTATGGTTCAGCTCCAAATTAGGACACCTAAATGTAAGGTCTAGTTGTGAGTGATGTGCCTAAAATCCATTATAGCCCTTGGGAAGCTACTATAGCCAGTGGAGCCTGGAGAGCAAGCCCAGGTTCTACTGCTATAATGTTGATTATCATTTGGAAAAATCTGCATTAGCAATTCCATAACATAACCTCTAGCTCCATAAAATCCTCCAAAAATATACATTTTGATAGACGTTCGTATCACAAATTAAAATATTGTATTCATTAATTCTACTGCATTCCAAACTCCTGCAGTTTTACATGGAGTCTAGAATAATATTTTCTTTTTAAAGCTCCAACTTCTATATCTTCATAAACTTCTGAAAATCCAACAACTCTCTTTGAAAAAAGTCATTTCACATATTGAAAATAACATAAAAATTCTGATGACAGCCCCATCACTGAGCAATACAGGGAGGAGAGAAGTTTTCTTCAATGTCCTTTGAGAATATAGCTTAAGTCACAGACGGTACCTACCTCAAATTTCGTGACTGGCGAAGTTAGCAGCTGCTGTTACATACACTTCTAAAAGTGATCTTCCATATTTGATTAGAACTGATATAGAACTGATGAACTGATTGATACAGAATTAATGTTCTGAATTGGTTAAAGAAGCATTTCAACATGCAGGACCTTCCCTATCTTTTAGAAGAATTTCTGCTTGAACTTCCTTTACCATCTTGGGCACTCCTCTATGTATTTTGCTTTACATTAATGATATTTTTTGGGTAAACAAAAAGCCATATYTTTTCACTTTTTAATCACATTTTCTTCATTTACCTTTTCTTCATAAGGAAGTTATCACTGCAGTTGGTAAGAAATTAATTCGTATAAACTTTGCATGAATCATTCTTTGTTAGAGTAAGTAATCCCCTTTAAAATAAAATAATTTGCAATGTAATTGTAATGTGTTTCAGAAATAAAGATGTAAATGGACAATTTTGAAACAATCTCTCTGAATTCATTTTTGAAATCAAACATTTCAATTCTGTTTTAATTATCTTGTGCTCAGATATTTTTATCAAGGTCAAAATTCAGCAAAAGTTTTTAAACTTTCAAAATATGTTTCCAGTATTTTTCTCACATAAAATATGTTTTTTCTTCCTGAATTTGAACAAGGCCAAATTCTGAAGTCAGAAGAAACTGCATGGCATTTAACTTTAGTTCTCCAAAAAGCTCTACTTTGATGTCTGTCCAAAATATCACTTGGCTTGTACATGTTTTGTAAGAGGATCTGTCATGGAAAAAAATTGCGGATAAGTAAAAATGTCCCTATTCTTACATGCTGTTCAAATGATCCATTGCAAAACTACAAACTAAACAAAATCATTTTGTGGGCTATTGTACTTGCTGTACTGGCAGCTATACYGTCACGAGTGAACTGCATAATTGCGTAAACAGTCATGATATTTCTGGGTCAGTTGACAATTGCATTTGGAGGCACAGGAGTCCCAAGGAATATCTGAAAGTCATAATTGGCAGAAGCTATATCTGCAGCATCTCTGTATTTAACTTAAGGGGCAATGATTCAGTCGGTCAACATTTGTTCACTAACCAGCCAAATGCCAAGTCATTATTATAAGCCACTGGACTCAATATGCAGATGTKATTTTGTGCTTTCACAAACTAAGTAGTATTTTTCAGATATTAAAAGGATGAGGCTATCCTCAGCATGTATTACAGTATAGGTTTTTAACAAGGAAGTGAAAGCCAGAAACTTACAAACATTAAAAAAAAAGTCCTTAATCAAAGATAAGATGGGAATATATTATAAAAGCAAAAATACACACAGAGATGAGGGTATRAGAGATGAGCCTTGAATATATATATTACTAACTGAATAGCTAAAACTATTGTAGGCCTGACTGCTCTCTCACAAATGCTTCTACATTTCCAGCTCCTTCTTTAGATTTACCTTTAGATTTAGATTCCGATTTACCAATGTTCAAATGAGAGGGTAATCAGAGCCCTTCTCTTTTATTTGAACACAATTTTATTGGTTCAGAAAATTTAGTGCAGAGATATATTAGCAATTCTTTTCTCTTTAGGGGGGTCACTGTCCATAGGTCTGTTGTACAGAAGGGGATAACTGCAGGAGGAGCAGTATGAGCAATGTGAGGTATCTGTCACCAAAACMGCTGAGGGGAGGCAATAAGCTACCATATTCTATGATCATTCTGCCCTTTACTTTGATCTTTCTGCAGCTACTTTCCATTGCCCTAGCCTGATCCTCTGCTTGATTTCTCCCTGCTAGGCACCTCTAACAGGAATTTCGGGCATCCTCAAATATCAAAACTGTAAGAAAAGAAAATGATTTTGTTTTTCAAYGGAAAATTTTTATAGAATTTCTTTTATTTGCAGTGGGTTTAATTTCACTGTTGCTAATTGGCACTGATGGCACAAATATGAAAAATCCATTAATTTGGATACAAATACTGCAGTCCTTACTCAGACAAAACATCCATCAATCTCAGGTGAAGTTTGTTTRCATAAAGATTTAGCCCTTACACAATAAAAGTTGTGTGTCTCCCCCACCCCACCCCAATTTGCCCTCTACAAAAAGCTTTCAGTTGTAGCAGTAGGAGAAAAAAGGCACATACAGCCCGTAAGTGACTCAGACCAAATCTGTAGCGCTTGGCTGTAAAGTGCTACAAAAAAAGTAGCAAAAACTGAAACACCCTTAAGGGTAATTGAACAAGCCAGGTCTGGGAATCATACAGGGAATAAATATTGGAAAAACAATACTCTAAAAAGGCTGATGCTGAGAGAATTAAATTAAATACCCATGGAAGTTAATTACTGGGAAAGTAAAATGTGTATTGAAAGAAGTAAAGAGAACATAGACAAATAAACCTGCTACCAACTAAACTTGATTCCAACTATACCTTCTATTCCCTGTAGTGTGTAAATTACAGCAACTAACCTGACAACAGTAGATTCACAGTAATGCAAGGAAAAAAAAATAGCCCACACATTTTCTGCTTTACTGAATTTCATCTGTGTCTGTTTATTGGAATTCTTGATAGCTACCTTGATGTTAAAGACCAGAAAATGACAGAACTTTTCCAAATCCTTTTTTCTCATTTCAACATTGTTTATTCTTTGGATAAGCAATCCAATGGGTGTCTGCTCCTCTCCTGTGTGCTGCAGAGTGCCAAAACCAGCTGTGGCATTCATTTGGCATTCACTTCTCTAGACAGGTGAAAAACAGTGTGCTGGATTACAGATATCAATTTATCATTTTACATAAAGTAAARCTAAAAGCTGAAGCGAAAAAGGCATCCTCTAAGGAAAGCAGTGAAGAGCACAAGTATGCATGCATACTTCAGCTGAACTTGGTGCTTCTCTTACAGCTCTTCCCTTGGAAGAAGGACTCGTATTTCACAGCAATGGTTGGAAGTAGCCCAAAGATCATAAATTGCATTATGAGAGGGAGGCACTGTGTCTGCAGTCTAGTTGGAATTGGGGGGTGGAAGTGGAGCTTCCAAATTCTGTATAGACTTAAGTTAAATTGTCCTGAATATTGAAATTCTTGCTAAAGTTTTGGCAATAATATAGTTCTTAGTGCAGCAGAAATACATTTTGCTATTCTCCTTTAAAAAGTCAGTTATAAAACTGATACACATCTTACAAATTTACAAACTTTCATTATAATTCTAATGCTTGCTTGTTCTCAGAAGAAGCTTAATTAAATATTGAAAGGTTATTTCYTTGTGGTCTCATTTTAAATGGATCGTATTAAAAAACCCTATATTTTAGAGAGCAGAAATAAGTTATAACGATTTACATACAAAACCTTTAATTGCTTTTGCCAAACTATTTCACTATTGCATTCAAAACTATTCTGAGATATAATACTCTATCACACTCTGGAACACAGAGTGTATCATGTGATATATCCTTGCACCACATGGGAAAGAAGAGCAATTGATGCTGTATACTTTAACTTTAGCAAGGCTTTTGACACTMTCTCTCTCCCATAATACCTTCATTGCCAAATTAATGARATATAAACTGGATAAGCAGATGAAAAGGTGGGTAGAAAACTGACTGGACCATTGCCTTCAGAGGGTCATGATCAGTGATACTAAGTCCAGCTGGCAGCTGGTTAAGTAGAGCGCACACTCAGCAAGGTCATAGACAACACCATATTGGTGGGAGTGGTCAAGATGCTCCAGGGCAAGGCAGAAGGATCTCAACAGTCTGGAGGAATGGGCTGACAGAAACTTTAGAAAATTCAACAAGGGCAAATGCAAAGTCTTACATCTGGAATTGGGTAACTCCATGCAGAAGTACAGTACTGGCTAAAAAGCAGCTTTGCAGAAAAGTACCTGGGGTTCCCAGTGAACAATGAGTTGAACAGGACTGATCAAGGTGTTCTTGTGGCAAAGACACCCAACCACATGCTAAGCTGTATTAGCCTGAGCATAGCCAGTAGGTCAAGGGAACAGATTCTTCCCCCGTTTGGCACTTTTAAGACTACATCTGAAGTGCTGTGTCCAGCTTTGGTCTCTCCAGTACAAGAAAAACTGATATATGGGGAGCAAGTTCAACAGAGGGCCACCAAGTGGTTGGGAACTGGAGCACATGACATATGAGAAAGGGCTGAGAAATGTGAGGGTTTTATACTTATAAAAGGAAGGCTCAGGGAACATCTTATTGCTGTCCACAACTACCTAATTGGGAGCACAGGGAAGATGCAGAGACCCTTCATAGAGGTAGACAGCAGTAGGATGAGAGGCAACAAACACCGGATGAAACATCAGATATTCTCACTTGATGTACAGGAGAAAATTTCACCTTGAGGTGGAACAGGTTGGCTGCAGAGGCTGTTGATCCTTAGAGGCTCTAAAAGTCTCTAAGCAACCTGATCTGACTCTATYAGAGTCAGTCCTTCTTTGAGGAAAAGGCTAGACAAGAAGACCTCCAAAGGTTCCTTCCAACCTCAATTATTGTATGTAAATAGAATGGCAGATCTTCAAGTGCTTAAATAACAAAGAAGACATTACATGCTACCTAACTCTCATAGAGATGGGTGTAATATAAGAGTAAGGGGATGAACTGACAATACTCTATCCATCTTTAAGTATCTTAAAATCAGATCAAAAACTCTGTGGCCACATGGTACAAATCATCAGTCCAGGACCAACTCAGTCTGGTAGCTCAAATTTATTCAAAAATTTTGTCAGGTAAACTTTGTATCATCGGGAGCCTTATTTCAAATTAGGTATTTTCTGATAATACTGGCATAGACTCCCTATAGTGTGGTCTACATAATTTGAAATAAATGTAACYGTGTGCCCATACCTAATTAAGTAGTCACAGATGTGGTTAAAATTAAGTTGCAATAAAATGCCTTCCACTTTCTTCTCTTGCTGTTTTAGACAATTCTTATTTTAGATGGAGAAATGATAAATATTTAAAATGTCTAAAGTCTGAATCTTCAATAGAAAAGGAACTCTCATATAATCCTATGAAAGCCTTAAAAATCTCAAATATTTTTCTGTCTTCTATCAGAATAAAAGAAAACATTTAAAATTTTCAAGAAGCCTTTTTTTTTATCTTTCTTTCTTTCTTTCTCTCT
>NW_028186590.1:725144-734159 GCF_003343005.1 Rhea americana | reverse complement strand
TGACCTTTCAAGACAAGTGTTTCACCAGGATTAGCTTATTTTTCAAAATGTCATTTGCTGGTGAAAAAAAGTGAAGTCTTTCATTTTGAAAAGGTCAAAAAGCTTTGACCTTTTCAAAACTCTTTTGAAAAAAAAATGTCAAAAAAGTTTGTTTTGTGACTAGCTGAATGTAGTTGTTACAGCAAAACAGCTCCATTATTCAGGCCTGCTGCTCACATTAAAAACTTTGTGGTATGGCTTTCAATAAAGATTTCCTGTCTGAATCAAATAAATGCTTATTCATTCCCATTTTTCTACCTAAATGCAAAATTTCATTTTTCTTCATGGATAGCAGCAATCTACTAAATCCCAACATTTTAAGCTGAAATTTAACATATTTTTCCTTCATAGCTTACTCTAAAATTACAAATAAAAATACATAAAATTCTAAAAATTCCAATATACTTAAGCACCTGTGTATATTAGTTATATAGAAGAGAGGCTAAAAAGGAAAAACTTCCTTCCTTCCTGAAAGTGAGCATTCCTGTCTGACTTACAATGTTTTCTCAGCCTGTCAGGATTGCTGCACCTCTGGGCATGACATTTCTCTTGGATGAATGTCTCCTCCACAGTTTGTTAGACATTGCATACTGATGCGTTGATTCCCCACAGGTGACATCATTACAAGAGGTGTTATCTTTTTCATGTCAGAAATACTGTCCAGCTTTTTTTTAAGAAATMTTATCCTCTTATCATTTGTTTTCTTTCTTTCCCTTAGTTTCCTTTTTTCCCTTCTACTGCTTCCTTTTTTTTTTTTGTATAGTATTTCTTATAAAATTAATATTTTAGGCAATCTTTGGCCCCTTCTGCTACTTGTTGAAACAAAATGTTGTATAACTTCTGATTCTGAAAGACTATGAAACAAATCCTCTACAAATTAACTAACTAATCTTTTTTGTCAAGATCACATCATAATACCTTTGCAAAGAAGGGCTCAGGTAACATATTGRTTTCTGTGAACACTAACAATTTTCCTTATTTTGAATTATAGAATCCAAAATAATGAGACATTCCAGAGCTACATATCTCGTCCTGAGTTGCTAATACAATTTCTGAGTGCAGGATATCAGGGAATTAAAAATCATCAGTATATCAAGTCATTTCATTGCAACCTTCCAACTGGATCTATGCAGTGGACTTTTATGCCCTTTCCAATTTGTCCTGAAGTCACTGTAAGTCTGCAAACATGCCTAGGCCTGTCACACTGGTTCAGACTGCAATATCATAGTCTAAAATTATTAGTCATGTAATTCTTTTGATGAAATTGGTAATGTGTTAGTGTTGATTCAATGGCAAAACTTTGGTGAAGCTACATGAATCACTCATGGGAAGACAGAAAAGGGGCATCCATGAGGCTCSCTTCGGAGTGCATTAGGCAAAAAATAGGTGCTTAAATTCCCTGCGCTCCCATAGAGCAAGAGAAAGGTGCCTGTAAAGCAGTGATTCGCAGCACCTCAAATAGATTTCTAAGGGAGCCTGCAGCAGATGATGGGAATGCCTTTGATCTGCTTAGCAAGCAGAAGCGATACAGTGGATCGGATATATACATATCCGCTAGACACAAGCCTAAACTGTCTATAATAATAGTGTCAGAATGGGGTGAATCTAGTGAGAATGAATGACAAAACTGCAAAGAGATCTACATCCTTGCTAATACACCATGTTTTTGTTTTACGGTTGTCCAGCGGTAGTCCTCACTTGAGCAGAAGCTATCAGTTCTCTCAGACTACCCATACATAATTACATCTTCTTTGTAGCACGGTAGTCCCTGGAGGCCTGGAGGTAGCTGTTGTATGCTAGCAATGGTACAGAATAGGTGACAGCATTTTTCCTGGAAAAACTACACTTTAAATGTGAGAGGCAGAAAGGAAAGAGAGGGAATTAACACAATCTACAAGGCTCGCAATGCAATAGCTTGAAAGCTTTGTGCAGTTCTATAACTTTGCCGGAAGGAGGAATTGGGGAATTTGAAATCAAACTTGAAGCTAAGACTGAAAATCCTCCACAGTTTACAAAATTAAATTTTACWCGCCTTTAAAAAATGATGCATAGTAGTGTAGCCCATGAAATGCGACTTTCTCCCTTCCCAGCGGGAGGCCGCAGGCTGGGCGCTGCCGTGGCCGTGCCCATCCCCGTGGCGGGCCCCTCTGGGCGGCGGTGCCCCCCCCCCACCCCCCCCCCGGCAGCCGCCGCCGGGCAAACAATAGCGCTTTGTGTGCGCGGGGCGGGGCGGGGCCGCTGCCCCCCTGCCGCGGGCAGGGCCGAGCACCGAGCAGCCGGGGGGGGGACGACGACGACGAAGGCGACGACACCAAAAGAGCCCCAAGACCCCAAAGGAAGGGACCCCCCCCAAGGCCAGCACTGAGCTCCTCCTGGCAAAGCCCCTGGGGCGCCCCAGCAGCTTCCTCGGGTTAGGGATTCACAGGGTTTCTTGTACAACAGTTTTGAGGATATTGTTACCAATGAGGCTTTTCTGCATTAATTTGGACTGTAAGCACGGGGATTGTTGCAACTGGACTAACAGCTGTTTGTTTTATTTTGATGTGATTGCTCAGATTTTAATTAGGTTAACAATAAATTCTTGTCTCCACATATATATGGTGTGTTTCCTTCTGCTCATAACAAGATTTGGAGTGTAATAATATTCAAGTAATCAATTCAAATTTTAATGGGCTCTTAACGAGCATCAGTTTCGAATAATGCGGCTATGCAGGAACAAAAGTTCAAATAACCTTCTTAATGGTTTTCCCAGAAAAGAAAAAAAAAAAAAAAGTGGCAAAAACCTGCAACTCATAGAACAGGAGCATCATCTCTGCAGAAGACTGGCAGCCTTTTTCAAGTCTCTCCCTTTGTATGAGACTTATAAATGTATTAACTGCTGTATTAACTACTATGGAAACTGCTACTGTTGCTACAGTGACATCAGCAATGGTCAAAATGGGACTTCAGAAAGAAATGCAGATACAAATGACATTCAAGTACCTTTTTCTTTTTCCTTTTTTCTTTTTCTTTTTTTTTAACTATAAAAGTGCCATACAGCTCTTAAGACATTTCATAGTGGGATAAATCAGGTTGTTTCAGCCCTGGCAGTCAGGAACCTGATCAGTAGTATCACGGCTGCTGCTGTAACTGCTTGCAGGTCCACCCATGGGGGGACAGCAGCAGCACAGATGGACCAAAAACTCAGTGCGGCACCTAATTTTTTTCTGAGAGTTTCCCAGCGTGTGCTGGATTTTCATCGCCTTTGYGTTAATGAGTCCCTTCTGCCTCCCCAGCTCCCGGGGCACCTCGGCACTCTTGGCCCCTCTGCTCCTCCTCGTGACATGCTCCAGGGCTGAAGCACCAGCCCGTGCTTACGAGCTGAACRCAGCTTGCTTATTGTTTCCATCCTGTAATAAATAACAGCAAAGGGAAAAACAACGCTGTGCTGCTCATTAGTGCCCCTGAGGAAATAATGACGTAAACACTTCACCCACAATAACAGTAAAAAGTAGCATAGTTATCTCACATTGACCACAGCTATTCTGTTTTAGGTAAGTAATTAAGTGTATGACTCGATCTAGAGAAGACTTGGAAGCAGGAGAAAAAAAAAAAAAAAGGGAATTGTGGGAGGACTGCTGAGAGAGTTTCTGCCCTATTTTCTTTCAATTATCTTAAGCCATAATTTCGGCAGCGAGCTACAAGTAAAAACATGGTTTTAAAAAGACGTATTTGTTCAGTTCATTGTGACCAAGACCAAGAAGAGCACTTGCCGTTTGCCCTTCTTTTTCTTAAACCGGCAGAAGCTCCGCTGCCGCCCGCGGCTGGGAACTGGAGGCTGTGCAGGAGGCAGCCTGGTTTTCGGCGGCAGCAGTCCTCGCCGCGGGAACGGTCATCCGCGAACCGGCGAGCCCGAACTCCGCAAGTCAGGCATGAAGGTGGCTCTTCAGGAGGCAGGGAGCCCCCGCAGCCYGGCTTAACATTTTCGCAGCAACAGCCTTAACCTGGTGCCGGCTGAGACTGCCGGCCTGGGCCAGCATAGGGAGCCAGGACACGAGAGGTTTTTAAACTCTGAGAACAACTAAGCATTGAACAGCAAGCTTAATATGAGGTTTAAGGTGTATCGGCTTTGGAGTTCTCTAAATAAATAGAGAATTTAATTGGACACTGGTTTCTAAGTTAGGGCCATAGGTAGCATGTTACACTGTGGTTTCTGGGAAAAATTCCTGAATTACTGATACCGTGTTTCTCTGAAAAAAGGAGAGCTTTGAATAAGTAAGGTCTGACTTTCTTTGGCAAACAATCTAATTGACATACTACAAATATATGGGATAAAATTTACTTTTGGTACTAGAAAAATTGAGATAAAATGTATTTTGCAAATGTCACTGTCATCCCAAGTTCCATCTGCTTCTACAAGTTAAATATTGAGCTGAGAGTACCGTAAAAATCAGAACATGGAGCAAGCCACCRTAAACTCTTTAAAAAGCAATTTTTACATATATCTTTCACAAATGCTCTGTATTTATAAAGTTGTTAGCMAACAAAAAAATCCAGACAAAAAGTCTGCAAAACAGAATCAATCCCCTGCTAGTTATTTATGCATCAAGAAAATGAACATAAATGGAATTCACATATCAAACAAATAAATATAGTCTGACACTCTTTGTTATCTTTCGGTTAATTTGGCAGAATAAAATCAATTTCATTATTTTGACATATTTCTCACATGATAAAAGGACTCAGTAGCTGGTTTAGTTTAGCTGATTTTGAAAGCACAATATATCCTAATGACTGACAGGACGACAGAAGAGGTTTGACCTGACTACCACTTTCATAATGAAGTTTCTATACTCAAAGAGAAATGTAATTCAAGAGTTGTATTACTTCCTTTGAAAGGAATCCTCCAYACTTTGCAACAGTGACCCCAGTAGATATATTTTTCCAAGACGAGTCACCAATGAGAACAAAAGGGAAAGCAGCTATTTGAAAGAAATTATTTCCATCTTACAAGATGGCTGTTTTGTCAGAACACAGCACTAAGGGTGCTTCWTGAAGCTAAAGCAATAGGATTAACTTTTCAAAGTAAAAATCTCTCTAAACTGAAAAGAAGCTAGAAAGCTATTCTTACTTTGAGAGTGCTATAAATGTCATCTCATTTTCTGACTGGATTCTAGTTGGTACTATAATATCTACTGAAGCTCTTTTTATATGTAAAGCTATTTCTTTACAAGTCACAATATATACTGACCCTTTGAAAATTTATTATAATTTATAACTGAACTTTCAGTAACAGATTTACAATTAGTTACAGTCAGTAACTCAAACTGTAAAACTGGTTCAAAATTGGTACCTCTCTTGAATAAATACAGAATATTATTTCACACATTTTACTAATGTATTGAAGATTAGTGCATTCTGGGTATATTTAACAAATTCATTATCTGTGTACAATTAAGAATAATGTAAAAAATATTAATAGGTATGGTCTGCTGAAATCACTGGAGGAAAAATGTGCTAAGCTATCAATTGCCAGATTTTATTCCAGCATTTCTTTCATTTGCTGTAACGAAATTAAGTGTACCTGCCTTAAGGATCATCGTTTTAATATTCTACAGCTATTACATTATTCAAACATCATGACTGGAATAAACGACTCAGACAAAAATTACGTCATTAAATTAGTAACATGTTGAGCAACAGGTAGAATGTTTTGAATTAATAAATGACATTCTGACACACAACTACACGTGTTAGCGTGTTAGAAAAGTGCTGCCTTAAAATTAATCTGTATAAGTGATGGCTGAAACTCTTACATCTCAGAGAAATGATTTTGCAGAATTATATTTTCAAAAGCCCTTGTTACAGGGCTCACTTAAAATAGTGAGTAATCGTTTGAGTTTTACCAAATGATTCCATGTTTAAGTTCATATCATAAGAAATTTAGTCACTTCTTCCACAGAAACATTTCCACTAAATTTAATGGAATTTTGCCTGGCTAAGGAGCCTCAAGATCGCTGCAATAGTGTATCATGCACCATTTGATGAGTGAGGAAGAAATGATGCAGAAAATAGTAATAATTTAGTTTGGTCTACTCCCTCCTAAGTTGTTGAGAATATCTTCCTTGGAAAATTGTGTTATAAGACCTGTATCTTCAGAACTACATTTTGACCAACACTGAAAAGAAAAACAAAGCAAAACCAAACTAAGTGGCAAATGTATTCTGGTTTTAGGCCTGGTTTTATTCTGTTTTCTGTCCTATGGAGCAAATTACGGGTCCTCCAGATAAAACTGCCGTAGGAAGGCATCAGCTGGAAGCTTCCCTTKTCTGAAGGCGGTGGTAGGAGGATACCAGTTCCACCAGAACAACAAACCTCCATGACCTTGGCATGGCCATGACCACCAGCCAGGTGACATAGCAGTGCAGCGCAGCTCTGATGACCGAAAATCATTGTTCATTATGTAAATTGAGGCTGAACTCTTCTTGTATGATARTTTTAATAATCTTCATTATGCTAATTTCCAAAAATCTTTTTATTGCCAAACCCTGGAAGAGTTATAATGATAATGTAAATATTTCAGGGCATGAAAGAAAATCTTTTGTGTCCTGAGATGATCTTACCTTTTTTTTTGACTTTCTTTATAACAACTTGTTGTGTAAATTGCCCAGACACTGCGAACTCCCTGGAAGATGGCAGCTCCTTAATTGTCTAAGTATTTATTATCACAGCTTTTCAGTAAGCATCCAACTTTATAGTCAAGATACCAAGGCAAAGAGTGCTCAATATGCTCTTACATAGGATTTCTGTGACGGATCTATTAACTCTCAATCCATTGCCTTGAATAGAAAACTGCTTTTCCTTGGTCATTTTGTAAACTTCTTTCCTTGAGCAAATCAATGTAGGGCTAAGACTTTGAAAAAGTTTTAATTACCTATTGGTGTTGCACAATACATTAGAAAAGAAAATGTACAAAACAATTCTACATGCTTGGTACGCAAAGGATGAGAGTTATTTATCATCATCAACAAAGCCTATAGTACAAGGATTTATATATATTGGTTTAAACAAAGAAAAAAAGAAATATAACATAGATTTAAAAACAGTATTGGGATTTTTTTTCTTTTCTRGCAATTATATTGATTTTATTGTATAAAAAGTAAATTGAAAAATATTAATGTTCTACTACTGTTTATTCAATACAGTAACTTAATCATAGAAATTGAAAGTGATGAAACTCCAGTTCATACAGAAGAYTGACAGGCCTTCTCCTATTGCCAGTCTTCCATAGCCCTACTGAATGCCCTAGGAATTCTCTCCTGGCTAAACAGATATTTTAATTCTTCTATGTAGAATGCAACAGCCTCATCGGGGGAGCTATGGAATATATGATTCAGCCTCATTCCAGAAAAATGTACAACCTGATCATTAGGCCAGTTTCCTGGAAAATGGAAAGCATAGCTTTGAATCTCTCCAGTCAAATTAAACAGCAGCTTGTTGAACAAAGTTGACAAGGTATAAGGTTGGTTTCCTGACAGAAAGTATTTAGTCCTTTTTTTTTTTTTTTTTTTTTTAATCTACAGAAGGAGCACTTAGGTCAGGAAATGACTCAGGACTGAAATCCCAAGAGGATGATAATATTTCCCATTACTTCTAAGGTGTGTAAGCCTCACAGAGATATGCAATTTAAGATATATTTCCATATTCAGCATTTCCTCCTGGCTAACCCAGAGGCTCCCTGCTCAGCATGCTGCTTTTTCTGAACCCCTTTGTGAGACAGCTAACTCTAATAAACATTGTATGGAAACCTTGTATTTTAGTAACAGATTTAGATGTCAGCAGGTTATGAATTAGGTGCTCCAGTACTAYGCAGCAAAGTGCCTCCTTCCTTTGCCCATCTGCAATCTCATGACAGAAATAATTTAAATTAAGATTTTTTAGCTGATACAGATTTGTTCTACTTACTCAAGAGAACTATACCAATTGATACCAGSAAAAGGCTGACCCTGGTGTGCAATTAAAGTATGAGCTAATATCACTCATAATAATCACTCGCTTTTAATCCACATGAAAGAGAAACCGGTGGTTAATGCCTCCAAAGTGACAAGAGAACCTTAATTTCCATTTAGACAACCGTAAGTAATGGCAAAGTGAACACCGGTTTGACGGTATGGTTCTTTTCTAGAGTGGTACACAGGGTATAACTAAGTCTTGATGAGTGATTTGCACAGATTACCTCCTAGCCCAAAGGAAAGAGGCTTTCTATGAGAATGGCTCAGTTGGTAGTTGTCCTATTATAGAATGACRAGTGATTTGACTGTGATACACAACTAAGTGCTCTGTTCTCATTAAAAATGAACATGCTGTGGGAGACTTTTACCACTTACTCTACAGGTACCCACTGTGAAAAGCTAAGAGATAATGAATATGTAATTTGAATATGTGTTTTATTAAATAAATAAATAAATAAATACAACTTGGGAAGGACTCCTAAGGTTAAATATAATTTTCCTTGTCCATTCTTCTACCRGTAATTTTAAATTAGATGACTTGTAATCTCTGAGCTCTAACACCATTTCTTTCAAATATTTACTAGATTGACATGTCAGACTGTGGCAAGTACTTTTATAAAAGGACAGACAAACTATATGTTACAAATTACATAGCTGGAGTCCTATCTCTGCTAGCAAGAAAATTGCAGTCTATGCACACATCATATATTGCACACGGTATTTCCATGTAACATTTCTCATTTGTTCTTTGCTACTTTCTTTGCAGTCTCCCTGCTGCTTGCAGAGATGGTGTCTGATATTCTAATCATCTGGACAGTTCCTACAAATACATGGTTTTAGATAAAATTGTAGCACTGACAAAGTTTTCTTTTTCTTTTTCTTTTTTTCATTTTCCTTTCCTTTCCTTTCCTTTCCTTTCCTTTCCTTTCCTTTCCTTTCCTTTCCTTTCCTTTCCTTTCCTTTCCTTTCCTTTCCTTTCCTTTCC
>NW_028186590.1:682287-725016 GCF_003343005.1 Rhea americana | reverse complement strand
TTTCCCTTTCCTTTTTTTTCTTTTTTTTTTCACCTAGCTTTGGAACTTCACACTTCAAATAAACAATCAAATTACATTTTAAAATATATTAGCTAAAAATATAGGAATGGGCACTATTTACTGTTGGTATGGTCATGAGTTTGAAATCTTTTAACTAAGCTTTCAAGGCTTGCACTATGAATTTTTTAACACTAAGACAAATATCCTAGCTCCACAGCAGGTCACAGAACACTTACTTSCAGCATTAAAAATGGTCATATATTAAGACATCAGTCTGAAATACAGCACTGTAAACATGTTACACAGCTACACAATGATATTTATSGTTCCCTCTGAGTACTTTGTCGTTGTATTTCTGAAAACTAAGACATACGAAGCATAATAGAGTAAGAATATATATCAAATAATRATTTAAATATCTTTTTTTTTGTGTGTGAAACAATCCTCTTCATATAAGTATCAAACATAGAATAAATAGAGTGGGATAAGTACCAGTATTTGCAGAAACCTATAAGAGCTGCAATGGCTTCCTCGATCACTAGTTCCATAGACACTTATACACATTCATCATATACATGCTTATCCAAAGCTATACATATAGCTGTAAACTTACCCCAGAATTTGAAATACAGTGTAATGCTTGAGTTTTTCTAAAGTAAAAGGTAATATACTATCACATTTTTCCAGGATGAGCAACATTCATTTTCACTTCTTAAATGATTAGAATAATAATTCCTCATATTTTCAATCACACATTTCAATTTTGGACAATGCTGAAATAGTCTTTCTAAACCTTATGATACTCTCATCAGTAACTCTGCTATAGTCAAAACTATCATTAAAAAAAGATACAAATAGGGTTAGATTGTCTCCTTTATGAGCACAAAACAAAAGTCAAATGCAGAGCAAATCAGAGATGAAAATAATCACATGCATTAAAAAAAATTGTTCTAAGCTCAGCAAATGTATCTGTATTTGAAAAGTTAACAGACTTTACCATAAACTTAATTCACTTTGCTTAATTGTTTTTAAATAACTCAAAGGGATGTAGACATACAAAGATATAAAGGCATTGGGAAAGCCATGAATCTCCTGTCTGGATAGAGGTTCTCTAGTCTGTTAAGATTTGCTGCATTCACTTGTTCCCTCTATATCCTTATCACCGGAACCATATAGAATCCAATTCTAAAACTCTACAGGAAGTTTAAACTCATAAAAAGGCTTATAAGTCATATGGTGTTGGCAGAGGTCCTATCCTACCTATTTTCTGTTATGTAATAACGTAGCACTTTTTGCTTCAGAATCAGGTACTCCTTCTTCAGTTCTAATAGCTTTAATTCATCTTAGTCTTCATCTTTAATGATCAGCTTGTTTGCCGAAGGAAATGTTTGTTCTAAATCTGAGTRAAAGTACTCCGCATTTTTGTTGTCATAGTCTAGATTATTTCAAATATTTTAATCATAAAAACACATGAAATRCTATACGATGCCTCATTAAACTTCATTAATAGAGCAATAAACTTCATTAATGGAACAATAAATGTTACTAGTTTCACGTAGATGGACAGCAGCCAATCCTCAAGTAATCAAAAGTGGAAAGGAAATAAGGAGTCTCCTATCTTTTTCTGTGGCCTTTGCAAACGCAATACCGAATTGCAGCAGTGCTAGCCAGCACTCAAGGGAATACGGGGATTACTGCCAAGCTCTCTGCTCAAAAGCAACACACAAACTGGGAAGAATACAGAAATTTGCGGCGCAGCAGCTCGGCCCTGCCCCGGCGCTGACAGCCATCGCGGCCGGCCGTGCCGGAGACGCTGCTCCCAGCTCCCTTTCACAAGACGCCCAGTGCTGCTGGGCGAAGCGTCTCCTCCAGCTCCGGCTGGAGCAGCACCGGACATTTAGCTCATAACACGAACAACACGGGTCCTTCCAAGGGAGAATAATRCTCTTACGCTGGGAAGAACTTTGAAAAGCTTCTAAGCACCAATTTCAAAATCCTATCCGTCATGAGGAGGCTTAGCCCCGCTGAAAGGCAAGGGCACCCAGAGAAATAGAAATTCCTCTGATATCCATGTCTGCTTTTCTTATCTACCTCCATCTAGTCACAAGTGAAAGGGAACAGTAATTTATCTCCTTCAAACTAAAAACTGACATTAGAAAAGTTTTAAAAACTAGTTGCAGGTCCTTAGATAACTTGACTGCTGCTTTTAAATTTATGACTGAAAATAAACTTGTGCTCTCACTCCTACTTTTATAATAGAGATATATACTCATTGCAGAAACATTCAGTTTTATAAACTAAAACAGAAGCATCAATAGATTGCATAAGATGARGCTACGGTAAATTTGACATTAGTGCTCCTGGCACAGGATCAGAACTGTTGCAAGGCTCTGAGCTAGTATAAACTCAATCAGCTTCTTCAAATTAAAAATTTTTGATAATTTAACCTGTTATTAAGAACTGAGGTCCAATGTTCCTAACTAAGGAACTTGTTATAAATATAGTATATTTATATCAATTTCTAAATAATCATATTTTAAAGTTTTTATATTCTTTGGGTATATTTCATCTCCTCAGGCACTGGTAGTAGGAACAGTATAAAAACCTACTGTTACAGTTTCAATACCGTCAGATAATTTTCATATTAGATATACATAGTCCATCTACGTGTATGTATAGTATATATACATATACTATGTATATACATAGTATATACATAGTATCAGAATTTGGAAGTCAGAAAGCTTTAATACAAACAACAGAAAAATGGTTTCACAAGATACTGTTTTACCTCAGTATACAGTCTGCAAGTGCGTAAGATCTTGGTCATCCATAAAACTGAAGTTATTTTAATCAGGAAGATCAAGGGTTACTCTTAGATACTCTTTCATCACACAAGCTTTTATCATATGTTAATAATACAACTTTTATGTAACTTTAGATGTTGTAACTCATCAAACAGTAGAAAGATTAAAGTAAACAAAAAGGAACATATGTAGGCCACAGAATGAAAACAATATAGACAGGAATAATTAAAAACTAGGGAAGTAAACACGCACAAATCCTAAGAACAAACAAATGCAATCAAAAGAAATTTAAACAGAAACATGAAAATCTGTCACACACAAAACTAGAATACCCCTGGAGAGCATACGTTCTTAATGACAGCATAACAAAATAATCATTTTAATTATTAGTTGAGGAGGTCCTCATATATTAGTTGGTAAATGAATGAAATTATCCTTTCAAAAAACCCCCCAACCTGTTGTAAGCAGGATTCATTAATAAGTGGAACACAACCATATGCCCCTTAGGAGAAAAGGCTTTGTAAATTCCTAAACTGTTGAAGATAATGGAAAAAAAAAACAACCCAGCATACAGCCCAAATGTAATGTTTAAATATTAGCTGTGATGTGGAGATTGTATTTGAAGTAGCACTTAATTGCACACTTGTCTAGGAGCTRATCAGTAAAAAATTTGATTCAGTTTTATAACATCAAATAAATTCTAGCGTAACCATTTCACAGGTATTTGCCATTGAAACACCRCATATAGGGACAAAAGTACCAAGTAAAGGAAACGCGCTGTGAATTTTACAGGACGTCGGTGAATGCACACTGCGCGAGTCTCCCAAAGGCTCTCCTTAGCCCAGGAGGAGGAGGAGGAGTCTGCCCCTGCCTGTCACTCAGCTGCAGCTCTCAGCCAGAGAGAGCCCTTATCTTATTTTTTGTTCCTGAAGATGGAGATCAAAAGAGAAGATGCAACCTCCTATTGTGAGTTACAAACMTGCTGCCTTGTACTCCAGTAATTCCCCAGCTGTCTAGAGACTATCGTGGTATTACAACATCTCATAATCTTTGATATTTTACTTAACCCTTGGCTCCTTAACTCATCGAGGGGGGGGGGAGGAAGAAAAAAAAACAGAAGACAGGAAAAACATTTTCTCTGCAACCTCACACCGTCATGCTCTGTCACACTGGGAGTGTGAAATCTCAGCAGGGATTCAGCAATTCTGAAAAGGACCCAGAAAAGGAAATCGTAGATGTATGATGAGCAGGGAACTTGGATGTATCTGGCGTGTTTAAGTGTTTAAGATATATTAGACAGTTCATCACTGGAACACACATAAACAGACTGATGATAAGGCGGCAGGGAATATCTTGCTGTCCACTCRCCTTTCTAGCTGGACAACTACATGCTTTGTCTTAGGAAACACTTCTCAAAAACTGAAGGGTTCAAGGGAGAAAGGAGAAAAGCACAACCACAGCTCYGAAAGTAATCTCAGAGTATCTGCAAATAAGGGTATGCAGCATGCCTAACAGCTAGGAATTTCCTTGGAATAAAGTATAGGGTAAAGCATCCTTTTAGTCCTGTATTCTGTCTCTGCAGCTCAGAATGAAAACGTAAGAAGCACCTAGTACTCACAGTTTCCTGTCCCCCCTCAGCCAGTGGTTAGTTGAAGCACTAAAGCAGAAGGCATTACATTTCGTTTTTTCATATTAACGTAACTCTCAAAACTCTCATTTCTTATTAAAATAACCCTTACTCTGAGCTACTGTTTTTCCTATTCTCAGGAGACACAGTTCATTTAGAGTGCAATAAACTAAAACAGTATTTCAAATGATTCCTTCCGACATGCATTAGCGTGAGTCTGTAAACAGTGAGATTAATTCAGTGTCAAAATATTTGCTCAATTGGTTTTGTTTCCCACTACTCTCCTTTCGCGACCAGTACAAGCTATTGTATCCTGTTCAGCAGATACAGATCCTGATACAGATCCAGATCCAGCAGATCCAATATCTTAACTGGTGGCTATTTGGTAGAGCAGATTTTCTCATGCTGGACACACAGAGACTCCAGGTAGCTAAATGCCAGTAACTGCTATTGGTGCTCTCACTCCAGCCCAGGGAGAGGACTTCATTCATCCGTCTTGTTCCTATCCTGACTGGCTGCCTAACAAATTAGCTGCATCTGTATTCCTGTTCAGTTCTTCACCCTCCACTTTCTATGATAGATAGGTCTTTGYTGCTCACCTCATCTCAGAGAAGTTACATCTGAAATCCTACAGTCCCTGCATAGCCCATAAACACAAGACAAGAAAGACTTACATCAGTTCAAGGAGAAAATGTACTTCTTTTTATTTCCCTGCTTTTATCCTAGTATCCAATCACATTAACATAGCTAACCTCACCAATACCATGATGGCAATAAAGTTTAAATGGACCTACTGGATATCCTCTTTTTTTTTTTTTTCTTGTATATAGAGAGATATTTATCTTCTCAGCTCCACGGGAAAAAAAAAATCTGAAACTTCATCTATTTTGAAAAGTAAGCTACGCTAAGGATAAAAAGTAGCTAGGATTAGAGATTTCACTATTAATAATTTCATAACATGAAGAACATTTTTGTAAAAAATAAAAAACCCACCTTGGCATGGGTACGCACTGTATTTTAAGATAAGGCTTACTGTATATCCTGATTTGCTCTAGGCATAGAAGTTACCTTGTAGATCACCCTCAACACAAATTGATTTTCTTGGTTTTGTAAGAGTATGTTCAATCTAACCCCTAGATAAAGCACTGTCTATCTATCTTGAACTCAGAAAGCAAATTTCAGTGGGAAAACAAGTAAACGATGAATTAGTCAATACTTCTGAGAGCTGTAAAAACACGTAAAAAGCAATGTGAGCATTTTACCCCTCTTGGGAATTTGAGATCTTATTTATGAAAGACTTTTATCTAGGATTTCTCTCAGAGAAAAGATTTAAATCTAATTATAAACAACATCTCTAAAAAGATATGGTAACTTCACTTAAGGGAGACACCTGTCAGTAAGTTAGTGGTTCTAGGCTATATATATATATATATGTATATATATATATATATATATATATATATATATTTCCCCTTTTGTGCTCCTCTTCTTCTGACTATTTACTTTTTCAATAGAAGCTTCTATTGCGATGATAAAATCTGAAAGCGTATGAATCACCCAGCCACGGCCTGTTCCTCTTTGCTCTTTCAAAGCCAGGTGCCACGCGCGAAGCCATTTGCCGGGAATCTCGCAAAAGCCACTCAATTTCTGGCAACGGGTTCAAGTCCTTTCACAGATCCGTTTGCACTTCTACAAAATGCAGAAGATTCACCACAGCTCGGCAGCTGCCTTTTCAGAAATACTGATATTAAAATACCACCTTCTGCTGCTCTGTCCCTGCTGTTAATAGGGACAAAAAGTCCCCCAGTTAAACATGGCTTTCTAATTAAGGCTGCAGTATTATTAACTGCTGCACTGTTCATTCAAAAGAGAAAAACAGAGGATTAAAAATTATCCTGGAACAGCCTAGGGGTAGTCTAAAGCTGATAAAGGGGAAAAAAGAGAACAGTACGAAAGAAGGTTAAAATCTTTCACATAACCACATTTTACTCTGTAAAGAGGTTACTATTAAAAAAAATCAGCTTTTACCAACCATCACCCAACCCAGTATCTGATATATCACTGTTACCGCTTTTTCTTAAGAAAGAGAAATGAAGCACCTCCTTTTCAGAGTAGCTAAAGCATCAGAGTTTAAAACCTTTATCTGTGTGAAATTGGCCTGTTTTCTTGGATGGATGGGAATTACRGACGCTGCATAAGTTCATTTTAGAACACACTGAATACTCAAAAGAATGCACTTCATTATTGAACGTTTTCTTTGTATAATTGTACTTCAGCAAATTAGGTCACATAGCTAACATTCCTACCCCTCCCCAAATTTTCCATCGGTTTTGCTTAGTTTTTCTACAATCCTTTTATCTCCTGAAAGGATTTTCATGTAAAATTTACTGACAGTGCAATTTTGCTATTGACTCTTATGCTTTTAGAGAAAATTAAATTGCACTGAAACCTCCCTATTGCAGATGTTTTATTCTGAGAACCTTGCAATTTATAGAAATTATTAGCTGTAGTGGATAAAATAGCTCACAATACTCTAAACTCTTCGTACATTTTGTTACTTTCAGGATATTTATAGATTTATCAATGAGGTTTCTAAAGGCACATTAAAGTCTGGCATTAGTTTAATTTCTGATTTCCATTTTGTATGAGTTAAAAGCTACTTAAGATGCAAAATGGTTTCTATGAAACCACCCTCTTTTGTCTCTACTGCTCCGATGAAGAAGCAAGCAAGAAATACTTATTCATCCTCTCGAACATCTTTCTTTAGTCTAGAATAACTTTTTTTTCCAATGACCACCGAGGACTGAGCGGCAGCTATGGACAGGTCTGCTTGGAGCGACCGGTGAGGCTTCAGCCTGCGTCTTCCCGGTGCAGCGGGGTATCCGAGCTGCGCAGCAGCCACGTCCTGAACCGTCGCGGTTTACACGAGCGGTTCAGCGCAGGATACCGCGATGTAAACCGTGACAGCTCAGCAGCTGACTGACAGGCAGGCCAGTATCTGTGCAGTGCAGGTGGCAAGAAGAGCTGCAGGCCGTAACGTCAACAGCCGTGAGGCTGTCCCCAGCTGTCACGCAGGTCCTCAAGCAACCCCTCAGCTGTCTGGATCATCCTGCAGGAKACGACGAGCACATACCTGCCAATTTTAATATTTATCCCATAAAAGAGTTTTTAAACAGCCTCTTATGTAAAGTTCTACTAGTTTCCCAGAAATTAAATTTCRGAGTGGGCAGCAGGGACAAGCTGCTGCAGAACCAGGGGGACATGACAGTGTCACAAGTCGGTGATACACAAGGTAGCTCCACCGAACGCCCAGCTCCACGCACCAAACGAGCGAAGAGCAGCTCTGCTGCGTACTTCAGTAGGGTTTACTCCATAATTCAAGGCTGAATACATTTYGTGATACTTGGGGTTTCCATACTACTAGTAATAGGAAGAGCTGACTGAAGTTCCCTTTTTTATATATCAAGAAGGAAGTGAACATGGAATTAGGTATTGGGAAGAGAGGTGAAGTTGGGAGGCTATTAATCAGTACATAAAAAAAGGGRGGGAAGTTCATAATGAGCAATTAAATTGAGCAGTCTTTCCTTTCTATTTTGATTTTCAAGTACAAAAAGGTGGCAGTTCTTAGTAAGTCAACATAATTTCTCTAGGTGTTGAACAGACATTTAAGTAAGGTGTGCTGAACTGAAATGGGTTTTACTTAGAKTTTTACTGTTTTTGTTTTTATTTTTTTAATCTTTTACTGTAAAGCAGTGCCATTCATGTTTAACAGGCTTTTCCTCACTGGTCAGCCCTCTTGTCCTGTGAGTGTAGCCCCACCAGTACTGGAAAGACCAGTTTTGGTGAGAGCTGCAGTTGATGAGCATGTCTCAGGAAGAGACCATCTGGCTACAGCACAAATCACCAAAACTGCTATTGACCTCCTTCACCCATTTTTTAGGTTATCTTTTGCATAACTTTTTCTATGCATGAGCTCTAGAAAGACTGTTTTTTTTTTTATTAACATAAGAGAAGTCAATTGAATTTGYGAAGCTTTAAAAGTCTAAGATTTATTTCTGAAATTTCCTTATTTTAATAAATTCATAATTCACTTGCCATAAAACTTCCAACACACTACTCCTGAATGACAATTAGACTGTAGCATTATTTTCATCACGCAGAAGTTGAAAAGATTTCCGTTATTGAAAGAAGGATTTGTTTAGTCCTCCTTTATTACAAATTCAATGGAATGACCCACAAATATCACTATAAATGATGCAAAAAATTAATCTGTAACAAGTAAACCTACAYGAATAAAACAGAAAATGTCAGTAATTGTGAGAACTGGTTACTGAAACGTTAGCTAAAAATCACAAGTGATGCTTAGAAAAAAACCCTGTTCCTCTATTTATACACAGCACTAAATGAAAGCCATTATAGGCATTTCTTACTGTCTAAATTCTTCAGAGTTTTTTTTCACAGATGTTTTATGACCCATCTTTGGATCAGCTTGATCAGGCATCTTTAGCCATGTAAAAAGAAATTTTGCAAGTGGGATATACTGCTGAAAAGTACAAAATGATTATTGGCTAAYAGATATAAAAGATAGCTAGGATTACATAAACTATCATTAAGGCTAAACATTAATACACTCACCGCACCACAGAGGCACCTGAAGAGTCTTTGCTGTTTAGGCAGGCATCATTGAAGGAAAAAAGGTTGGCCTCTTCTGATCCCTGGAACAAATCCTCAGTACTGCTAAATTACCATCATCCGCCAGATCCAGTCCACAACAGTGCCACTGGCTGATGATCGGACTGACGACTTGATTGCCTATTTTTCCCTTTGGACTTTCACACCTTTCCACTCTAGCCAACACAGAGGCCTGTGAGACCTATCAGTTGTAAATGTATTAATCAAGATATAGTTAATATTAACTTATCTTGGACTTGGATATAAGTATACTGAAACAGTGCGACTATTGGTAGTACGTAGGGATTTTGCAACACTGTGATGGCATAGCCAGGCACAGGTTTGCATAAGTGCGTGAGCAACGTGATCACCACAGAACAAAGACAGTTGCAAGTAGGAGGCATTTAAGAAGCAGAGGTCACAGAGGACTAGATAAGCACAGCGGACTGCAAGTAGGCAGGATGTTCTCCGAAATACACAAGAAGGATGACTGGCAAGAGAAAAGAAGGTGGAAAAAATGGAAAAAAGAAAAAAAAAAGCAGTACCCGGAGCAGAGGAGCCTCCTCCYCCTTTTGGGAGGAGGGCAATAACAGAAAAACATCAGGCATAAAATCAGATAGGAAAGCAGACAAACTCATTTCAGTCCTGACTTCCCTCACCAATGAGCTCTCATGTCTAATCACATGGACCTCAGCCACCAAGGACCATGATATTGTATATTCACAGCTAATTTAAGATGTAAGTGTTAAAGATTTGACAGTTTTGTATATTTAGTGATAAAGACTGATATTGTGTAAGAACTGATTGTCAGCAAGAAATGTTTCGCTAATGAATGAATTCAGTAAAGTTTTACAATTTAAAGCTGGCCTTATCTATCAAATCTTCCAAACACTTYCATCACATCAATCTCCCCACCGTAAGCATGCTCAAAAAGACTACTGGAGCAAAAATATCATGTTTGATTGTATTTTGAATATCAATGCAGTCTGCTAACAGAAGCTTTGGTGACAGATAAAGAAAAATGTACTTTGTAAGTGCAGATGGAAAACAGTCACATTTTGTTTTCAAGCTTCTCCTATTGTTCAGAAGAATCAATTAACTGTTTTATGCTCACGACATTCAGCTAAAAGGCTCTGCAAACTATCTGCTCTTTTCCCAATCCACTGTTTGACGTTATGTGGTTGGTTACCTAAGGTCTCGTCTGTGCAGATGGGTGCAAACAGGACGCCTCTATTCACACTCCATATAGCCAGGCACGAGCCGACCTGGGGCCAGAAACCCTTCAGCCACATCCGAAAAGTGCCGCATATTTCAGCTAAGGGGCTTTACGAAAAGGCATAGCACTGCACTAATGTGGCCGCGTAGCTTTTGGATCCGAGCTGGCTCCTATCCAGGAAGCTCCGAGCGCAGGCAGGTCCCTCTGCACCCATTCGTGTGGATATGCCTTAAGTCATATGGCATTGTTGCTGCTCTTTGACAGCATGACTGAAATGTTTTTCACGGGAGAGCAACCAAGGTGCAATAAAATTCCAGTGCAGAGGGTCAGTACACATCCTATACACTAACAGCTCCTAAATTACASTATAATTTGCCTCACTGAAAATGGAAATTAATTTCAAAAGCTTAAACAACACATAAATTACAGCATACTCAGGGCTGTTTAACTGTTCCAAAACTAATCATATATCAATTATTACTTATCACAACAGAAATACTATGACAAATGGATATCCATTATATGAAAATACAGTTATGCAAGATACAATTGATGAGAACAGTGCTGCTATCCTAAAGTTCAAACTACGTTACTAAATTACATACTCTTATTCTTTTTTAATTTGTACACTGTTGTACATGTCATCTATTTCACTACACTAACTGTAAGACTCGGGTAATAGGGCACTTTTCAAAGTGTTTACCAACAACTGGGAATGCCAAATCTCTGCCACCTCTCTGTAAGCTGATTAAGTCCCTTAAGTTGAAAGAAACAGCAAGCCAGCAGTTCCATTTGTCAGCTAAATTTTCTGAGTGATACCRTTAGAACAACTGCAGCGTTTGGCATAAAATGACATTCTGTCCTCTAAGGTACCTCTGCTTTAGAAATATAGAAAGGGGAAAAATATAGAGTGTGGATTTATGCTCTATCGCCTCATGCTTAACATGTAGAAAAAGAAAAGACTTGTATTATCCAAATGTTTTCTCCAACATCTAGACTAAGGAAAAAAGTGATTTCAATGATGAGCTTCATTTGGGGAAAAAATTTGGGGAAAAAAGGCCTATTTGATATTCAGCTGGTATTCAGCTGATTTTTTCTATATCCAGCATGACTAGCAGAGCAAAATATTAAAACCAGACGAGAAGGACTTTTTCCCCTAGATTAATGACAAAACAATGAAAAGAATTAAGAGAACTGCTTTTTATAATTAAGCAGAAATTACATACTCCAAACTACTCTAGACTCTTCTTAGCTCTTTACATTCTTTCCGAGTTATTTTAAAATTAAACTCTTTCTCAGTATTTTGTTTCTAAACAAAAATGAAGTGTGCTTTTTGCCCTTGTTCAACTATTTTAAAATTGAATACATCAAACATGTTTGGCTTATTGTTTACTATTACAAGATATGTTTGATTTGCATGTTCGCTATGTGTGACAGGAGAACAGCTAAAAAGTATATTTCTTACACACTTAAAGACTAAATCTGAGTTAAGGAAAGCTTCCGTCTCTTAAAAGAAAACATATCAAGATCACAAATATAAATTATCCCATTATAGGAGAAAGTTTGTAAAAGGACAATCTGAATAAACCATTGCAGAGAATGATCTCAACACACAACGAATCATAGAAAAAAATGTTGAAACTAGGTCAAATTATTAAAGCAATCAAAAAAGTATAGCATAGATAGGGATGAAATTGAAAAAGTTTAGGCATCAACATAAGATGAAAATAGTGGGAGTGGAGGAAAGAAACAGGAAAATATTTTAAAAATACACTTTCAAAAACTAAACAGATGAGGGAAGAATTTGTCCATTCTTTAATGGCAGAGATAACTATAGCTGGTTACTCAGTTCAGTCTGAATGTGACGCTCTGCTCTGATCACACTGTTAACACAGTAAATTCTAAGACAAAAGGTTGAGAATTATATCAGAAGATAAAAAAAAATGGCTAAATAATCTGGCTTTTTTCACAGCAACCAAATCTAATGCAAGTTAACCTGTTCTACTTAAAATAACTGGTGGAGGCAAACTTAAAGCCAATTTCTTCATCTCAGGCTCCTTCCAGACTCTGTGCCAGGTTCGTGTTGCATTGTACCCTCAGGTCTCATTGTCCTAATCATCCAGATCAAGGACCTCAGCAGAGCATATCTTGGCTGCGGCTGCCCACGCAGCGAGGATCTCGCCCCACTGCAGAACTGGAAAGACAGGGAGGGATGGGTGATATTGCAACCCCCATCTCACTCCAACAGGAATTTGGGGTGCTGCCATGAGATGTAGCTGGATGACAACTCACAAGAAGCCCCAGGATCTGCAGTTTGGAGGTAGCCTTTGGGAACTCTTGGAGAGGGACTGCCTTGTTCAAGGTTATTGGAATCACAAATCTTAAATTCTTCTTTAAGAAAGGGAAAAAAAGTCAAAGATTTATGGACCAATCAACTTAAAATCAATTCTCATAGAAAAATTGCAATAAATAATCAAATAAAGTCCTCTTAAGCACCTAGAATAAAATGTAGAGGAGAATAAGAGGCAACATGGATTTACCAGACACAAATTCCTCAAAATCAATCAAATTTCCTTTTATAATAGGATAGCAGGTATGCACGTAAAGAAGAATTAATAGGTATCACTCGGTCTTATTTTACTGAATTCTTCATACTGTGTCACATGGTCCTATAAATTAGCTATGGAAAGAAAAAGGTCCAGATGAAACTAACTATGGTAAAACGGATGCAAACTTAATGGAAAAAAATAATCAAAGCTTTAGAGGATCATTTTCAGAATAAAAGGATTTATTAAGTAGGATGCTGTGATGTCCTATCTGGGTTCTGGTACTACTCATATTTTCAATAATACAGACTAAACTATGCTAACCATTATATACAATGATTCTAAGATGGTAGGAAATAATTAGATTTTACAATTTTTTGGACAAATTGGAGATATGCTCTGACAAAACCAGCAGTTCAATGAGGACAAATTGTGTTCTTCACTTAAGCAGGAACTGCACAAATGTTAGAGGAAGAACTCACTATGCAGCAATTCCTCAGGACAAAATCTGAAGGTCCTGCTGGATCACTAAGAAACCAGACTCAGTAATGCCCTGTATTCCTCAGAAAGCTAAGTATTGTACTTATCGTCTCTGTCACCYGTGAGATTTGAGGAGTAATCTGTCTGAACTAACAACAGGTTTAAGTTCTGCATCTTGTTTTTAGAAGTGTTCTTCAAGAAAGTAGTTCAGTTGGAGGCAGTCCAGAAGAGAACAGCAGGAATTATCAGAAGCTATAACAATTCATCTACATGGAAATGCTGAAGAAATTGGGGTTAATTAACCTAGAAATAGGAAGCCTGAAGGAATAAGGATTTATCAAATAGGATTCTGCAAGGGTCTGTCTAGAGTTACAAGTGCTCAGTGACATAAAAGTTAGTTACCAAAAATAAGTGGGTTTTTTTTATCTCATCTCCACACTGGTTAATACAAGAAGTAATCAACAAGTAAAACTTATTAGACATCAAAAAAAAAAAAAAATTCTAAGGGCAGTTAGTGAAACAGATTGCTTTGGTTCGCTAACAAATCTCTGTTCCTGGTAGTGTCTAGGAGCAGGCTGGATGTACATCTCAGGAATGATTTACACATAGCTCATAATTTTACACATAGCCCATAATTTTTGTAGAGAGGGAGGAAAACAGATTCAATGGTTCCTCAAGATCCTCTCCTGTTTTTTTTTTTTTTTTTTTTTTTTTGAAAATTGTTTTTGCCAATTCTTTTTAAACCCAATAACTCAGGTAGCGAAAGTACTCTAGATATTACAAAGTGAAGTGCTAAAGATTAGAAGTAGAAGCTATTCTATCTTTTGTAAAAAATATAAACAATTGTAGCCATGTTCTTTCTAGCATTTATCTCATTTAAAGTTTCATGTAATATAGTGCAGACAGACCTTTAAAAATGTGTAACGATAGGTGGTAACTCAGAACTGCCATCTTAAATCCTGCCATCTTCCTCAGACACCTGATTGATAGGTTCAAACAACTTTACAAAAAATTGACTTAATATAATGAAATTACAATCTGAATTCAGTGCATTGTGTAGAAAAAGAAACAATGCAAACCTAAAACATGTTATAGTGTTTTTCCAACTGTACGTGAGAACAAAACCCAAACAGCCCTGCTTTTTCTGTAAAAGACAGATATCTAATTTGCTACATTTGGTTATAGCACTCCTGGGCACTATGAGAGACCATGTTCACATCCCTAAACTACTAATTTGTTTGACCATCAGTAAGTCTCCTAATTATTAGACTACAAGGTTATTGTCTTTCTCACACAAGTAATTTCTGTTTATAACATAAAATAGTTTCAACAGCAGAAATAGAAATGAACTTACTAGAAATCTAGTACCTTTTGGAGGTGAGTAGACTAAAAATTATGTCCTTACCCTGAAAGAGGCAGAGCTAGTTCTTGAAGATGGGGGTCCCACATCCCATTAGCTTTTCCTGAATATTTGCTACCCCTCATTCTTTTCTATCCAGTTCGGAAGAAAAATCCAATTCTTTAGCAGTAAAAGTTTTGACTAATCTGATACAGTCCCACAAAAGCTTCTGTTGCAGAAAAAATCCTATTTTATCAAGGAAATATTTTACTGAAAAATGCCCAGCCACTCTAGTGAATAGTTCCTTAAGATAAATGCCTTCACTATTATGAAATAAAGGATGAGTATGAGTTAAAAAAAAAGATTAAAAAAGCACAATACTTTGGTCCAAGAACCTCTAGTTTCCTGAATATCTCTGAATTAGATATTTAGTAAACTATCTATGGAATATAGGCAAATGCTAGTTGGTTTAGAGTGACTAGAGGAGTTCCATAGCTGCAACAGTGATATCAATATTGCCTTTATATGGATGACATTTTGATAATTATTTTATGGTACAGATATAGAGCACTATGTACTGAAATTAATCTAAAAGGAGCAGGATCTTGAAGAAAGTAAGGCATACCAGAATGTACTTAAAGGTTAAAATGAAGATTTTCTTCTACCACAACAGAAGAAATGATATGTTAGCTATGCAAGCAATCACCAATGGGCAAATGGCTCAATTCAAAGATTAAAAGAGTTTTTAATATCTTAGTATATCAAATCACATTTTGTTTATCTTCACAGAAAAAAAAAAGAAAAAGAGGAATGACAAGTTTAGAATAGGATTGGAATTTATTAGGGGGAAAAAAGAAAGATTATATAACACTCCTGGAAGTAGTAAAACATTTCAGAATAGAAAGTGTGATTTGTAAATTGCTGAGATTTTTATCGTAGTTTATGAATAAATCAAATGATGGAATAAGATGGTTGTTTAGCAATAAATTCAATAAAAATTATATCCACAAATAAAAGGTGCCAGTAGATTTAATATACAGATTATATAACCTAACAGCTTGTGCACTATTTTGATGATTAATTTTGTTTACTTACTATGTTTTTAGTATACGTTCTTCAATAAAAAGGTTAAAAAATCCATCAATACTTTGCTGAACAAAAATGTATGTCACCTTTCAATTATGTTTCAAAGCTTGCTTCTCTTGGATTGAATACTATTGACAGCAACAAAGATTGAAATTGGACCTTTTATAGGAGGCACACATTCTAGAGGTCAAAGCTGCTATTAAAAATTAATAACTCTTTTGATATTTTAGATGAAATGGAGTTCTTTGTATCTAGGATACTTGTTTATATAAGTCTTGAAATGTGAAGGTATGAAACTGTTATTCTATTGGTTTTGTGAATCTGATGGAATCTAAAGTGAAAGGGAAAATTTAAGTGCAGACAAAACATAGAAGAAATGTAAATCCTTTCTTCACCTCAAGTGCCCAAGATGGGATACATATGAGAAAATGGCAACAGTACTACAATACTACTGTTACTACAATAGCAGAAGTATTCTAGTTACTAACAACCATCAATATACCCTAAAAAAGAACCCATCATTTCATGATGTGTTTCAAGATGTTTTCAAGATATTTTATTCATAGAGAATAAACACCCAAAGGTATCATGTCACATGTATAGCTAAATAATATATACAATATGCTGTTTCATTGTTTCTCCATTACCCTAATTAACTACATATCTAAACAATGTGTTTGATATAAATTATCGTTCTCTGTAGAAGGAGTTTGCAATGACATCTGCTAAAAAGAAGAAAGCTGACATTTGTCTATATCAAAGACTTCTGAAAATTCCAATTTCTCTTAAATTAAGAAAATTCTGTATGATTCTTCTGCATAGAACAGAGGCTGCAAAGTATTTTACAAGAGATTTCCTTGATATTTTGCAAACTGTTATATATTCCTCCAGGCACAAAGTTTATTTTTAAGTTTCCACAGTAATCTACTGTGCAAAAGACTCCAGCTTTTTACTGGAAGAAAACCGGTATTGTTTCTTTATTTTTTATACATGAGAAAAACTAAAATTAGGCAGGTCCTTTGAATGATCTGATGTAAAAAGAAGAGGAGAATTAAAATTTTCTACAGCAAGTAGCTCTCTGTGTGCTTACAGTATCAAAGTAGATTATTTCCAGGACTCATTCTTCCTTCTTCTTATACCCCTTTCATTTCGGAGGCCATTGTGTCCTCATAAATGACATTTCACATTCCCTCGGGGGAAAAATATATACTTTTTAAAACCACGTCTTTAATAACAAATACATGACCTTAATCTATTTTAAAGTATTTTCTAAAAAAGATTTATTTTCCTATGCATGCAGCCTCACATGTATCTGTTCATAGAAGTGTAAGAAATATCATACTGGATCTAGCAAGGATTTATCTATTCTCCTATCTCTCATCAGAGGTGTCCTAACTAGGATTTAAAATATAGGATGTGGTCAGTAGCTCTAAACTAGTAAAACATATATTACAGGTTTTGAACTTATTACATGCTAGGAAAGACAACCTTTCTAAAGTTTAATACAACTCAGTGACACATGTCAGAATCTATAGTTTTCTTTAGCATAGAGTTTTAGAACATAAAATACACCTGCTAAGACTTTATGCTAAACACACCTTCAAATCCAAGATGCCTGATGACAGTAAAAGAAAACAAAAGCAGACAAGTTTCTTCCAAAGATCTCACAATTCCTTTTGAGCTATAGCAAAAACAACAAAAAACAACAACAACAACAAAAAAACAACAAAAAAAGACCCTCTTCTCTTGCATAACTGGGGATGTCCTCTTTTATTGCTATAACTGTCTAATCCTTTTTACCAAGATCCTGGCCTCAGTGAATTAATTCCTTGCTTTGGTGTGACATGCCTGGTGTATTTAGCCCTAAGGCCATCAAGGAGTGACACAGGAAATCATCGCAGGCTCTCCCCAGAGTATACTCTTTAGTCTTGAAGGAATCAATCCTGCCATGACAAAYTGAGAAAACAAACAAGGGAAAAGCGCAGAAGGCAGACTGAAAGACTGCAAGACTGCCTGTACCTTAACCGCAAAGGAGAAACTCCTGCGGAAGAAACCTGGGGTGCTGCCCGCCTCGTGACCCCGACAGCGTCCCCTGGAGCGAAGGGAGCCGGAGACAACAGCGAGTCCCAGACAGGCTGCGTGGGTTCTCCAGGTCCAGAATATCTTTCTGGAGATACTCAAGATTCATCTTACAAAAGGCAGCCAGGAGAAGTGTTGTGCGCCAGTTAAATTCTACTTCATTCTTGCTGTAAGCACTGGAATACTTCACTCTTGTGCTGATTTCTTATTCTGAAACAAATGGAAGCTTAATCCTCCGAAAACTGAAAGAACAGAAAGGCCAACCATGAGGCAATGCTGGGGCTTACTCCARTTTGCCATCCCACGAGCTATCAGGCCTTCCTGCCTGCACTCAGCTTGGTGCCATTCATGCCCACTGGTTCTTCCATCACTCACAGACCATCCTCATCTGCCATCAAAAGCATCAGATGAGCTTAGGGGCTAAATTTAACTATTTTTTTTTACCTTGGCTTAACTATTTCATGTTCAGGAGAACAAAAATTTATCTTTTTTTATGGAGATCTGTATTAGCAAGGATATAAAAATCTTTTACTGTCTAATGATAGCACGCATGGAAAAAAAACAGTGAGTATATACATACATACATACATACATACATATATGCATAAAATACTATTCATTGTAATATATTTTCTGGGTAAAGAAGAAGATGTGACAAGAATGAGTTGAGAAAAAAAAAGAGGAACACTGTATGAAACTTTATCATTTATCACATTATTTTATTTCCCTCTCTTCTRCTTATTCTTTTATAGTCTCTTTTAAGCTTGCATACAAACACACAAAAAACTAAGTCCAGAAGTGTCGTCTTTGTCTTCTAGCCCTTGTTAGAAGGGGGTTAGTGTTCTAGCCTACTGCTAGCATAACAGGAATAAGTAATTATATTTATAATTAATTTATTTATATCTAGTGATGATACTCATGCCCTAGGCTTTGAAAATTACACCATSGTGAAACAGATGTTGTGATTAAGATAATTTTTCTGATATTCAGCCTAGATTTCGTCCTCTTTTTTTTGGTTCAACTAATTATTTCTAATAYTGTATCTTAGAGTTTCCATGAACAAGTCTCCTCCTTAATTTTAGTATCCTTCAAATATTTAGAGATGTACTGTTAAATATCCTTCTGTATTTCTTAGTCTAGCTACATATTTTTATTACTTTTAATCTTTTGCTCTGAATTATTCACTTTARTATCTTCATTGTGGTTGCTCTTTAAAGTCTGTACTATGATCTTTTTGGTATAAAAATTTCAGAACTGTAACAGCATCTTCAGTTCATCAAGAACAATAAATTTAAGTGAGAACCTGTCTTTTCAGTCTCTGCTTACAAGGGGGTCTTTTCTTTTAAGTCTTCCAAATTGCTTTCCGATATGTATTTTCTTCTCTGCAATCACCTCGAGGTACCATTTACTACTACTGCTTTCAGCCTTTCCCCTTCACATTGTATTTCCATTTATTCTCCTGTACAGCATTTGTTTACATTATTCTGAATTCTCTTACCATATATTCTGCCTAATTTGTAATTGATATAAGCCTTTTTTATTTTCTTCTTCTCCACTAGTATTTGCRTTTCCTCCTAATTTATCACAGAATGCAAGTTACCTTAAGAAGCAGATTATTTCCCTTTTCAAACCATTGCTGAAGTCGTAAGTCCAAGTATAAACACGCAAGTGTCACAACTTTACTGCCACTAATTTATAGTATTTTGGATAGTCCACAGCCCACTTCTACAGACTGTGCAACAAACTAATTCACTTTGAATTAAGTTTTCACAGAACCTAATAGAACTCTGAATAAAATCTCTATATATGCTTTCACTTCATTCACTCATTTYACAATTCCAAATGAAAACTTGGGTAACATTTAGACTATTAGAATAAAGAATACAGAAACTCATACTAATTATTAAAACTTTGCTATTTCCAGACAGAGTGGTATTTTTTCAACTTTTCATACTTTACTAGTCTACAAGCATCTAGCTTGTACAACATGTARAACATTAAATGTAAAGTTTTCTTTTTCTTGTTAAATTAAAATAGTACCGTTTTCTCTAGTTTTCCACCTCTGATAAATTATGAACCAAAATAATAAATGGTACAATCCTATGTTACTGACTTCTTTTAGGATAAGACGCATGTTTCATGTGGCATTGGATTTCTGCATAATCACACTTTCCACAGATGACCTTATTTCTTATCTGTCACGTTCTTCTTACTTTCTAATTGTTCTAGAATCGCCCTTACTTTCTTATTCCTAAAAGAAGCTTTTAAACTTAGCTATTTTAAGTAAGATTAGTATCATTCTCTTCTGTCTTTCCAGTATTTGTTTTTTCCCTGTGATGTTGWAAGAAAATCCTTATTATCTTAACCCCTTTGGCTAACATTAATTTATTTCTCTTTTTCTGTTGCTTTATCTTTCTCCTACAAGCTTTAAGTTTGAATATTCTTGTCTGGCTGCCTCTTCTTTTTACCCTTTCCAGAACAGCATTCGATAGTGATTCCTTATCTTGTCTTTCAGTGCCAGGAGCTACCAACAGCGTGGTATAGCTGTGACATATCATAAGCAAAAAGAAGGCACACAAAATGCTCTTCACTTTGTGCAGGTGAATGATGCAAATTACTGTAAAAAACTACTAATTTTGGTGGGAAGCCAGCCTCTTGGTAACACTGAACCTGACTTGCTAAATGCTAAACTGTTATAAAAATTTATAGCTCTGGGTTAACATATCGAATAATTATTTTGGAAAACTTTCCCTAGAATTATTTATTAGATATTTTTCTGATTAACTGCCATGGCCTGGTCATTCTGCATACTGTCAATGTGTTTCAGATCATTTTACTGCTAATTAGAATATTGTATCCTGAAGCATGTTAAAGAGGAACTAAAAAAAAAGAAAAAAAAAGCCAAGGACCATTACAGTGACTGACAGGAATAACAAAACTCACTGACAACATACACACTAGCTTCAATTATGGGTTTAGCTATTTCTAAATACTGACATATGTACAAACTATTAGGGATCAGGAAACCCTTACTATGAACCTGAAGGTAGACTGAAACACTGTACATGATTCAGAGAAAAAGTAGTCTTACTCTGAGCAAGGGATTGGACTGTATGACCTCCAGAGGCCCCTGCCAAACAAAATTTTCTTGTGATTTGATTTCAAATAGTTTCAAAAGCCCTTCAGAATCTATTCACATAAATTGGTCTAAAAGCAAAATGTTAGCCTTAAGACACCACCCCAAAGTTCTTGAAACTGCCAGTACATCTGATTACATGAACACATTGAACCACCCTTAAATATGAAAAAAGCCCCAAATCTTAATATGCATTCATACATTAAAAATCATGACTTCAGCTGCAAGCTAAGTCGGATAGTGAGATCTCTGGTCCTCTGGGAATGCTGMCCCAGTGCTCATAGCCACCATCCTGCACACTACCTCTCACTATGGGAATGCCAAAATACAGCCAAGCCAATGGCAGTATCTCCTAGCTTAAGTGAATGTCCAGAGAAACATCATCAGTTTTAGGGGATAACTGGCAATAAAAAAGCAAACCAGCTAACTATTCTCACCTGCTTCATGTAACATTATAAATGATTCAGACTTTCAACTTTCACTTCCCTGTGTTTTCCAGAGGAAGTCTAAGTCTTTTTTTTTGTTTTTTTATTATCTGGCTCTAGCTTTACAACTGTTTTCTGCCCCTTCACAGCAGAATCTCAAAAAAAAAAAAAAAAAAATATAAGGCTTATATGTTTACAAACCCTTTCTAAATGGAGAAATATATATGGACTACTACAAAGAATACCAGTGCTTTGTTCATTTCTTATTATTGTTGATAGTGTTGATATGGTTGAGGATAGCCTCAGAGACCAGCATATTACTGCTCTCATAAACTTYCCAGATTTTCTGGTGGAGGCATAAATTGTCTTTTGACAGCAGTACACCATCARCAGTTTCTGAAGGCACGTTTAAAAAAAAATCTAATGCACATATAAAGCAGAAAGACAGAATTTATGCGTATCTAGTATTTTTTTCAGAAGATATTATTTAATATCTTTAGGAAAGTTGATTGAACGTTTAGCTGTAAGAACTTTTTATGTTTATCAGTGAGACACCATTGATTGGTCCCAGATTACCACAGCTTTGTGCATCAGCTTGACACAAAATTGTTAGTACTGTAAAATTACCTGCCATGTAGATGTGCTTATCATGTGACAAGTGAGTGSTGTACATAAAAATGCAACTTCTTAGAAGGGTGTGCTCAAAGGCTGTAGGGCACACCTGTGACGGCAAAGACACTTATTTATGATGCCTGACCACAGACCAAAATTCATGCTACTAGATGTTCAACTGGGACAACTAGGACAAATTCAGCTGTGACAAATCTGCTGAAAATAGGGTGACTATGAAAGACTATAAAAGGGGTTGACTTACAGGATTTTCTTAAATATAAAAAATACTTAAATAATGTTGTGATTGGTCATTTAAGCTAGTCAGTGATGTAAACGAAGCTTGGAGAGCAAGACTGCTCCCAGCACTAGTGCCAGTCAAAAGCACAGAGAACTAACAYTGCCCTGCAAAGGTCATCGGTCCATCCGCTTCTTTGGCAGAGGTGACAACCAGTTCACATGCATTACTCTCTCCTAACAGTATTTAGCATTCCATAAGCCACAAACCATAGAAAGACAATCTCATAAAAACCCAAGAGACAATTCAAGCATTTCTGTGTATATTACAAATACAATGGGACAGAAAGAACACAATTACCCTTCTGTGGTAAAAAGCACCGATTTCACCAGTTTCTGACAAACYATATCCTAAAAAGAAAAACCATAAAAAGACATTTATGATATCATTAGACTCAACTGTCTGTATGTACACAATTACTCCCATTTCTGTGAGCTTCTAATGTATTTTATTATAAATTATTTAAAACAGAAAATGTTTTAATCTATGCAATATACCTTGAATTATTTTAATCATTTCATTTGCTATATAGTTGTATTCATACACGAAAATATTTTAGATGTTGTTWATATTTAATATGATTTCAAAATCTTCTTAAATAGTTTAGATTAATGTATTGCCATATCTAAGTAAACTTCAGTGCATTCATATACTGCAAATCCATTAAGATTATCATTTGTGACAATGAAATCAYTGTAAAGGCACTATGACATCTTGACTAAGTAACACCTTTGACTTTCTTGTACCACCAAACAAATGACTTGGAACTGTGCTTTTATATAAAAAGAAAAAAAAAAGGTTTGTTATAAATAAAATCTAAAAATTTCACTGAGAATTTCATTGTTAAGAGTGCATTCGACAAAGAATGGTTCTTTCTAGCAGTTCTTTTACTTATATTGACATGAATCCAAAACCACGCAGCATAACAAGCTTCTTGGTTTGGCTTRCCTTGGCACACCTCTCACTCCTACTCAAGTCAGTGGAAATTAAATACAGCCACTAATATAAGCAAATCTTGTCAAGCAACTTCACAAATGCAAGGTTGCTGCAAATGGATTAATTTAAATTATTTTTGTAAGGTTCTCATACCTCCCCACAGTCCTAGAAGTGGCTTCTATGGCTGCACACATTGCTTCTCCCCTCTCCCACCTTGCTCAGGGTCCTAGGCAAGCACCATCAGCTGTGATCCAGGTAAAGGAATCTATACTGCCTTTGACCAGTCCTTCAGCAATACTGTGTGTACAAGCACTGAGCCAATCCCAGAAACTTTATGGTCACTTTTATTCAAAAATTTCAGCTATAGAAAGAGATGGAATATGCTTTTCATACATAAACATGTTACTTAAAGTGTCCTAACAAGGAGGAGATACAAATTCATACCCATCCTTGGCCTAAGGAAATTTAAGCCCATGTTTTCTCCCCAGAACATGCCCTCACTAGTGAGCAAAGGGCCCATCTAAGTGGATTCACGCTCTAATATTCTTGTTGAAACTTAGACACTGGGAAGACTAAGAATACAAGATCTATGGGGCCAGTGGAAGCAACTCAGAAGAAATCTTGCTTTGCTTTGGGGCTTAAAGCCCTTCCTGACTAAGGGAAGAGCTGGGTTCTCGGTAACACACAAAGTCACATCCTAGCATAACTCACCACAATTTGGTTGCCCATCTGCACTCTACCATCAAAACAGTAACGGTATCTGCAGAGATGCACGAGGCTTGGACTGGAAGGCATATCCTATTTTTATGTGAGTGAAATCTTCTTTTATGTGTAAAACCAATGGAGAAAAAAAAAGAAAAAAAAAAAGAAAAAAAGCAGCTGACCGCACAGAGGAAGGGCAGAGAAGCAAGAACTAGAGAAGAGACTTCATAACGTGGAAAATCACATGCAGAGTAGATGGTAAAGCTGGTAATTTGAGACTCTTCGTAGACCTGCGACCCCAATTTGTGATGATGAGGAAGCAAAAATAGGGAATTAAATATAGGGATTTTACTTCTTTGTCCAAGCACATGCATTTTTCGGGCTAACTAGAATAAGGATTGATTCTCTTTTGTTTTTAATTCCTACAAAGCTTGCGTGTTTGTTTACTTCACCTACATTATGTCCCAGAAGGGATAAGCTGTAAGCTTAGAATGCTAACAAGATTGGAGTTCTGTGAAAGTGCAAACTTCTGGGAAATCTGAAGGTTTAGCTGAAAGAGCAGTGTAAAGGGGTAACAGCTGAGAGACAAGGCAAAGTGCAGAGAGATCAAGGAAAAAGAAAAACAAAAAACAGTGCTGCAGTGTGTGTGGATTCAAGGGAAGTGTAAGGATATATAAGCCTAGTGCTGTGAGGTGCAAACCAAGAAGACTGGTCACTACTCAGCTGTAAGCTCCATCAGGGCAATGTGAAGGCTTGCAATAGTGAGCAAAAACCACATACCAAACACGCTGAAAGTGACTTTGTGGCCTGAGGGTTAGTCTTACGAGATCRACGGTGTGTGACCATCCTTCAAGTTAGCATGCACATAATGTATTCCTCGATCAGCGCAGCTCGCTGCGCCTTGGCCAGTGCGTCAACGCTACCATGAGCAATGTGTGGCTGCCAAAGCAACGGAGGAGAATACCGAGGGTCTTTTTGCCCGCGTGCCAAAGGGAACCCTGTCCTGAAATGGCTGGATTCCCGATTATAGCACTGTGCCAGCCGCTGTCTTGGTGTCATAATACAACAGTGCCTTCCCAGAGAAAGCTAAGATTTAGCATCTCTAGTATTATGATTATTAATTGATTATTAATTATATTATTACTTTGAGCTCAAAAAAATTCCACTGCACTCTGTATATACTATCTTTTGGTTTATTTGTTTACATATTTTGAATTAATCCATATAACAGACACGAAAAATTGCTAAATCTTCTTCTGAGCTCATTTTGAACCCACTTTTCTCCTGTAAAAACGTCCAGATAGATTTCTTTTTCAGAATATCACCATGATCCTCCTTAGCTTACCAAAAGGATGATTTTTAAATAACAGTATTCTCCCTTCTAAGGGCAAAGATACAGTCCTGAAACATACGTTCAGAAATTGCACTGGTAACTGAGCAGTGAGGAAAGACTGACTGGACAAGGCTTAAATCCTTAGTTGGCATCAGACACAGCAGGAAGATCTATGTTAATGAGACTATGTAATTTGCAATATTCTGTGCTGTTAGCAAAATATATATATATATAAATTGAGAACTCTCTTAGTCAGAAAAATATCAAACTAACCATTCAAAGGGACARCCATTCTTTTTTAGTTAGATCCACACTGATTTTAATGCAAATTAATTCTGAGAGTCTGAGATCTTCYGTGCCCCACTGTTCAAAGTGAAATATTGTGGTCAAAGTATATGTGCTGTAGAAAATAGATATTAGAAATACAAATGAAACCTTTATTCTTCAAACTTTGACACTATACTACAATATTATTCTAGAATAATCAGTTAGGATTTGAAAAAAATGGTATTTATTAACCTCTGAAATCTACTAATTTCTGGGCAGTATTTCAGTATATCATCAAAACTTTCTATGTGCTGGTTTCTGCAGTTCTTACCTCAGTCCATTTAAATAAATTAGAAATGTTGTTTAGATGATCTTTTTGCCATGTTTTCTGATTACCCTTAGTGTATATACTCACACCCTTCAGAGCCCTATATTCTTCCACAGCTCATTGTACAAAAATGCAATCTTCCAATACTTTAAAATTTAATCTCTTCCTCTTTTTTCAAATATGTCTTAGAATGAAACTCCCTGACAACAGTTACAGTCTTCAATAGCTGTTTGTCARCTTCTCACTCAAATATGTATCATACATTAAAAATGTTTGGTGAAAGGAAATATTTAGAGATGAAATCAAATCAAAATCAAATTTCCAGAAAAAAAACCAAGACTAATCAAGTATCTATTCCCACAGTAGTTGTACCAGTCACAACCAAACASTAGGCAATTGCTCCTAAATTGACTCCTGTTTTTATCCAGATGGATCTATTGTGATATTGTTAGTCATATAAAAATCAATATACTACTTAATCTATCAAAAAAAGATGCATGCTTTAAAATGCTAAAATTTCATAACAAATTCCATAAAAGCTCCTGGACACATTCAACAACAAAAAGGGGCAATGGAGACAATCGGTGCCATTCTTGATGGTTAATTCTAAACAGTTTTTAGTGTATCCCTGTATCCCAATAAAAAACAGTATTGCCACTGCCAATAAAAGGCCTCAGGACCTATTAAGTATTGTCTGAACTTGTCTTTGCTTTCCTGGAGCTTTGTTTTAGCTTGTTTAGCTGTAGCAAGGATTTTTAGAATGACTAGGTAGCTATTGCCTGTTCTGTTTTACTTTTGATTACCTCTGTATAAACACTTGATATAACCATTATTTTTATATAGATAGTAGCAACAAATGGTTATTCTGTATACCATTAAATATTTACTACGCTAGCATAACGGTGCGATGCTGAAGAATACAARTATAACACAATAGCTGAAGCCTCAAAAAGGGATGGAGGCACTTGATGCGGTATAGAAGAGCACAGGAGAGCAGCAGAGGAGAGCACAGGCAATCCCTAAGTTTTAAAGAACCACCTCAATGGCCAGTTAAAGAGGTGCAGATCTGGGACCTGGGCACAAGGGTTTTTGACGTGGCACAGAGAACGCAGAACAATTATCCAACTTAYGCAAGATGTTCCATACATAGTAAATTCAAGTCTACAGACCAAGGAACAGCAATGGGTAAAACTATATTAAAGAACCCACAAAAGTAGCTCCAAGTGGACCCTGGGATGAAAAGGAAGAAACCAACAGCATCAAGCTCCTTCATGGGAAGCACTTGGGACACTGGTAACTCTCTTTCCCCTCTTTGCCCCACATGTCTGACACCTACAACCTCCGGAGCGACAGGGGCAGTGGAAAGGTGGGTGTAACAGAGAGAAGGGCAGGCACTAGGAGGTGTGCGTGTGTGCAACCAGTTTAACTGTATTGTTATTAAACCTTTTCTGTAAGTATATTATTATTATTATTTTCCCTTTTCTGTAATAATCAGATCTAGACTAATCTTTGGTCAGACTGTTAAGTTTTGGACTGAAGAAACAATAAAGCTCTGCATGCAGAATATGCTTGGTTTTTTTTTTGACCATAATAGCATTCTGAGTGTAGTATTAGCCCCTGCAGAATGAAAGAATAGATTTGTAAAAAACAAATGATTTGGGACATCATTGTAGTTTTCAGGTGGACACTCTGCACAAAACCATTTCCAAAATGGAGACAGAGAATTTGAAATGTAATTAATAATTGAATAAAAAACAAAAAGAGGAAAAGAACTTGCTAGGTTGAATTGATTAGTACCCAGTTAAGGAAACTATACAAAAAAWTGATTGCTCTGATTAATCCATGAGTGCATTGAAAAATAGAACCATTCAGATATTCAAAATCCCACTTTTACTGCCTACTCTTAGATAAATAAAGTGRTAATTATGAGCATCTAATATATCCAAATTCTGAAATGACAAAAAATGGATACAGTAAACTTTAATTAAACATGTAAAAACACTACACAATATGGAAGACAGTAAGCTGCTGAATAAAAGGTAATTAATTACTGAAAAATTATAMTTCCTTTTGAAAAATCTAACTGCTTGCCCCTAAAAGAGAACTCCAACTGATGTTTAATASGGCATAAATGCTAACATAACAAAAACACATTACGGTTAAGGTTATCTGGAAAGGTAAAAAGTTTAGTTTTGTTTTTTTTTTTCTTGAATCTGAAACACAATTAATCCAATTAATAATAAAATAATTGCTTCCTGTTCTAATATTGATCAGATATATTTAAGAGTATCCACATTTTCAATTGAGGATCTTCACAAGTAAACCTGCTTAGAATTAAATCTCATTTACATGAGTAATCCTGTTGATTCAACAAGCTTAATTGTATACAAGTGAATTCCAAAAGCAGGCATCTAGTCAAGTCTGAAGAGAAAAGCATTTAAATGCTTCATCCTGTTACATTTGGCTTCCTCTTCATGTCTAATTTATGATTTTTTTTTTTTTTTTGTAACTTTACTATACTTGTTATGTTATCAAACCAAAATCTGTGTTTTACAACATTTCAGGTCACCAGGACAAAAATCCATTATCTAAAACCTTAAAAGCATAGAGTAAAAGATAAATGGAAGAGTTGTTCATTTTCTTCATGTATTTCATCTGCAAATCAGCCAGTAAAATCACGCTTTCACTTCAAGCTCTAGAAAATACCCAGAGACAGTACGGGTCCGATTTTCATCAGAACTCTTTGAAAAAAATATTTCAGTTTAGCAGTGATAACATAATCTATATATTTTAAGTACCTCTATGATACTGATTTCTGAGCAGCTCATAAGCTTTGATGTATTTATCCTTATAATATCACCAGGAGGCAAGGTAGTACTATTACAATAATATTACACAAAAGTGATGCACAGGAGCTTTATTTACAAAAGAAATCAAATAAAATTTACATGCTTCACCATCACTTCCCAGACCTACATCCAAAACAGAGAGCTCCAAAACTTTCACTTCAGAGCAACCCTAACCTGTTTATGTCTGAGGAYCAACAGCAACTTGCATTGGCTTCATGCAGGATTCTGGGCATCTCTTTCACTGTGATATGCAGCAAACTGCTGGGAGTTGCTTGCACCTATTTGGCAGTAGGGTCTGATTCAAATGGTGGTTTTTGATCACATCTGCTGGATCAAGCTTTACACAGACCTCATTAGAGATGGCATCACAAACTCCAAAAGTCTTGAGATCATTTCCACATCTGGAGCAATCTGAGCTTGGTGATTCTGCTTCTCAGACCGTTCTGCCTAACAGGTCTGGGAATAGGAATGTTCTTGATTTTTCCCCAGATTGAACCTGGCCCAATTTTCATGGACAAATATTCACTGGACTAAACTGAAAGAATCTTTAATAATTAGACCATTCATTTACAAGACAGAAAAAAGTAGGTTCCAGGTCCTTCTCGACTTATGCTTAAGTGTATTACACTTCATCTAGGACATTACTTATAAAACTTTTCTTTGATTGCATTTGATCTTCGAACTGTGAGCCTCTTGGATTTTGACCCCAAATGGCATGATCAGTTGAAGCCCTATATGTGTGTGTGTATGTATACATACATATATATATATATATATATATATATATAAACTCCCACAACTTTACCAGGTGCTAGGATTGGCTAACATCTCAATCTTGGCACTCTCCTTCCTTCCAAGGAGAAGGAACTTTCATAATACTGTCTGTATTATCAATGCTTCCTAGACATGTGGTACAGACAAAACCAGCTGGACTAGGCTCTGTACTCGCATTACACCTGCAAAGCTCAATCTTTTTCCTCCTTTCCTTTGTCAGTACAAAATACATCTATCAACCTTCAAAGGTGTCAGTATGGGGCATCTGTAAATGTGCCAGTCACAGCAGTCATCAGCCAATGCCACAGAACAAATAAAATATTTTCAAGGATAAAAACATAACTCTTTATAGTTCAAGCTATGGTGGCTAGCTTTGCACACAGTTCATGTCTTCTGTGTATACAGTACAGAAGTGACACATAAGATCTATTCATAGGTTATAAAAACAAAAATGTGTTAAAAAAAGTGAACCATTTAGGTTTCAAAAAAATATTTCAAATGATATCTTAAACCTTAAGATTTTCCAAAATCCTTTCGGAAAAAAAGCATCTTCTTTTGTGAAGYATGTACAGTACTATTCCTCAGCATCAATAAATATCACGAATTCAGTTCCCCAAACTTCTGATCTGTAGTTTAAGCTCTTTCTCTTTGAGCTACAAGAATGATTTCCGACAGCTTTGCAAACTCATCACTGAGCACTCTGTGCACTCATTCACAGTAATTTGCACAACTCTTTACTGGTCAGCAGGAAGCCTTAGATGAACACTTGGACTCTATTTTGAAAGAGCCGCCAATACTGTATCTAAACTCAGTATAGTTGCATGGAAACACAGGATAATATGACTGGCTGCCAACACATGCAAGACAGTGGGCAAAGGTAACATGCCTCAATCACTCTTTAGGTGGACTTTTTTGGTCTAAGCCAATGGAAAGCTGGCTACAACAGCAAAGTTCTTGCTTTAYACACATTCCCAGCTCTTTCTTATGTCAGTTCTGGCACTGTTGCAGCTCTGCTGAGCCATTTTAGCATGCTACCTGAAYATCAGTATCACCTAGCTTAAAAGAAAAAAGAAAAAGGAAAAAAAAGGCTGAACAGTTTTCTGCTTAGCTTGTGTGCTAAAACCGCTCAGCAAAGAAGTGAAGACAGAGCCACCTTAACAGCAACAGCATCTCAGATTGGCAAAAGTCACTTGCAATAATATATCTCGGTCAATGGCAAGGCTTAACAAATTCCTTGTTAACAAAATGCATTTCTGACAGTAGTCAGAAGATGTGAGATTTGAAGCACTGTTCATCATTTTCTGCAGTTAAGAGTTCAGAGAACTGCTCTCTTGATCTTTCATCGCCCCATCATCCTTCAGCAAATAATTTGTATAATAGCACAAAATTATCAGCTATGGTTGAAAGTTATACACCATGCTGTAAATGAAAATTGTCTCCATGTAACTGAGCAGTTGGTACATGAAGAAGCTGAGCAGGAACCAAAGACAGCTCCCAGTGTTTTATAACTGAAGAATAAGAGAGCAAATTTTGTTAAAAAAAAAATGCCCCCAAAGGATAATGCCTTGCTCTCCCCATTGTCATCAGTTTTCTATCAAACTACTAGAAAAATGGACAGCATTCAAAGTTTATATTTTATATTATTTTTTTGCCATTTCAGGAGATAGTAAATAAAATCTGAACTGAGTAACTGATAATAGTTTGCTTCAAAATTTCAATTGTACACATTTTCAGAATTATTAAAGAAATACTAATTTTACCTTGTTTTCCCTTCAGATAATAAAGAACAAAAAAGATAAATTGAAGGAAAGCACATTGAGAAAGAGATTATYAGATAAAACAGAAAGACACCCACCAAGCAGCTACAAAATGGCCTTTTTTTTGAGTGCATCTGTGTCACTCTACCAAATGTCAATGATGCTTTCAAAAGTAAATATAAAGAGAAAAAAAAATCTTTAAAAGTTTGCAAGAATAGAATTAATACAAGCTGTGAAATAATTTGCTTTTGGTAGAAGATATGCATGCTATCAGTGTTTCACATGCCCTTCATGGGCTCCTATCTGCTTTGTGACCTCTAATTCTATCCTTATTTAGACGAAGTGATCATTGGTGGCATTGGGAACTTGAATTGAGTAAGGACAAAAGTTTGGCCTTTGTAAAGTATAAACCTTAATCTCATAGTGTGGTTATARATTGTTTTCATTAATTYTGTTGATGGTTAGTCCATCAGCAAAAAGCGTCAGTAATTCAATATAAATTTTATATATAACTTCTCTATGAGATTAACAAAACCSGGAACAACTTTGAAAAATTCTACTGTCCTCCCCTTGAGATTTAACCAGCATCAGAAGGGGCTCAGACCCTGAAATATTCATAAATAAATGATGCATAATTTGTAAATTTGCACTTTATATCATGTACAACTTTCTCTATCCTAAAGAGCATTTTATATTTCTTGTTAACAGTGAATGCAAATAATGCTCAGTGGAATTCTGCAGTGACCTTTGTTTTATTACAATTACTGCATATTTATAAGTGAACAGCTAAGCTTTAATTTGAGAACTACAACAACTTTTAGTTGGAATGCTTTGATAAAACACAACTGAATAAACTTCATAAAATTAATTCTCTAAGAACAGAAAAAAGAAAGTCTTCTCTGAAAATTCCTCTGTGTATGCCAACACACAAAGCAGATTTTTCTCTGCTTTTGCAAACAGGAAACCAAACAAAAGAGCAGTACTGAGAGATTTGAATAGAAGGGGATAAATTACTTTACTTTTAATATGTTCTCCTGTGTTTTTTTTTTAATGTTTCACATAGTCACTATCTTTTATATTATACACACATACTTTAAAAAAAACCCTACATCTTAAATAAGAAATGCGGCACATACATTATAATATAATGTGATATAATTCCATGTAATGTCACTGGGACCTAGTAACTGAAACCCCGCATTAACATTAATGGCTGTTCTATGTGTGAACACTTTCAARAAAATCAAAAGTATAAGCAAATCACTTATTTGACCAGAGGACAAGGTCTAATATCCAATAAATATATTGTTTACTCTAACCACTTGAACAAAGCATAATAGAAGATTTTTAGAACAACATGCACAGTTACTGGTAGTTACTGGTATAACAAAAGCAAATAAAGAACTCATGAATGGTCTGAAATAYTCAGTGGTATGGGAGGGACTCGGTGTTAGCCAGTGAATAGGCAGCCAGAGAGCCAGGAGTTCTGCTCTAACTCAGACATCCTTTAACTTCAGTCTGAATACTTATTAAATGCTTATAAGGAATGGGAAAGGTATATAAATAAATTAGTGTAACTTTTCTATTTAGATTCTGTAGTCTTTAGAGTAGAGCTCTTGCTCTAACAGTATTTGTTCCCAGCTGAGAGCAGGGCTTCACAATAYGTGATGTGCAATAATGCAGATAAATAAAGGTTTAATTCAAGCAGAAATAGTAGTTTGGGGAACAAAATCCTGGTTTTGGTTACAGCCTGCCTTCCAACATGCTATTTCACTGAAGCCACAAATATTTTAAGTAAACGATGAGCTTATGAAAAGCTAGTCTTCAGATCCTACACAGTACAGGTCTGATCTCACTGAAGGCATGGCAGACTCTTTTGACTGATATGCTGACATTCCCCACAGAATATTATGTCATCTTGTTAGTGTGAGAAGTGCTGAACAGAATAATGCAAGAATCCGTGACACCAAGGAAAATGCTGCTCAGACATACATACATAACTAAGTATATTTACTATTCAAGCACTTAAATAACTAAAAGCAAAGCTCTTTATGTAGGCTTTTCCTATAATAATGGGTATTGCTTGCTAATTTTCCTTTTTGAATGGATCAGAAAATTCAGTCATGGATTAATCTGAATCCYACCAAATTCTGACTAGTGCTGATTAGATTTGTATACAAAGTTTTAAATTTTGCACCCAAARCAACAAGACGTTTCATAGTTTAGTGAACTAAATTGAGTGGAAATGATCAATACACAACAAACTAAAGTACTATCTTTAGTGATACTAGCATACAATCTGTGAAAACAAAGGTAGGGTTTATTGATTAGAASAGATTCTGATCATTAACACTTTTTCTACAGTGCATTGCTTACTTCAAAGGRTATCTGAAATCAAATTTTCCTTCAATGGGGAACCAGACCCATGAAGATAAACACAATGTCTACAATCGACTTTGAAAAGCTTCCATGCTGATTTTGTCTATGAACATTTTGGGAATAGCAATGTTCCTGTAAAAAAGTGAAATCATTTTTCTTTATGCTCTAGATTTTCACTGAGATGAAACTGCTCATGAACAGCATGATTACAGGGTTTTTTAGCACCTCAGTTATAAATTTTTACATAATATTTTGTAAATCATAATGAAAAACTTTTTTTTGAATATTTACTGTACAAAATTTAACATCTATCCTTCCATCAGTAATCAGCTTCCTTTGTCCACTTGAATGCTCAAGTTAGCATATAAGCATGGATAAAAGAACCACTGCATGTAGGAAGATATAAAAATTATTAAGAGTCTTCCAAATACATCACTGTACTGATTCAGTACTTTAGAGACCAGATTTATTTATTTTGAATTTCCCCAACTTTTTCTGAACATTTTTAATATAAAATATCCCTACARAAGTGTAAGGATGTTAGTCTCCATTCTGCAATTGTTGATCTTCTTAGACACATCCTGCATTAATTCTACAGTGTGAATCCTCTGATGAAGCCATGCTATGTATATTTTTACTGCATATGGTCTTCTGATTAGGGATGTCCATGCTACTCACCCAGGCAGTGGCTTCTGGGCACGTGATGAAGATTATGATTAATCTTAAATGTGTGCAACAAGAAGTGAGCATTAGTCAGACAACATATAAATAAATGCATACCTGCCAAAAAAGTATCACAAAACTATCTGTAGGTTACTATTATTCAATAATGTATCATAAATTATTGTTTTACTATTATAGTGAGTCTTCTACTGAGACATTCCTGTTGTTTTCAGGTTTAAAATCAGAAAAAAAAAATAAATTGAGCATATTGAGATGCTGGTATGTAGTACGCTGTTAGAATTTGTGACAAAGGAGACCAATGCTACATTCCTAGTATACTTAAAAAACAAACAACTMCCCCCTCCCCAGGATTATTTTGTATTGGCCAAATAAGAAATACAAGATACATGAATATCCTCTCTATTATTTTCCACTGCTGGATGTAGGGAAGATGAAGAAAGAGTCATTTTAATTGTGGTGGCCTTTGACAGATATGGCAGTAAAATATGGAGGGAAACTCCAAACTATAGTTTCTAAATAAATGTTTTTTAAAAAATCACAATATTATTATTGCTTTGTAGTAGCCACAGTAAGTAAAGACTTTGCTATGTTCTTATCCTTATCATTCATAAAACTATGTACTGACTACATGTAAAGGCTTACAAGTTCATGAAAGCTGGAACTGAGCTGTATCTTTACTGACTGAAGCTTCATGAGATACTTCAGTCTACAGCACTGAAAATCGGGAAGACAAATTCCACTGAACCCTAAAATTCAGGTCCCTACCTGAAATTCACTGAGATCTACTTGCTGTGCTTTGATCCAGGATGCAAGGCTACAAGAGCATTAAGATACAGTGAAACTCTTCGGTCTTGGTGAAAWTGGGATGATTTTCAATATTGCTTTAGTCAGTAACACCAAAGATGATCTACATGCTGAAGAAACACTAATTATACCACATACTTCCAAAACATTTTCTTTGGAAAAGTAATAGTTAAAGCTTCCTTTTTTGACCTAGTTTTCTTATTGCTCAACACACTTCAGCACTTTTAGAAACACAACCATCCATTGTGCACTTGTCACATCTTTTGTAAAGTGCAACACATTTCAAAAAAGCAAAACCACTTACTTTTGTCTATTTTAGCTTGTTCAGAATAGTCAAAAATCTTCAGAGGTTCAGGAAAAGAAACAGTAGGCCTTAACCTACAATATGGTTCTAAACCTGGAGATGTTTTTTGGAAAATACTTTGCCTTTCATACAGAGCGGCTTTCATCAAGCTTGACTGAAGAATGGGAAAGTATGAATAATCTTGTGGAAGGCTGTCAGTCCTTTGCAGTTCCTTTCCAAAAGTCATTGCTAGACAATGTCAGTACCAAACCTCAAGTAATACAAGAATTCTTAAAATAATTTTTTATCAAGTCTAGAGCTCGTTCACAAAGTGATAGGCAACCAGTGTTCCCCTTAAAACTAAGCTAAGCTTATCTTAAAAAAAAAGAAAAAAAAAAAAAAGAACGTTTGCATTTAGAAGTCCCCACTATGAACTGTAACAAACAGGAGCCATTCTCTTAGTTATTACATGTATTTTTATTATGTGTGCTTGGTCTAACCCGAGTTAGATTGCCTGCAGAAATAAGCTTGTCTGAGTGCTTCCAGACACAGGTGATGAACTAAGTTACATCTGTGGTAGCAATATTCTGCATTTTGACCACTCAATAAAGCCKCTGACTGAACCCAAACCCTGCTTTTTACATACAACCATAACAAGTGCTGTATCTGATAGGCATTAATATATCTATGGAAAACAATCAACACATCTTTCTCAGATATTTTTAACTTTCAGGTAAAAATGCTTAAAAACTGAAGGCAAGGCAAAGAACATAGTGCTACTGAGAAGTACCATGAGGCTTAATTTCCTAACTGATTGCAATTTTTGATAACAGTTTGATGAACAAAATTCAAGTACATAAAAGCAATCAAATAAAAATGAAATAATTATATTAAAACTTCTCAGCAGCACCAAAAGGATACTAACTACAGTGCAACAGAGGTGAAGGACACCTGCCACCTAGCAAAGAAAACTTCCAGCCTGACAGCACAGGTTACCCCACTAACACCCGGGAAAAGCCACAAGTAGGGGCAGGAGTTAAAGTATGGCTGAAATCAAGAACAAATTATCCTCGAGGCACCTCTCAAGATTAATAATAATAATAGTCCTCAGCTTTCTCTAGCCTTTCCACCCAGCATTTCAGAAGCAGGGGTCTGCACGGTGAAACACGGGCACCCCTCGGTGTTTGGTGCACGTCTGAGGGCGGCGCAGCGGGGCGCGGGCGGCCCGCGCAGCAGCCGCCGAGCTTGCGCTCCGCGCTCCGCGCAACCGGGCGGCACCTGCTGGYCCAAAACAAGGGGCAGAAACCGCCCCTCTCCCGGCGCCCGCAGCGCCGCGCTGCACGGCGTAGCACCCGCCGAGCTCGAGCGCAACTTGCGCGGGTGCGGAAACACAGGGCAACCACCACACCACCGCCTCCCCTAGGCGCCTTTTGCTCGGGGCGCTTTTTATTTCCTAGCGAGCCCCGCGGCTTTGCCTGCCCGCAGCGGGGGCCCCGCAGTGCCTGCGCCTCCGCGCCGCGCCGCGCCCCGCGGCGCGGAGGGGGCGGCCCGTCTGCCCGCTTCGGCGGCGGCCGCCTGATCGGAAGGACGCTTAAGGACCCTAAGTGGTGTTAAACGCCGTCCCTGCCGCTGCGCAGGCTTCTCGGGGATTTGTACGAGGGGCAGGCAGCCCGGTGAATTAAAATCGCTTCGTTTCCCTGGCTCCAAACTGCGGAGCGTGTGCAGAGACACTGACCCGCAGGAGCCCCAAAGCTGCCCCTCTCCCTCCCTCCGGCCCGGCCCGGCCCGCTGCCCTCGCCCAGCGCTGGCACCGCGGCAGCTGGAGCAAGTTCAGCGTTTCTTCTCCCACACCACTCGGGCTTGGCTGCCCTTAAAGAAAATCCTCTCCTAACAACGTGTCAATGTTACATTCCTCCACAAAGCAACTTCTATTAGGGGGGCTGGGAGCTTGGCTCTGCCTTTCCACAGACTAGGAGCTTTGTGGCTAGGCAGAAAACAAGGAGAGAGGGAACATTTCCTGCATTAAAATGCAATACCCCAGACTCGACAATTTATTCCTTGCTGCAGAGGCTAATCCCCCCGTTTCCCACACAACTGTGCCGAAAGCCCCCCTCACCCATGGTCACACCTGAACCCCACAGCGCGGGTCAGCCTGAGGCTCTGGGCCTGATTCCTCACTTGGTGCCAGTCCCAAAATATCGCCCTCCAACCTCTCCAAAAATGTCAGGAGGCTGAAACAGGAGGTATGTGCTCGAGGAAGGGGTTGGCAGGGGGCTGCCACTGTAACTGCTGGATCCACGGCCTCCCGCCCTTCCACAGTYGCCACTTTTGCGGCAACAGCTCAACATATTGCCCCCCCTTCCCCACCAGTGTTATTGTCACACWCAAATCCTCCTCCTGGAGCTGGGACCACGTGGAAAAGCACCGGCAGCGGCGGCAGCAGCCAGCGGCCCCCTCAGCAGGTCCCACAGCAGGCCAAAGGCGCATGTGCTGACTGTGCACACCGTGTCGCCTCTCCAGGCATCGCAGGTAGAAGGTTTGCCCCAGCCAGCTGGGTTTGCTTTTCATGTATTTGTAGATTGCTGAGRTCTGGCCCAGTTCGGGCCAGGTGTCCTGGCCACTGTAAATCTCCTGCAGTCTTAGTGAGGTTGCCTGCATGCCTTTGGAAATGTTTTCCTTGCAAAGTCAACGGATCATATCAAGAGGATGAGGATGTTGTAGTCGGATGGTTGCAGTAGAGAGGTGGTGAGGGGGAGTGCAATTCCTGCCTCTCAACCTGTGAGCATTACTGTAAGTGGGGGCTGAAAACTGGGGAAACGTATGAGGAGTTTCAACAGCGCTCGGCAGAACTACATGCTGAAGGTTAATGTAGAAATGAAAATGCAACCCTCCCTACCCTGAGGGAGTGTGCCTCTTCTCTAGCCCTTTYGCCTTGCCTCGAGGCAAGCTGGTGTGGAGTGCAAGTCAAATGAATGCAAGTCTCAACGAGCCCCACAGCAGGACCCGGGCAGCGATGTGGGATTTAGCCCCCCTTCCTCCCTCTCCCCCCCGCCCCGACCCTCTGAGAAGCTCCTACCTTCTTTTGGCGGTCGTTTAGCTTCTCTGGTGAGGTTGCAGACCTGGGTGGTTTGCAGCTCCTGGGTCAGACAGCCCTCCGTCTGCTCGTTGAGGGGCAGCACCACGTTGTTGAGCAACACCAGGGACTGGTCGTCTATTCCCCATTCTCCCAAATGCTGAGGGCAGGTACATTTTGTATACATGATCCCACAGGACTCGGTTCTCCCATTCTCAGATTTCAAGCAGCTCTCCAACCAAGTGCATAACACATGGCACCCGAACTGGCTCGGGCTCACCTTGTTCAACACCAAAAACTCAAAAAAGGATTTTTGGTCTTCTTCCTTTCTGTGTAATCCTGGGAAATCGATGGGATAGACCCGGCGTATCTGAATGAAATTCTTATCATATTGCAGAAATACAAAAGCATTCTTGGAATTGCAGAGCTGCATTATAGAATGGTTATTTTTTAAAAGATCCTTTATTTTTTCATGGGAAAAATGATCAAACTGATAAGCCAAGAGGGAAAAGTTGGAGCAGCTGAAGTCCTTTTTGGAAAATTTCAGGTAAATACTATATTTGGTCGGATCTGGATTTTCCAGCGTCCAAGTGCAGTTTGTAAAGTTTTTAGGAAACATTTCACTTACAGAATACGATCCATAAATGACCCCCTTCACCAACGTGGAGCACCAGAAGTCTTGGGCAGCATTAAATCCAAACATAACCAGGAGATAGGTGGAAAATATATAAATCAGCAGATTACGAACAGCCTTCATCCTATGTCATTTGGCCTGCAGGAGATGAAATGAAATAAAAATGCAAGTAGAATTCTTCACGCATTGAAAACCAAACTCCTTCCAATATTCAAGCCAGCTGTTTTCAAGCTTGCAGTTAGAGCCCCTTTCAGAAAGAAGGGCAGGTAATTTTCATTTTATAACACCAGGGAATCGTTTGCTGCCGTGTGAACAGCGCCATCACGTGGCTATCACGGCAGTCAATTTTTCTACATTCAAATTAAAAAACAACATTTATTAGATTATTAATAGGAACGTCCTCTCTTGCCTAAGAGGTATTCATCATGGCGTGGATAAAAATTGTTCAACTTATGTAAAAAAGCTAGACACCTTGCCTGACAGACTAAAAAAGGGCAATTTATTTGTTTATTTCTTCAAAAAGTAAATAAATAGTCTGCGCACTGTTATATTCATATATATATAAAATATGTATGTATAAAATATGCACATACAGAATTTTACTAAAATAAATCAAGAAATCTGGTAGCACCTGTTTTTATATGTATTTTTTTCTATTAACTCTGAGAAGTACTTGTGAATAATTATAGCCATAATTTAAAAATGCACAAATTATTATTTGTTACAGATGGAACATTATCTCCCGTATGTCTACATGCCTTTGCAGTGGCCACCTGGTAACAAAAGTCTCTACAGAAAGAAAAATCAGGCAGGAAATACTGAGATTAATGTGTTAATGAAATCTTGAGACTCTTATCTGAGAAAGAAACAAAGACAGGCAGATGAAACTAGTGGTGGTCTAGCACCACCACTAAGTGCCAGCATTTTAAGATAATTTCAATGTGCTGCAACCTCTTAGGATAGGATATATAAAATAGATAATTATATTAGTACCTACAATCACTAGCTCTGTAATGTTGGCAAAGCTACAGTAGGATCTCTGTACCTATTAGATTGGACTCAGTCTCTCACTTGCCCTTTTATTAAGAGTATCTTGTACTGTCTGATTAGCTCCTGTATTTTGCAGATGTGCACTTTTATGGTGAAAGACATATTACATTTTCTCTACTACTATTTCCAAATAAAGCTGTTTTACTGCGCCCGTCAACCGTTACAGCCTCCACAYGCTTTCTTCTCCTAATGGTGGCCTAGGTTAATAAAGTGAACCTTAGTCATATTTATCTCTGTAATGTTATCCAAAAATTTAAAATTTAATGTTTTCAGCTTTAACCTTTGCCAGCCTGCTTATCTGTTATAAACGAGAAGCTTTTCACTTTCTGCTTACACATGTGAGCAGACAAAAGTGATGTCAAGCTGATTTTAAAACTCTCTGGATTGCAGTCTCCTCCACTGTTGCTCTGTAAACAGAGACAGACATATATATACATACTCAGCTCCTGAGTTTTGATGTGTGTCTTTGCCCAGCTTTTCATCTCCTCACCAAATGGCAAGGCATCTTCCGTCTCTCATTGCGTAACAGAACAAATCATCGGATTAAACTCCTTTGAAGAGATTTCTGGATCTCCTAGATTATAATTCAAACTCTGAATCCTGAAACAGGCAAAGCAGCACCAACTCTAACCCTCGTTATAGCTGCGGTTTTTCAAAAAAAAAAAAAAAAAAAAAGAAGAGAGAGAGAGCTGCTGCTGGGCTATGGAAACGGTTGGATTTTCTCCTTTCTGAGCGTCCATCTCAATGAATAACACAGTCCTTCTTCTCCAGATAGGGTCGGTGCAGCATTTAAGGTTTAAAAAATTGAAACTTGTAGGGAATTCTGGAAACAATTTCCCTTTTGCTGAAGCAGTTAGCAGGCAATGCAGCTCTGCGCAGTGTTATTCAGGATGGTGTAGGCGTTGAAAGCCAATGTGACAATAAGTGTCTAAATTAGGAATTCCATCCATGAAAAAGGATTAATTTTATAATCTGGAAAGCAAGGAAGGGGCTTATTTGCTTATTTATTTGAAAAGAAAAAGCTCCTGACTTTTACCATCTATATAACATTTGCACGAGAAAAATAAAGACGTCTGCAGTGCGAGGCTGTTTTCTATGAAGAAACCTAATCAAATAGCCCTCATTTTAGTTGTGCACTTGTTCATGCAAGGCTACTRGAACACAGTACTCTCTTAATCTCTCTCTCCCTCTGTTGCACGCACACACACACAGACACACACACACACRCGCGCGCGCGCATTGAGTGTGCCGGCAGCATTTCATTTAGTTTGCAATATTCCTAAATACAAGAGCGAAGCTGCTCCCCGCGAGGATCAGACGCTCCGATTAAAAAGATCCCCCTCTTCGATGGTCGAGGAAGTGAAAGAGCGGCCACAGCGGCTTAAGGCTGCCCGTTCGGGGAAGRGGGGAACCCTTTTCTGCTGAAAACCAAACGGGCGTTTAGTTTGGATATTTCCCAAACTGATTTTCTAGGTGACACTGTAGTTTAGCCGAACATAGACGGCGCCATCACTCCACCTATTTTTTCCCCAACAGAAGACCCACTGACTTCTCTTATTTTAACTTCCTATTAACCTAACATCCCCCCCCCCCGAAAAAAAATACTCCAATCATGCACAAACCTCAGGTTTTCTTGGTCTCGCTGGAAATTAGTTTCAGTGAAGCAGACCTGTCGCAAAACGGACTTCTCTAACTTTTAAACTGCAGGGTAGAAGTAAATGCAGAGATCATCTTGTATGTGCTGTCTCTCCCTATCCTTCAGCAACAGCCTGTCCCCCTCCTCCTCCGCCTCCTCCCCGGAATCCCGAGCTGGAAGCTCCGCGGTCCTAATCCCTGGGAATGGGAGACGGCAGATGCCCCGGGCGCCCTTACCTTCCACTCCGAAAGCTGGCAGGCTCTTTCTCTAAAACACTAGCACCACAGGCACACGTCCCGACAACAGTGATGGAGAGATTCCCCTTCTGTCGGAAGCACCGTTTCCCATTTTCCCCGGCTCAGGCTCAAAACCAAGATTAAAAAAAGCAGCAGAAGATGAAAAACGCAGCGAGAAAAGCCCCGCACGCCACACGCACACCCCACCGAGGAAAAAAAGCAGCTTTGGCTTCGGATCCACCAAATCCAACCACATGAGGGGAAAGAAAAAAAAAATAAAACTCAAACCAGCGAGACTGCAGGGGGAAAAAATGGAAGTGGCTGAACAAGCGAAGGGTTTTTTGTTGTTGTTGTTGTTGTTTTTTTTTTTTTTTTTTTTACTTGTAACAAAGTCTAAGCACACCAGCCCGATGAGCAGAGATGCCAGGCAAACGACGGTCTGGGAGGCGGACTAAGGCGCTAGTGCAGATTTGTTGGTGGGTTTTGTTGTTGTTGTTACTAATAGACTTATTCCTCTTGTCTCCCTCCTCCTCCTCCTTCACCTCCTCCTCCTCCTCCTCCTCCTCCTCCCCGCCAGGCGCTAATGGCCGGACGGCAGCTGGGGGGTCCTTGGCTGCCGATGCCGGGGAGCGCGGTGGATGCCGAGCGCAGAGAGCGCGGAGGGGCGCCAGCGCGGCTCTGCCTC